>NC_091083.1:12424242-12727272 GCF_032405125.1 Capricornis sumatraensis
TTTTAAAATGCTCCCATATGATGAAATGAATACTATCCAAGAATCTGCATATGAATTTGCCTTTGTAATAATTCCATTAAATGACTGCCAAGACCTTTTTTGCTCAGATTGTTCCTATAAATTCAGAACATAATGTGTTAGTTGGAAAACATTTATTAGATTTTTTAATGGGAATTCCTGGCAGCATTTCTCAGTTGTTTCTATACTATGGTGGCTATTTTAAAGGACCCAGAAAGAGGGAGCTTTTGCTGAATAATGATGTGAAATCTTGCAGGAGCCCCTATATTTATAAAGGACCATCAGTAATTGAGATGCTGAACACCCTATTGTATTGATTGGGGAACGGAGCAGCCCTCATGTAGAGAAGGAATGTAAACCTTTAATCAGTCCACAGATAGACTCATGTTCCACATGTGTGAGAGAGCATAGCTATTACAGTAATACTGGCTGCACATTTGCAGACTCAGACCCTGTGTTAAGCATTCTACTTTGTTTTTTTCCTATTCATCTTAAGTGTCCTTATGAAAAAGTATAAATATTATAGTTTTACAGATAAGGCTCAAAATGTCACTCAAGACCCCCAGATGGTATATGGCAAAGCTGGAATTGAAACACCAAGACAGAGAATGCCATAGCTTGTATGTGATTTTCAACATACATTATGGCATAATCCAGGTGGGTGAATTGCCAATCTGAATCTGTGACAGTGAACTCAAGAAGAAGGACTACATCATATTTTCAAGTCTGACTCCAAGTCAACCCCAAAGTTAAATCGAATGAAGAATCTCAGGTACTTGTAGTTCCTTTAGGAAAATGTAGTCAGAAGGGATTATAGCCCATATTAGGGGATGAATCAATTTCATGTTATCACTTTCTGGAAAATGAACAAATTGAGTTAAAATATTTCAGTTATTTACACTGTGCAGGAAATCACCCCCAAACTGGTGGGATGAATCAGCAACTGTTTTTATTAGGCATGCAGATCTCAGGTTGTTTTTGTTGTTGTTGGGTCGCTCAGTCCCGTCCAACTGTTTGCGACCCCATGGACTGCAGCACACCAAGCTCTCCTATTCTTTACTATCTCCCAGAGTTTGCTCAGATTCACATCCATTAAGTCAGTGATGCTATCTAACCATCTCATCCTCTGCTTCCCCCTTCTCCTTTTGACTTCACTCTTTCCCAAATCAGGGTCTTTTTTAATGAGTTGGCTCTTCACATCAGGTGGCCAAAGTATTAGAGCTTCAGCTTCAGTAACAGTCCTTCCAATGAATATTCAGGGTTTATTTGTTTGACGTTTGACTGGATTGATCTTCTTGCAGTCCAGGGGACTTTCAAGAGTCTTCTCCAACACCACAATTTGAAGGCATCAATTCTTTAGCATTCAGCCTTCTTTTTGGTCCAGCCCTCACATGTGTACATGACTCCTGGAAAAACCATAGCTTTGACTATATGGATCTTTGTGAGCAAAGTGATGTCCCTGCTGTTTAACATGCTGTCTAGGTTTGTCATAGCTTTCCTTGCAAGGAGCAAGCATCTTTTAATTTCATGGCTGCAGTCATGATCTCATGTTACATAATTCAAGTGGCCTGTCTCTGTTCCATGCCATGTGGGTCCTTATTGGGGAAAATATGAATGGTTAGGGACTGGCATCATCTGGAGGCTTCTTCACCCAGATGTCTAGTCACTGGGATGTGATGGATTACAGAATGGGCTGTACTGAGACTGTCCACTAGAGTATTTGCACAAATGATGTTGGCTTCTTGCAACATGTCACTGAGTTCTTAGAGGGGGCATTCAGAGAGTCAATATTCTAAGTGACCAAGGCAGAATCTGTAAGGCTCTTCTCACCTTTCCTGGGAAGTCCTTCAGCATCACTTCAACACATTTTACTGGTGATCAGCAAGTCAGGACAGCCATCTGAGGTTCATCAGAAGGAGACTGACATCCCAGTTTTAGTGGCTAGGCAAGGTCACACTGCAGAAGGGCATACAGGATGGAAGATGTTACTGTAGCCATATTTGGATAATATAGCCTACCACAGGGAATGAGTCAGCTTTGTGTTATTTCTTGCTGGGCAGTAAAACAATTTGGAGGAAAACAGTAGCTCAGCAGGTATAAATTATTTTCTTAAGCATCCCTCTGAAAACTACTTTAATAAGGAGATACTGCTTTTCTTTGCCTGCATCTGTGCATGATGAAAAGCAAGAATTAAAAAAAAAAAATATTTTCCTACCGAGCAAATATTTGATTCCTTTAAATAAAATACTTCAAATTTTATGATTTAGATATAACTATTTTATTAAGTACATGGGTTCATTTCCAAATGTGAAGAATTAGAAGAGCTAATGTTTATCCAAAATTTGCTGTACTCTGTGAGATGTGTAGTATGACTTATATGAATAAGGAAAGAAGTTATCAGATATCCATTGCTTTTGTTCTACTTTCAAAATCATAGGTGAAACTGACATAAAGGGAACTATTGCTTACTATATGACTGTACTCTCTTCTTTTAATCAAGATGAAATATTCATAGCATGAAATGCAAAGATCTTAAGTATATAAGTTGATGAGTTTTGACAACATATGTTGTTTTTCAGTTGCCAAGTTGTGTATACACATGACTTGACAATGTATACACACCAATTAGTATGGAAAATATTTCCCTCACACCAGCAATTTCCTCGTGCCCAATACAGTGAGTCCCCATCTCTCAAAGGCAAACATTTGTGCTGATGTGTCTTCTTTTATGTTGTATCAATTGTCTCTGGTCTTAATATAAATGGAACCGCATGGAGCACATATGTAATCTTTTCTGCCAACTTTCTCTTATTCAGCGTAAAGTCGATCACATTCATCCACATTGTCATGGGTATCAGTAGTTTATTTTTCATTAGTCCATTCCTCTCAGGCACTTCCATATATTTGCTACTTCTTTTCTTCTTTTTCAGACACGACTGAGTTACTGAGCTTCTTCTTTCTCCTTTCCTATGCTCTAAAATTCCTTGGTTTATTGCTTTCTCTCTGTTTCCAGAACTTTGTTCAGCCATGCTTAGGATAGGTGCGGTCTGCTGGTGACAGATTCTTGGTTTACCTTTGCTTTAGAATGACGTTTCCTCCTGCATTCCTGAAGGATAATTTTCCTAGATACAGGATTCTACATGTGATAGTTCTTTCCTTTCATCACTTCCCTTCTGGTTTCACGATTTCTGAGGAGAAACCTATCATCGTTTAAATTGTTTTTCCCCTGTGTAGATATAGTTTTTATTTCTGTCTTTGCTGCTTTCAAGACTGTCTCTTTGTCTTTAGGTTTCAGAAGTTTGATTCATGTTGTGTCTTAGCATGAAATTTCCTTTAGGTTTATCTGGTTTGGAATTCACAGCACTTCTTGAATCCTTTGGTTATATATTTTACTAAATTTGGAAATTTTTCAGCCATTATTTTTTTTTAACTTTTTATTTTTACTTTATTTTACTTTATAATACTGTATTGGTTTTGCCATACCTTGACATGAATCCACGATGGGTGTACATGCGATCCCAAACATGAACCCCTCTCCCATCTCCCTCCCCACAACATCCCTCTAGGTCATCCCCGTGCACCAGCCCCAAGCATGCTGTATCCTACATCGGACATAGACTAGCGATTCGATTCTTACATGATAGTATAAATGTTTCAATGCCATTCTCCCAAATTATCCCACCCTCTCCCTCTCCCTCTCCCTCTGAGTCCAAAAGTCTGCTATACACATCTGTGTCTTTCTTGCTGTCTTGCATACAGGGTCATCATTGCCATCTTTCTAAATTCCATATATATGTGTTAGTATACTGTATTGGTGTTTTTCTTTCTGGCTTACTTCACTCTGTATAATCGGCTCCAGTTTCATCCATCTCATCAGAACTGATTCAAATGTATTCTTTTTAATGGCTGAGTAATACTCCATTGTGTATATGTACCACAGCTTTCTTATCCATTCATCTGCTGATGGACATCTAGGTTGTTTCCATGTCCTAGCTATTATAAACAATGCTGCGATGAACATTGGGGTACATGTGTCTCTTTCAATTCTGGTTTCCTCGGTGTGTATGCCCAGCAGTAATCTAATTAAAATTAAAAGCTTCTGCACAACAAAGGAAAATATAAGCAAGGTGAAAAGACAGCCTTCTGAATGGGAGAAAATAATAGCAAATGAAACAACTGACAAACAACTAATCTCAAAAATATATAAGCAACTTATGCAACTCAATTCCAGAAAAATAAACGACCCAATCAAAAAATGGGCCAAAGAACTAAATAGACATTTCTCCAAAGACATACAGATGGCTAACAAACACATGAAAAGATGCTCAACATCACTCATTATTAGAGAAATGCAAATCAAAACCACAATGAGGTACCACTTCACACCAGTCAGAATGTCTGCGATCCAAAAATCTGCAAGCGATAAATGCTGGAGAGTGTGTGGAGAAAAGGGAACCCTCCTACACTGTTGGTGGGAATGCAAACTAGTACAACCAGTATGGAAAACAGTGTGGAGATTCCTTAAAAAATTGCAAATAGAATTGCCATATGACTCAACCGTTATTTTTTTAATACCTTTTATACTCTATCTTCTTTCTGTTCTCCTTCTAAGACTCCAAATATACAAAGGTTCCATGAGTCCCTCAGGCTCTGTTCATTTTATAAAGTCTATTTTCTCTCTGCTGTTGAGAATGAGTAATTTCTGTTGTTCTGTCTTCAAGTTCACCAACTCTTTCCTTTCCTGTCCATTATGCTGTTGAGCCCAGTCATTGAGATTTTATTCGCCTATTGTATTTTCCGGTTCTAAAGTTTCCATCTGGTTGTTGTTTATATCTTCTATTATATCTTCTTGCTGCAGATACTTTTTATGTGTTCATTTATTTGAAGTGTGTTCATCATTGTTTATTGAAGTATTCTTTATGAGGGTTGCTTTAAAATCTCAGTTGTAAACTTTTAACATCTGTTATCTCTCTGTTGAATCTATTGATTGTCTCTTCTACTTCAAGTTGAGATTTTTACTGTGTCTTAATATAATGAGTACTTTTGCATTATATCCTTTATGATATGAAGCTCTGGATCTTATCTGTCTTAGGAGTCCTCTTCTGATATCTCGGCAGGGAAAGGGAGGTGCTGCCTCATTCCTGCCAGCTGAAGGTGAAGGTCCAGGTTCCCTTCTCAGCTTCTTTTGACACCCTAGGGAGGGAGAGGTACCTTGTTTCTGCTGAACAGAGTTGGGATTTTAAGATCCCTAATATGCCTCATGTAACAACACCTTGCTGGGAAAGGAGGACCACCTTGTTACTGCCCCCCAGTTATCCTCCACTCACACAGTGGAGGACCCACAGAATTGTAGTGAAAGCTCTAGGTTTCCTCATTGTATCCTCTGACACCATCCCAGGGCAAGTGGGGGTGAAAGTCCAGGATACCCGTATGATTTCTACCAACATTATGTGGGGAAGGGGATGAAAGCTGGCTTCCTGCTCACCACCCTCTGATCCACTTGAATGGGGAGCACCTCGTGATAGCTGGGCAAGGGTGGGAATCAAGGCTCTTCACCTGGCCTTGGTTTAAAGGGACAGAATGGAGCTCTGGTTTTGTTGGGAGTAGGACAACCTTTCTATCTTGCTAAGCTCACCTTTCCTGATGGAAAAAGCAGACCATTCTTTGGACTTCTTAAATTTCCCCTTGTTAGCAATCCTGAGTTCATGGCTCCTCCAGCACCCAACAGGATATATGAAGTAAAAGGAAAATCCAGTAAATACCACCATGTCAGGTCCCAGTGTCTGCTTTCTTCTCCCCACCTTTCAGAGTCTTCTATTTGATTTATGTACAATTCCCAAGTTTTTAAGCTACACTTGACAAGAGGCTTCCCAGGAGGTGCTCATGGTAAAGAACCTGTCTGCCAGTGAAGGAGACATAAGAGACCTGGCTTTGATCCCTGGGTTGGGAAGCTCCTGTGGAGGAGGGTATGGGAACCCACTCTGGTATTCTTGCCTGGAGAATCCTATGGACAGAGGAGCCTGGTGGGTTACAGTCCACAAGATCACAAAGAGCCAGATGCAACTGAAGTGACTTAGCAGAACAGAAGAGGAGAAATCGGGCGAAGTTCATTTGCTCAATTTTCACCCAGAACTAGATCATCTTTTCAGTACTAGGTCTTAGTGAATATCAAAGGTATGGAAGGATTAAAATAGTCTTAGACTTGAAACAGTGGTTGCCACATGGTGAGAATTCAGCGAGGAATGGCTGTCATTTTCTTTGTACAATCTGAATGTTTCTGAAAGTCCAGTCTCTTCTTTTCATAGGACAGACTATACACAGACTTAGAGAAGAGGTGGTGAGGGAGATTTATCCAAACTCCTCATTTCTTAAGACACATCGCAGAGCTATATATTCTGGTCTGTGCATGAGACTGACTATACATGTATATGTATAAACACATATGAAAACTTCTGACTCTTATGTATTGACAAAAGCAAACAAACCTAGGACCAAAACATACAGATTCTAAAAATCTTTCTAGAAGTTTATGGGAAGGGTTTGTTTTAAGTTGCTAAGAAGATGATAGCTTTCACCTACAAGTGTTTGACCTGAAGTCTTCTCATAAAAAGATGGTTCTCTGTAGGGTTTATTTGTAAAACAAGCATTATACTTTGTATGATGGGTCCATATAAGGCCCTGTGATTGTATAACATAACCATGTCTAAAGACTTTAGATCTCCCAATGGAGAACTGAATGTTTGTGATACCAAGCAGAGTTTGTCTCCCTCTGCTTATTACTTGTGACCCTCACACACATTTTATATGCTAGAACAATTAACTAGTTTGCAATGAAATATTCAGGCAGGCTTTTTGGAAAATGGAAGTGGCTCTTGGTCCTCAGATTCATGGGCAGTTCTGCATGGCAAGTAGCTCTCCTAATCTGTGTGTTGACAATTGTTGGTAGGAGATGAAATCACAGAGGGTCTATCCTATGGAATTCTAATTGAAAAGTTCAACCTGAGCCTGCCCAGTTGTAAGCACTCCTACAGGCAGATTTCAGGGGGTGACAAACTTTGTTTTCTGAGTCTTATTTTAGAGTATTGCTTTTAATGATTTTTTCATATTCTAGACATGGTTAATATTAATTAATTAGTTATTTCAGGTCTCTGTGCAGCCTTTTTCAAAATAGGTGTTACCTAGCCTATGCCTGAATTTCTTGGCATGTTCCCACGCTATTTCTTTTTCTTTTCTTTTGAGTTTCTTTTTTTAAAGTTTATAATTCAATGATTTTGGTATATTTATGGTGTTTCAGAGATATCACCATTACTACCTAATTTCAGAATATTTTCTTCACCTTACAAAGAAACCCTGTACTCATTAGTTACTCTCCATCCCCAACTCCACTTTTATCTTCGGCAGCTTGGATATTTTCCTATAAATGGAATCATAAAATGCATGGCCTACTGTGACTGGCATCTTTCATTTAGCATAATGTTTCAATATCCAGTGAAGTAGCAGATATCGGTATTTCATTCCTTTTTATGGCTGAATAGTATTTCATTCTTTAGGTATACATTTGGTTGCTCATTCATTAATTGATAAACATTTATAGTGTTCTCAGTCACTTCAGGCATGTCTGACTTTTTGTGACCCTATGGACTGTAACATGCCAAGCTCCTCTGTCAGTGGGATTTTCCTGGCAAGTATACTGGAGTGGGTTGCCATTTCCTCCTCCAGGGCATCCTCCCAGCCCAGGGATCAAACCTGTATCTCCTGTGTCTCCTGCATTATGGGTGAATTCTTCACCTGCTGAGCCACTGGAGAAGCCCTCTTTTATAATGGAGCTGTTATAAACAATACTGCTATGAACACTTGTGTACAAGTTTTTGTGTGGACATGCCTTCTCAGTTGTTTTGGAAAGATACCTAGGAGTGGAGTGACTGGGTTATATGATAAATCTATTTCTAACATTTTGAGGGATCAACTGCTTTCTAAAGAGACATTTACATTCCCACTACCAATGTATGATGATTCTAATTTGTACACATACTTGCTAATACTTCTTGTTGTCTGGCTTGATTATAACCATCCTAGTAGGTATGAAGTTGTATCTCATTATGGTATTGATTTGCATCTGATGAGGATCTTTTCATGTATTTATTGGCCATTTATATATCTTCTTTCCAACCACTTCTTAATCCTTCCATGTACCCTTCCTTGAACTGATTTAACGTCAAATTACTTATTTAGCTTTTCTTCTTCAGTTTGGCCAGCTTGTTCTTCAACTCACTTCAGAAACATGCTTTCTTTAAGCACTGTTCTCAATTAGTGTGCATATACCTTGATCTTCTTATAATTTAACAATTTCAATCAGTGCCTCTGTTATTAATGTTCTATTGATATTTATTCCAAAATGAACTCTCTGTATTATAATATTTGTCCAAAATGTTCTTATCTTTGTAGCTATTTGATATAATTTATAAGAACTAAAGTAGAGATTGAACAAGAACACTTTTGTTTTGGGATTATTATTCAAAGTATAGATTGTCATTAGTGTGTGTGACAGATGGGCATGGGCATGACAGGTCAGGAAAGGCCGTACAGGTTAATAGAACAAGATTGTGAACACAGTGTATAAGCCGAAAGTTATAGCTAAAGGCACAGTAGTTGCATAAATCCATTTGACAAAAATCAAGGTCAGAACCTTGGTGGCAAGTCAAAACTTGAAGTAGCAAGACATGGGTGGAATTTTGGTTAGAGAACTACAGGTTGCCATTATTAGTTTAGACTAATAATTGGTTCCTAGACCCATGTGTTTCCTCAGGCAGCAACACCAGGGTCAAGGAAACTTGTTAAAAAAGGCAAACTCTTTGTTCCCACCTCCATCTCATCCCAGACCTACTGAATCAGAGACTCTGGGAGTGTTACCCAGCAGCCTGGGTTGTAACAAGCCCTCCCAGATGCTTTTGATGTACTTCAAGTTTGAGAACCACTGTCCCAGGTATCTAGGAGGTGAAAAATGGTGAGATGCCTTGTTGTCATAGCAAGTGTTTAGGATTAAATGAGAGTAACCAGCAAGGGCATGGCTGTAGCCAAAAGCAATATCTCTAGGGAGATCTTGGCAAACAAGTGCCTTCAGAGACCTCTTCTTTTCAGTTGAGAATTCTAACATGGGCAGAGTTCATGCTGGATTGGAAAATTCTTGGGAAATCAAACCCACAGAAGTGAAGGTGAGCCAAGGCCTTGGCATGGGAGGGGCTGGGGTATGTCCAGGGTGTGGGCTCTTCTGGTTCTAGGCCTTTTTCCTTGAGTGAAGGCAGTCCAACAGGTTGGCAGGTGCATGCCATAAAGAATAATGAAGATTTCAGTAAAAGCCAGTGGTTTGTGAGAGGCCTACACACACCTCTGATGAGCCCACAGAGCTTTCACTGGAATCATATGATAAAGCCAGATTTATAAGAAGCTACAAATGCAATCGGCTGTGTCCTGGGAAGGAGATATACTCTGTCTCAAGAAAATTCAAAGGGACATTTTCCCTTTCGACAACAGGAAGAACCTTTTATTTCTCCTTTAACCTTTTGTGTTTACTCCAGCTCCCAGGCCAGGACCAGATATGGCTCCTCTGGCCATGTCCAGAATAGCAATGACTTGAAGGAGATCAGCCCTGGGTGTTCTTTGGAAGGACTGATGCTAAAGCTGAAACTCCAATACTTTGGCCACCTCATGCGAAGGGTTGACTCATTGAAAAAGACTCTGATGCTGGGAGAGATTGAGGGCAGGAGGAGAAGGGGACAACAGAGGATGAGATGGCTGGATGGCATCACTGACTCGATGGACAGGAGTTTGAGTGAACTCCGGGAGTTGGTGATGGACAGGGAGGCCTGGCGTGCTGCGATTCATGGGGTCTCAAAGAGTCGGACACGACTGAGCGACTGAACTGAACTGAGCTGAGCCCTTTAGATGAATGCCATCATTTGTTTCCAGCAGGATTTGGCATTTCAGGGGCTTCTAGAACCCCAGTGAGGACTCCGAGGGGATTCCAGGGATTCCTACCCCGCGGGTGGATTCTTAAGCCCCTAGGGTATATTTGAAAGGGGACAGAGTTGTCTTCATGAAATTTTATAAATCAGTTGCATCCCTGGGTTATTTATGGCTGTTTTTCTGTTTAAAGGGAAGATCAAAACACAAAGAAATAAAAGATATTTGGTTCCATCCTACGAAACCTTTTGTATTATTCCATCAATAAAATTGTCAATGATGATTCCATTAAAAAGTTTGAATTTGTTGTTCTTTAGGGTCTTTGTAAGACAGCAGTGTCTTGCAGTCCATTTACTGTAGTAGAGAGAACTAAGACTTTAGTCTTTGGGGATGAAATAAGCAGTAACACTGTTAAAAATCCTATCAGAACATGTTGCTGATGTTGTCTTCTGTGTATTCAAAATGTTGTACAGCAAGGATGCTTTAGAAAATAATTTAGCCGCTTCATGGGTTTCTGTTTTAAATATCTCTGCACTGCAAAGTGTGTAATGCCTATAGATCTAGTTAGGGTCAAAATAAATATCCCTTTTTAGTTTAACGAGTGTAAATAGGATTTGTAATTAATGCAAAATGATTAGGTATCTAAGAACAACTCTTTATATTTGATTATTCTCTTCTGGTAAACATGTAATCTGTTTTTTATTTAAAATGTATAATATTTGCAAAAAATGGGGTCTAAAGTGGGTCTGACATGGAATAGCGTTGTAATCAGTTCTAAAAGAAGCACTGTGAAGTAGCTAGAATGATGTGGATAGATATGTTTTGAATCATGAAAACACTGAATATTTTTCCTCCTTTTTTTCCTGTGTATGTGTGTGTGTGTGTATGTATTTTCAATTTGGAAGCATATGTTGCTTTATCATGTTGGGAAAATAAAGTCATACCTTTTATCATTAAAAAAAAAAACTGTGAACATCTTAGCAATTTCTATAATTCTGTTGTTAGCTCCCTAAGAAGTATATTCCTTGTTAAAATGTCTGTTTATGTAATTCAGTCGGCAATTACAGCATTACAAATATCTTTTAATCTTATTTGAGGTGCCCTAACAGGGATTACTTATTTGCATTAGAAACAAAAATGTGATGAAAATATATATAATTTGTATGGTCCAGGCTTCCCTGGTGGCTCAGCACTGAAGAATCCGCCTGCTGGTGCAGGAGACGCAAGGGATGCAGCTTCCATCCCTGGGTTGGGAGGATCCCCTGGAGACGGAAACAGCAGCCCACTCCAGTATTCTTGCTGAGAAATCCCATGGGCAGATGAGGCTGGCGGGCTATGGTCCATGGGGGTCACAAAGAATCACACATGACTGAGCAACTGACACTTTCACTTTTTAGAAATATCACAGAAAAACATGAAAGCATACATTAAGTGAATCCAGATCCATTAAGAGCTAGCTATAAGAGTCTTAGCCTGGACAACAACAGTTTATAGCCAATAAACGAGTTGGTAGATAAAAGAATTATATATAAGGCATGTAGTATTTAAAAAAAGAAGTACTAACAAGAAGAGAAATAAAAAAATTCCTGGAAGTTAAAACAAGAACAGAATTTTCAAATGAAGAAATGCATAATGGAAGGGAAACAGCTGACAATTAACTCATTGATCCAAAGAATAGGTCAAGGAAATAGTCTAGAACGTTCAGCAGATAAAATATGTGAAAGTTAGAACAATTGAGATTTACTCTCTGACATATGCAACCCATCTACTAAGACTTATAGAACAAATGGAGAAAAGTAAAGAATAGTAACGATTTCATAACTAAGATGGAACAAAGAATTCCTATCCTAAAAGAACCTAGACAGAATTCAGAATTCTGGGTATAAATTGGAAGTTCACAGAACTTCTGGAGAGAAAAAGAAATCTAGCTTACTTATGGAGGTGTAAAAATCAAACTGGCTTTTTCTCATGGTAGAAGTAAATGAAGCAAAATTGTCAAAATTCTGAGAGAAAAATTAATTTGAACCTAGGGTCATAGATACTGGAAAACTAACATTCAGAAATGAGAACAAACTAAAAGTTTTTGAAAAATCCAGTGACTTAGAAGATTCTCAGCTACAGATCATCTCTGAAAGAATTACTCAAATATTTGGGGAGAAAAGAAAGAGTTTAAGAAAGAGAAAACCAGGAGTCCAAGAAATAGTAGAAGCAAAGAAGCCAGTAAAGTATAAATTCTGACATAATCAGTTTCTAAGAATAGTTAGGAATTTTGAGAGTGTAATGATGAAATATTGATTAAATATGAAAGAGCTTATTGTTATGCTATTTGTATGCACTGTGAATACAATTAACTCTAAGTATTAATACTGATCAGCGAAGTTGGAGTTCACCTACAACATTCCAGGTACTATGCTGGATGCGTTCACATATAACAGCTAATTTATTCCCCATTATTAAGTTGAAAAGTAAATATTATTCTGTTTTTTACAGAGAGGAGAAGAAAAGTAGTTTGACCAAGTTTGCCTAGTCAGTGAGTGGGATTTCCCATTGGGATACGAAGACTTGTTTTCTTGTTCTTTCTTGGTGTCATCCTATCCAATGATAACTATGTGATGGTCACATTCCAGTGATCCTCCTTTTCTGAGGTCTTTAGAGACTTCTCTACAATACTCTCCTACTCATGATAAACTACTCATTCTTCCACTCCACTTCTCTCACCAGAGCACCTCTTCAGTCATATTATCATACCATCCTGTGCTTGAACCCATTTTCAAATAAAAATTGGAATGTTTATTCATTGGCCTACACAATAGTATATTACTAGAGAATCAAGCACCGGATATTATTTATTCATTTACAGGTATTTCTTTCTTTTGAAATCTGGCATTCATTACTTAATTATCAGAGCTCCCAGGCAGACATTTCATTGTTAGCATCTGAATCACTATGAAAAGTTATCTTGGTTTTCTTAGAGTGGTTTTCGATTAATGGCTTCCACTAAATAATCTTGCAGAAGCACATGTTGACCTCTTTGAATCTTACCCTCACAATGAATTATGCTTGAAAGGCTCAGTGATATATTCTATTCCCTTGAGTGATTCTATGTCGGACCCAAAATAGACAGGGAAGGAGGGGGAAAAATGTACTTTGATAAAGCAAAATTAGTTACCTTCAACTATACGCATTTTGTTTCTCCTACTCGTCCTTTCTTATCCTTGTCCTCTTTCTGCATTTTATTTTTATGTTAAGGTTGGATTTCTAAAAGACTTACAAACACTACAATAATTTGGGTCTCAATTACTCTTCTGATTTTTGCCATTGGTATATTTATGGAGTATCATCACCTCCATTCCTATCATCCCCTCAGTCACCCAGAGTAAAGTTACTTAGGATGAATTTCAACTCTTTCTCTCTTTTCTCCCATCCAACTTGAAATCATCATCAAAATTGCCCAGAACCTTTACGTTTCTTGAATTGTCTGTCCCTTTCTCATTCCTTCCAATCTGGCTTAATGTTAGCTGCTTTCCTTCCCTTCGGTAGCTTCCAACTCATTCTACAATGAAGGAAGTACAAGGAAGGAAACCATGGTCACGACTTCTCTTGGGAATGCACGATCCTAAAGGACCCCTCTCCACTTTATCCTGGGTTGTCTTGGAGAATTCGTCTTTAAAAAGCTGAGTCTGCCATTTTATTTTCTACTAGAATCAGTTGAAAGTCATCTTAGACTTCTTGAGTCCTTGCAAACTGCTTATTTAACAAGAGCTTTTTTATTCAAAAGATGTTGGCAAGTAGAAATGATTTGATTGCTGTCTCACAGAAGTGGAAAGAGAAATTAGGTTCTAAGATTGAGATACTTTAGACCCAAAAGACAGTTTCGCATTCAGTTAAAATTATTCTTTTGAGCTTCCTAGATGGCACTAGTGGTAAAGAACCTGCCTGCCAATGCAGGAGACTTAAGAGACTCAGGTTTGATCCCTGGGTTGGAAGATCCTCTGGAGGAAGATATGGCAACCCTCCCCAGTCTTCTTGCCTGGAGACTCCCATGGACAGGTGAACCTGGCAGGTTATAGTCCATAGCATCATATAGTGCTGGACACGACTGCAGCAACTTAACACACACATATGCAAGATTATTCTTTTAAAATCCCTTAACTCATGCAAAAGTTGAAGCAGAGAAGTACCATTTATTAACAAGTCCAGCACATCTAGTTTCCCCTGTAGAACTGAAAGAGATCACTGCTTCTTCAAACTTGAGAACCAGGTATAGTAGTTACTGGTGTCAATTTTCCATAGAAGTGGCAATATTTATATTTAGTTACTAGATCTGCATGGCAACAAACTGTAGTGTAGCAGTTCTCAAAGTGTGGTTTAAGGATACTTCTTTCAGGGGATTTGTGAGGTCAGTACCATGTGCATAATTATATTGAGAAATGGTTTGCATTTTCCCTCTCTTTTTCTCTTAAGTGTGCAGTGCAGTTTTCCAGAAATTACCTGACATGTGAAGCATCATTTTCCTGATAGTTTACCATATGCGTCCCTTTGTTTTCTTGTGTGATATATGGTGGTGGTGGTTTAGTCACTAAGTCATGCCTGACTCTTTCGACCCCATGGACGATATAGCCTGCAAGGCTCCTTGGTCCATGGGATTTTCCAGGCAAGAATACTGGTATTAGGTTACCATTTGATCCTCCCAAACAACAGATTGAACCTGCATCTCCTGCTTTGCAGGCAGATTCTTTACCAACTGAGTCACCAGGGAAGCCCCGTATGATAGATATGACCCGCCAAAACAAAAGTTCTCACAGGCGCTCAGTTAGTTTTAAGACTTTATAAAGTCCTGAAGCCAAAAAGCTTGAAAACTGCTTCTATTATGCACAAAGAACCAATCACATCTGAGAGGTGGGTGGAAATAGAGACTGATTTCTTGGAGTCCAGCAACGTAAGTTCATGTTCATACTAGAGCAGACACTCATTGTGGAAATGTTTAGTGAAATTGCCCTTACTATTTAAACATTTTGTCATTTTCACCCCTCCTAACCCCTTGTTCATATCATTGACTTTGTATAAGGGAACTCATGAAAACTGCAACTTCTTTGTATACAGATTGCCATGTATTCTTTCTTTTAGAATCAGTGTGTTTCTTTTTTTTTTTTTTAATAGGCAAAAAGTAGATAGGATGCTTGTGAGGGACACAAGTGGGGAGTTGAGGGGTCTGTCTAGAATCAATGTTAATCTCTTAAAATGTTCTGTCCTCAGTTGTCTTTTCTAAATACAAATGTTCCTCTATATAATTAGGTGTGGAACCTTGTGTGGATGAGTAGACCATGAAAGTACAACCCAAAAGAGCACAATTATCACTGTATGGAGTAGGAACCTGGAATGTCAGGTCCATGAATCAAGGCAAATTGGAAATGGTCAAACAAGAGATGGCAAGGGTGAACGTCGACATTCTAGGAATCAGTGAACTAAAATGGACTGGAATGGGTGAGTTTAACTCAGATGACCATTACATCTACTACTGCGGGCAGGAATCCCTCAGAAGAAATGGAGTAGCCATCATGGTCAACAAAAGAGTCCAAAATGCAGTACTTGGATGCAGTCTCAAAAACGACAGAATGATCTCCGTTCATATCCAAGGCAAACCATTCAATATCACAGTTATCCAAGTCTATGCCCCAATCAGTAATGCTGAAGAAACTGAAGTTGAACGGTTTTATGAAGACCTACAAGATCTTTTAGAACTAAGACCCAACAATGATGTCCTTTTCATTATAGGGGACTGGAATGCAAAAGTAGGAAGTCAAGAAACACCTGGAGTAACAGGCAAATTTGGCCTTGGAATGAAGAATGAAGCAGGGCAAAGACTACTAGAGTTTTGCCAAGAAAATGCACTGGTCATAGCAAACAGCCTCTTCCAAGAACACAAGAGAAGACTGTACACATGGACATCACCAGATGGTCAACACCGAAATCAGATTGATTCTATTCTTTGCAGCCAAAGATGGAGAAGCTCTATACAGTCAACAAAAACAAGACCGGGAGCTGACTGTGGCTCAGATCATGAACTCCTTATTGCCAAATTCAGACTTAAATTGAAGAAAGTAGGGAAAACCGCTAGACCATTCAGGTATGACCTAAATCAAATCCCTTATGATTATACAGTGGAAGTGAGAAATAGATTTAAGGGTCTAGATCTGATAGATAGAGTGCCTGATGAACTATGGAATGAGGTTTGTGACATTGTACAGGAGACAGGGATCAAGACCATCCCCATGGAAAAGAAATGCTATAAAGCAAAATGGCTGTCTGGGGAGGCCTTACAAATAGCTGTGAAAAGCAAAGAGAAAAGCAAAGATATAAGCATCTGAATGCAGAGTTCCAAAGAATAGCAAGAAGAGATAAGAGAGCCTTCTTCAGCAATCAATGCAAAGAAATCGAGGAAAACAACAGAATGGGAAAGACTAGAGATCACTTCAAGAAAATTAGAGATACCAAGGGAACATTTCATGCAAAGATGGGCTCGATAAAGGACAGAAATCGTCTGGACCTAACAGAAGCAGAAGATATTAAGAAGAGGTGGCATGAACACATGGAAGAACTGTACAAAAAAGATCTTCACGACCCAGATAATGATGATGGTGTGATCACTAATCTAGAGCCAGACATCTTGGAATGTGAAGTCAAGTGGGCCTTAGAAAGCATCACTACGAACAAAGCTAGTGGAGGTGATGAAATGCTAGTGGAGGTGATGGAATTCCAGTTGAGCTGTTTCAAATCCTGAAAGATGATGCTGTGAAAGTGCGGCACTCAATATGCCAGCAAATTTGGAAAACTCAGCAGTGGCCACAGGACTGGAAAAGGTCAGTTTTCATTCCAATCCCAAAGAAAGGCAATGCCAAAGAATACTCAAACTACCGCACAATTGCACTCATCTCACATGCTAGTAAAGTAATGTTCAAAATTCTCCAAGCCAGGCTTCAGCAATACGTGAACCGTGAACTCCCTGATGTTCAAGCTGGTTTTAGAAAAGGCAGAGGAACCAGAGATCAAATTGCCGACATCTGCTAGATCATGGAAAAAGCAAGAGAGTTCCAGAAAAACATCTATTTCTGCTTTATTGACTATACCAAAGCCTTTGACTTGTGGGTTACAATAAACTCTGGAAAATTCTGAAAGAGATGGGAATACCAGACCACCTGACCTGCCTCTTGAGAAATCTGTATGCAGGTCAGGAAGCAACAGTTAGTACTGGACATGGAACAACAGACTGGCTCCAAATAGGAAAAGGAGTATGTCAAGGCTGTATATTGTCACCCTGCTTATTTAACTTATATGCAGAGTACATCATGAGAAATGCTGGACTGGAAGAAACACAAGCTGGAATCAAGATTGCCGGGAGAAATATCAATCACCTCAGATATGCAGATGACACCACCCTTATGGCAGAAAGTGAAGAGGAGCTAAAAAGCTCTTGATGAAAGTGAAAGAGGAGAGTGAAAAAGTTGGCTTAAAGCTCAACATTCAGAAAACGAAGATCATGGCATCCGGTCCCATCACTTCATGGGAAATAGATGGGGAAACAGTAGAAACAGTGTCAGACTTTATTTTTTGGGGCTCCAAAATCACTGCAGATGGTGATTGCAGCCATGAAATTAAAAGACGCTTACTCCTTGGAAGGAAAATTATGACCAACCTAGATAGCATATTCAAAAGCAGAGACATTACTTTGCCGACTAAGGTCCATCTAGTCAAGGCTATGGTTTTTCCAGTGGTCATGTATGAATGTGAGAGTTGACTATGAAGAAGGCTGAGCGCTGAAGAATTGATGCGTTTGAACTATGGTGTTGGAGAAGACTCTTGAGAGTCCCTTGGACTGCAAGGAGATCCAACCAGTCCATTCTGAAGGAGATCAACCCTGGGATTTCCTTGGAAGGAATGATGCTAAAGCTGAAGCTCCAGTACTTAGGCCACCTCATGCGAAGAGTTGACTCATTGGAAAAGACTCTGATGCTGGGAGGGATTGGGGGCAGGAGGAGAAGGGGACGACCCAGGATGAGATGGCTGGATGGCATCATGGACTCGATGGACGTGAGTCTGAGTGAACTCTGGGAGATGGTGATGGACAGGGAGGTCTGGCGTGCTGCGATTCATGGGGTTGCAAAGAGTCAGACATGGCTGAGCGACGGAACTGAACTGAATTGAACTGGAGTAGCTGTAGCCCAGCACTGTCTTATGAATGGACTGAGCTCAGGGAGCAGTTAAACCTGGTTTCTTTTGATGGAAAGGTGAGTTTATTATACCCAAATATCACTTTTTAAAGAAATGTGAAAAGTGATCCCATTAAGTTTTTGAGAAGACATGTAGAGAGTCTGTAATTTTCCATTTTGTGATTTGAAAGCCAAAATCAATCTCTAGAACAAAGTCAATTTATTCTAAAATGAGCCATATGCAGATGAGGGAAGTGACACATTTTTAAAATGCATTTATTTAATTATCTCTTGCAGAAAAAGGCAAAAGAAAAATCACTACACATTTTTCCTGTTGGAATTCTTTGGGAAGAGTCTTTTAGTTTTTATTAAAAAGTGTGATGGTGTTAGAGTTTTTTTTTTTTTTTTAATTGTCTGTAGTTCAGTTATTTGGAAATCTTTGACGATGCTTTGCTGAGTCATTCTCTGAAGAAACAGATTCTCAGCTCTATGAAAATTTGTGTTGAATGATCTGAACCAGTCGAACTACATTCCACTGCTTGCTCAGTCCAGACTGTCCATTACACCTCATTGTTTCCGCTAATCCAGTGTATCATCTCTGGTTAGACTGATTGCATTGGGCCAACTTTTATTGAACCACTCACAAATTCACTAATTATCTATTAGGCAACGGTTCCCATAGCACTCTTGGCTTTGTGGGAGACTCAGGCGTCGATTGGTCATGTCTTCTGCAGTGGAAGCAGAGTTTCTATGTGAAGCCAGGAAACACAGGATCATAGCATCTGAGTTAGAAGGACTCGGTGCATATGTGGTCATGTTTGATTGCCTCTGATGACAGGAAATCACCTGCCTCCTGTGGCAGAATGCTTGCTGTGTTACTGAAGGGCTCTGACTGATGGAATCTTCTTAGTCATGTGTACAGAAATGTTCATGTTAAAAGTCAGGTAAATGGCCAAACGTAAGTGATATTAGAGACCAAAAGAGGAGAAATGAGTTCAGTTTAGTTCATGTAGTGGTGTTCATGGATTATATCTTCAAGGAAGGTCAATTTTTTTTTTTTTTTGAGTTTCATGGGATGGGAAGGATTTTGAGAGGCAAAGTGGAGGGGCTTTCTCGATACCAGGAAAGACGTGGAGTCAGAAAAAGCTCACAGGATGTTTGGTGTGAGTGCATAGACCAGTTACCTTATGTACCTGGCACTTCATGAATGTATTCATTGAATAGATAGAATTAATGACTGAGGGAATGATGGCAAAAAAAGTCTTTCTTGTCCAGACGTGTGGTGGCAAGGGAGCTGTAAAGGAAGGCTGGTGACAAACAAGCAAGTTGGCTCCTCTGGCACTTGAGTCCCAGCCCAGATTCTGCATTTGTGGAGACATCCTTGCAGTGGGCACTGACATTCACTTATTTTTACTGACTACATAGAATTTTTAAAGCCCACTTTCCCTTTGCGTCTTAATAAAGTACTGGTTTTACATCTCTCTGAAAAAGCTGCAAATTGCTGCCCATCCCTTGAACTGGAACAAAGGCCTTATTATTATTTTCCTTGAAAAACTCGTATTGACTATGTGGGCTTCTACCTCCTCTCGACCCCTGCTATTGAAACAGTAAAAATGCCATGTATTTGACTCACTTCCTTCTAGGACGTGTTCTCTTTTGGGTCATTCTAAAATGATGGTGAAATGTTGGACTTTTGGAGAAAATTCAGCTTCCCACAGTCTCTCTGAGACCCTTCTCTGTTGGAAATATGCCCCCAGTGTCCTGTGGAATTTCAAAGATCCTATAAATGGCTGACCATAGGATATCCATTTTATAGAAATTCAATCTATATTATTGCAAATAGACCCTTATGTGTAGGTGTCCGGTTGAAAGAGGACACAGTCCCATTAGGACTGATCTAAAATAAATCTTTGGCAGAAGAAAGAGAGCTGGTAACAAATTTCATATGGGCATTGCCCCTTCCTTCTTCTTTTTCTTCTTCTTTTTAATCTGAAGGATAACATTTTGGTAGAAAGTGCTCGACTACTATTTTAAGACTTGATCCTCACAATTTAAGCTTAAAACTTCACAACTTTGAAGTCAATGAAGCACGAAACATTGTCAACACAAGATGCCCCAAACAATGCTATCTTATTTCCATGTAAAAATGGGATTCAAGCCTGAAAATGAATTGAGTGTACTAGTTCAAGTTTTGACAGTGTATTCTGTGTGCCCTTATCAGCTGTAAAATGCAAATGGTGTTTAGCTACTGTATATTTAATCCTAGACACAGACATCTAAGCAGGCTAAGAGAAGTAAACTAGAAGTCCTTTGTAACTAAGAACATTGAAGGGGAAAACAAATAAAAACAACAAGCTCAACTCACAGAGTCAAAGGAAAATAGACTAGAAAATACCATTGTAAGTGCTAGTTTATCCCAAACCCATGCACAGAGCTGTATGACTAGTCTTTCTGAGCATGGAAAGAAATCAAACATGTACCTGAAGAAATGTGTATGAGAATAATCCAAACTTAGAAATGTGCTGCAGCTGAAATACAGTCTCACTGATGTCTGCTGGAGGTTGAAAAGGAACATCTTATGGACAATTGATTGTTTCTTGAAATATAATAAAAACAAGCTTCGAAAATGTGTATATGAAAAACATTGACCTACATGGAAAGAAAAGGCAACATTTACTTTGTAATGCTATCAGGTAGTAATTCAATTTCCCATTAACCGAACTTCAAGTATTCTGTTTTGGGTCATAGATTGGTGGTGCTTATCATATAAATTGGCCAATAAGATTTGCAAATAATACTTTTAGTGCTTGGTTTTGTGGTTGTAGCTCTAGAAAAGAAAATCAATTTAATCCCATGCATTGGTTTTCTTCTTAAAATTCATGCAATTTGAATATGACTGACAGGGCATGGCATCATTATGCAGCCGGTTAGATGGACTGATTATGCTTATGAATACAAGAATGGAGTGAATGAAAGCAATGTGTAATTGATTCTACTTCTGGTCTGACTGTTCATTAACAGTTTGAATGTGGCACAGTTGCTTCTCAAATGGAAAACGATGAGAACAACCTATATAGGTTCCCCCATTTGTTTCAAAATTCATTATGCTAATATTTTTTCACAGAATGTTTTTGCTGCATTTGTTTTATCAAGCAGAAGTCTGATCAAATCTTAGTAAATGATTCTGCTGCTTTCAATATTTATTTGGCCTTCCACCTGCACACTTTTCAATTTACACATTTAGAAATGAAAGCAGGCTCCCTCTGGCACCCCCTTCAAAGCAAACCTTCCATCCTACCCTCCTTTTCTATAGACTTGAGACTAATTTCCCAGGATAGAACAAGGTGGAGGAGAACAAGGTGGTGGTTATAGCTTCAAAATAAAAGAGCTGATTTACAGGCTGATTGATTTCAGAAATAAATGAACAAAAACAGGCTCATTTGTCTTGCGGCAGGTTAGTCAGATAAAGCGCGAAAGGGGCTGCCGTCTCATTTTCCATACCTCTTCCAGGGGTCGCATCAAGTGCTGATGAAATGTGCAGATCACACCGCTGTTTTCTTGGCTTTCCTCAGTTGTGTAAGAAAGGGCTTCAAGTGCACAAAGGCTGCTCTTCCTTTCTGGAATGCAGAGCCAAACATTTCAGGGAAACAGCATTATTGTCATGGCTCACAGGGAGATATAATGCTGATTCTGTAACAGTAATCCCTGCCCTCTCATTTGCCTACAAGTTCCTGCCAGATTTTGAGACAGAGGAAAAAACAAAATTTGTGCAGGGCCAGGCAGTTCTGTCTAGGAGCTACAGTTGTACTGTGAGCTCCAAATTGGATTGTATTAGCAATTAGTTAGCATATTAATTTCATATTCAATCTTCCTCTAGTTCTGATTTTAAAAAAATTAAATCAGCAGTTGACTTATTAAAATAATAGGTCTGAGAACTTCATACTGGAAATAGATTTCTTTTTTCTGATTAAAACTTACAAGATCTACTCTTTCAGTAACTTTCAAATATACAATATGCTATTATCAACAGCAGTCACCATACTGTGCATTATATTCTCAGAACTTGTTTATTTTATCACTGAAAGTTTGTACCTTTTGACCTCCTTCATCCATTTCATGTCTTCCTTTCTGTCCCCTGCTTCTGACAAGCACCAATCTGTTCTCTGTGTCTATGAGATTGCTGTTTTGTTTTTTTTTTAATTCTACGTGTAAGTGAGATGGTACAGTATTTGTCTTCCTCTCTCTGATTTATTTTACTTAGTGTAATGCCCTCAAGTTCCATCCATATTCTCATGAATGGGAGAACTTTCTTCACTTTCATGGTTGAATAGTATTCCATTGTGTATGGTATGTGTGTGTGTATATATATATATATATATATATATATATATATATGTATATGTATATATATATATAACCCATTTTCTCTTTCCATTCATCCATCATTGGTAACTCTGGTTATATCAATGAACTGTGCCATGCTTAGTTGCTCAGTCGTGTCTGACTCTTTGTGACCCCATGGACTGTAGCCTGCCAGGCTCTTCTGTCCATGGGGATTCTCCAGGCAAGAATACTGGAGTGGGTAGCTCTGCCTTCCTCCAGGGGATCTTCCAAACCCAACGATCAAACCCAGGTCTCCTGCATTGCAGGCGGATTCTTTACCATCTGAGCCACCAGGGAAGCCCCAAAATACTGGAGTGGGTAGCCTATCCCTTCTCCAGGAGATCTTCCCTACACAGGAATCAAACTGGGGTCTCCTGCATTGCAGGCGGATTCTTTACCAGCTGAGCTACCAGCTGGGCTGTTGTAAACTGTGCTGCAGTGAACATGGAGGGGCAGATATCTGTTGGGGATGTTTTTCTTTCCACTGAATAAATACCTAGAAGTGTAATTGTTGGATCATATGGTAGTTCTGTTTTTAATTTTTTGAAGGACCCCCATACTGTTTTCATGAACACCTGCATGGGAATAATCATATCAGTTTTTCCTATGGTATCTTATTCATCTACCTCAAGACTTCATATTTGATAAAACTGCTAACTCCAAAGAAAGCCCCAGGTGTCTGGGGAATCCTTCATTGTGCCCATTTTAAAACATGTCCACAGTCCACTTGAAATGGGTGGAACTGTGTGACAGTTGTAAGCAATCAGAGTACAGTGATGGTGACACTGTGTCAGTCCCAAGGCTGAGACAGAAAAGATAACACAGCTTCCAGTCCTGGCATTGGTGTTGAAGCCCTGCACTGTCCCGTGAGCAATCTGACTGTTCTGAGGATTCATGAGAAAACCCAAACTGGCCCCCATGGTGAGTCCCTGCTCAGCCTTAGCTGCTGCTTAACCATGACTACACCTGGGACTCCATGCCTGCCAGACCCTCCAGCTGAGCCATTTCAGAATTTTTGATCCAAAAAAGTCATAAAAATAATCAAGTGGTAATTTTTGTTAAGAAAACATGTTTTTGTTTGAAGATTTTGTCTTAAGATTTTGTTAAGATAAAATGTGTTACCAAGTTTTAGGGTAGTTTCTTGCATAGCGATAGCCAATGAGAATTTGCATGTATACAAAGTATGAACCCAAAGTAATAGAATTCATGGTAAGCATGGAGAACTTTATATATACAAATGTATGCGATTTTCTTCAACAAACAGCTGTGTTGAGAAAAGTTAATTCACAGTCATATTGCCTTTGTGACAGTGTGTCTCCCTATATTGATCTGTGACTTTGGGCATAATTCCTTCTCCTATGGATCCACTGAGCAAGGGAAAAATGGATTAAGTTTTCCGTATTGTCCTTTTCATCTCTAAAAATTCTTGACTACTGTCTAAAATTCTTTGGTGACTGAGATACCTAAGATGTATCCTGTACTACATGTCCACTTATAAGGTAGGTTGGACTCAGTTTGCATATTAAAATCATGGTAAAACTTTAAATATAGGTACAAGGGGCTTCCCTGATAGCTCAGTTGGTTAAGAATCCACCTGCAATGCAGGGTTTGATTCCTGGGTCGGGAAGATAATTTGGAGAAGGGATAGGCTACCCACTCCAATATTCTTGAGCTTCCCTTGTGGCTCAGCTGGTAAAAAATCTGCCTGCAATGCAGGAGACCTGGGTTCGATCCCTGGGTTGGGAAGATCCCCTGGAGAAGAGAAAGGCTACCCACTCCAGTATTCTGGCCTGGAGAATTCCATGGACTATATAGTCCATGGGGACAAAAAGAGTCAAACTCGACTGAGTGGCTTGCACTTTATACCCATATCTTACCTGCTTTGGGAAATCGTGTTGCAATCACGTTGCAATTCTTGTTATTACACACAAAAACATTAGTGTGTGTGTGTGTGTGTGTGTGTGCACGCACACGTGCATGCATGCCTATGCTAAATACAAATTCAGTTCAGTTCATTTCAGTTGAGTTCAGTCGCTCAGTCGTGTCTGACTCTTCGCGACCTCATGAGTCGCAGCACACCAGGCCTCCCTGTCCATCACCATCTCCGAGAGTTCACTCAAACTCATGTCCATCAAGTCGGTGATGCTATCCAGCCATTTCATCCTCTATCATCCCCCTTTCCTCCTGCCCTCAATCCCTCCCAGCATCAGGGTCTTTTCCAAAGAGTCAACTCTTCGCATGAGGTGGCCAAAGTACTGGAGTTTCAGCTTTAGCATCATTCCTTCCAAAGAACACCCAGGGCTGATCTCCTTTAGAATGGACTGGTTGAATCTCCTTGCAGTCCAAGGGACTCTCAAGAGTCTTCTCCAACACCACAGTTCAAAAGCATCAATTCTTCAGCGCTCAGTTTTCTTCACAGTCCAACTCTTGTACCCATACATGACCACTGGAAAAACCATAGCCTTGACTAGACGGACCTTTGTTGGCAAAGTAATGTCTCTGCTTTTGAATATGCTATCTAGGTTGGTCATAACTTTCCTTCCAAAGAGTAAGCGTCTTTAACCTAATATTCTTCTATTTTGTCTTTCTGTATCATAGCAGTTCTCACTTTAAAACCAGGTTTGTCTGAAATAAACATCTGCATGAACTCACTAATAAGGTTTCTGCCCATTTTGATCACAAGATAGCATTGTCAGCATTATCTGAACAAGGGTTTAAATACTGTTTAAACTGTTAGAAGTTGAAATCAACATTTGGGGATTTTCTCAATATCAAATAATACTCTTGACATTTAGCAGACAATCAACAAAGATTTTTCTCTTCCTGATTTGTTTTCCACTGTTTAAATTTCATATGCAATTTAAAACCATTAACTATTCCATAGCTGTATTTTAGTAAAGTGTTCTTATTCTTTTTACAGTTTTTGAAATTAACCGGTACTAATTAGCCAAAGCAAGTAGCTTCATTTCATTATAATATTCTAATGATATTAGACTGAATTTATCTTTTTGATCAAAGTTGATCAGTTCTTGTTATTCACATCAGTGGAATGAGTTGATAATCCAGA
Source organism: Capricornis sumatraensis (assembly GCF_032405125.1). NCBI lineage: Eukaryota > Metazoa > Chordata > Mammalia > Artiodactyla > Bovidae > Capricornis > Capricornis sumatraensis. The sequence continues at coordinate 12,449,878 of NC_091083.1, forward strand.
TTAACAGATAAGACTGAGAAGCAGGAGTAATAAAGGCCTTTTCAAGTAATTTGGATTAAAATTTAGTTTTTTCCTTACTATCTTTATTGACTTAAAATGAGGATGGTTCTATTTCATTAAATTCCTAAATTTAAATGTTTATGTGTGCCAGAATGGCTGGTTTTATATGGAAAGCAAGAGCATTAAATATTGTATTTTAAATATAAATAGAGGTTGAGAGGTATACATTGATTTTGGAGATTTACTATAGTGAAAACTAGAAGTTAGGGAATTATTACAAACCATTATCCCCAGCATATCTTATGTGTGTGAGCATTGGTAGATTGCATTGTAAATTGCTATGGATATTTAAAAATGATTATTTTAGGATTATTATTATTTTATTTTTTGACTTTTTCAGAAACTTGCCCTTCTTTATAGTTTTTACAATGTCTGACACTATTATCTTATATACAAGGTGATATGTAACATTGGTTCTTCCTTCCCATGTCAATTCAGAATGCTCATTTTGTAGGCAATTATTTCTCAGTTTATCTCCTACTGAGGATTTGTCTTTTGCCAGTGTACCAATTATTCACATCTTATATTATAATTTGTTATGCTTGGATCTGACCAATAACAATAGAACAATTTACTGGTAGGGGATTCCTTTACATAATTATCACCTTCCTAGAATATTGCCTACTTTAAAAAGCTATGCTATCTAAAATATTTTACCAGAGAAGCATTTGCATTTCTTAGCTTGTTTGTCTCTAAACTCCAAAACAAATACCTAAAATAAATAAAGCAACAGTTATGTGAAAAGCAAAAATTCTCTTATTTACCCTGTTTTTCCTTCCTTTTCCATTTACAGATGTCATCCACACTGTAGGGCCAATAGCCAGAGGCCATATTAACGGTTCCCACAAGGAAGACCTTGCAAATTGCTATAAATCATCTCTGAAACTGGTGAAAGAAAATAACATCCGATCAGTTGTAAGTACTTTTATGCTATTTCTTATTCTTTTTCAGCCTTTATATGCTGGAAATCAATCTTGTCCACAATGAAGGTAGAAAATAATTGTTATTCGGAAAACCAAGTTTAATCAGCTTAGGAAGTGAGACAGCTATTGGTTATCATGACTCCACTTTTTTGTATGTCTGACATAATTGCTTAATTATTTTGAATTTAAAATGATAGCATCCCAGAACTGTAACCATCACATCTAATTTATTTTCTCCCTGTTGTCATTATCTTTTGAAGAAAATGTTCATGAATGTGTGTGTGTTTTAACTTGAAAGATGTTATTCTTTTAGATTGATTTTGGCCATCCTAAACTAATGCTCTGTACTTGGATATGCCACACCCCTTCTACATTTTACCCATTTAGGTGGGAGAGTTCAGAAAATGTGGATCCAATCTTTTCCCTTAGCAGTAGGCTGAGATGAAAGGGGGTCTCCTCTAGCTGGATTTGGAGGTGTTTATTCACCTGCTTTTATTTTGTAACAGGCCCTACACTTATTACATCTCAATTACACCAGGAAAATAAAACTATGAGAAAAATGAGAGTCTAAATACACAATAGTAAGTTAACTGGGGCAGAATCCCTTGGGTTTTTCAGATAGATGATAACCTTGCTGAAATCATGGGGCAGGAAGACAAACACTTGCCTTCTTAACAGGCTGAATGGATCAGTATTGTTTGCGAGTTCACAGAAGTGGTGGTTTTATGGCGATTTTATTATTTGCATGAGGAGCATTGAGAGTCAGACACATTTGGATAACACTGGATGGTCACTGTACTTTTTGTGAATTATTATGATTATAAAGGGCCTTTTCCAATGTACATTACTGGGTTTGCTTAAAATAAGACTTTTTTCAAGCCATTTATGCGCCTTTTATATCTTTTCCTACTTGTTAACAGAGGTAGATATTTCATTTCATCCTTTGATTTAGAAAAATGTCTCCTTTTGCAAATGAAATAATAAGACCCTATTCTATCTTAGAAAGTTGAAGTTCAAAGAGAATGATGCAAAGCAAGCTACCAAACCAGTTGACTCATTTTTTTCTCGATATGAAAATAACAATAATCAAAGCAGGCGTGAACATTCTGAGAATAATTAATATTTTGTCAATAATATAGTTTTTGATTAAAAAAGGCAAATGGGGCTGAAATGCTTGGGAAAAATGGATATATATAGAAGTTTCCAATTTAGGAAATATGATCTCTGAGACCTGAAGAGAATTTACTAACAAATTCACTGGCATCTCTAATAATTCCCTTGAAACCAGTAAGAAGAGACTAGTCCATCAGAGACAGTATATAAACAGCACTCATCTTTTCAATAGGAAAACTAAACATCTCTTAACTATTATGACCTTAAAATAATCACGTCTGTGTTACTGCACTTGATACTGCAAAGTAAACAGTGAAAGAATCATGGACTAAGTTAAATTAACTTTTCAGATACCCTACAGTGGGATACTCTAGTTGTCCTGATATTGAAATCAGGTCTACATCGATGCATTTGATGATGATTTTGAGAGGTTAATTGCATGTTACTTGGATAAGATTATCAGGTGGTGGCACGTAAGTGAAGTCATTCCAATACTAGTAAATAAAAATGGAGATGGGAAATATCAGCAAAATATGAAGGAAAATATCCAGCTAAATTAATCACTACATTCTTGCATGGTTGACTGGAGTTGCCATCAAATATCTCATACTAAAAGTAAAAAATTATCTTCCTTCCTTTTCTTTTTCTTTTTTTAGTTGAAGTATATCAATTTTCAATGTTGTGCTAGTTTTAGGCAAGCAACAAAGTAATATATATATATATATATATATATATATATATGTTTCAGATTGTTTTCCATTATGAGTTATTGCAAGATTTTGAGTATAGTTCCCTGTACTAGACACTAAGACATTGTTGTTAATTTTATATATAGTAGTGCACATCTCTTAATCTCAGACTCCTACCTTATCCTACCCCTTTGGTGACAATAAGTTTGCTTTCTGTGTCTGAGTCTGTTTCTGTTTTATAGATAAGTTTATTTGTATGACGATTTTTAGACTTCGTGTATAGTGATATCACAAGGTACTTGTCTTTCTCTGTCTGACTTTCTTCACTTAGTATGAGAAACTGTCTATCCATGTTGCTGCAAATGGCATTATTTCATCCTTTTTAATGGCTGAGTAATATTCCATCGTATATACATACTGCTGCTTCTTTATCCATACATCTGGTGACAGATACTTAGCTTGTATCCCTGTCTTGGTTATTGTAAATCATGTATGAACATTGGGGTGCATGTATCTTTTCAAATCATGGTTTTCTTGGGATATATGCCCAAGAGTGGGATTGCTGGATCATGTGGTAACTCTATTTTTAGTATTTCGCACCACCTCCATAATGTTCTCTGTGGTAGCTGACTTACTTTCTTTTCTTGAAGGAGGAAATGGAACTTTCTACTTTATATTGAGTGTCATGTTCTTGACCATCATTAAAAAACTAATGACGCTAATGTCATCAAATCATTGTCATGGGGGGGAAATGGAAACTTTTTAGAAAAGTTATCATGACTGGACACATCTTTTATTGTACAAGTTTCTACATTCTAGACATCACTACAGATGGAGAGAAATGTTTGATATCAAAATCTTGGTTGGTAATCTGGAAAATAAAGTTAACGAGCTCATTTATATGCATATTAAAGAAAATTTCTCATAAACTCATTTATCAGATCACCTTAGTGTGACCATGGAAAAGTCACATCAATATTTTGTAGTCTCAGTTTCCATATACGAAGAATCAGTAAGTCATTACTGTCTACATCAGAGGCTATTATGAGGATAGTTGAAATAATGGATGTAAGATAACAGGAAAATATAATTCTCTATAAAAGTATTTGGTAATGTTACTCTAAGTGTAAGGTATTTTCATAGTGTATAATTTGGCAAGTTTAAGAGACTGAGAACATTTGTGCTTTGATATTCGGAAGACCAGACCTCTAGACATCATCATATCATTTCTTGATGTTTTCATACAGAAATAAATTAGCGTGACATGTTCAGTTAGTATATTTTCAGAGGAAAATCTCAGTTTTTTCTTTCCTCCTGTGAGAGAAAAATCTTGTTCTTTCCTAGTGTGAGTTTCTTCTCCGTGAGTCTCCTTTACTTCTCACACAGATCATGTCACTTACAACATTTCTGGTCACCAAACATAAGGAGACTTTTCCCATGCTAAGAAATTCTCTGCAACACCACCTGGGTGCACTGCAACTTAACTCAGTTCTGATATTGTGCACCTGGAGATAGTCTCAGACCCCAGATAGTAATTAAGCACCAGGTCCCTTAAGACTGCTGCCCTCCCCCGCCCTACACACACACGCGGATGCACACATGTGAGCTTAAAATGCCAATAGTCAAAAGCTCAAGTTATCACCTGTGCTTCTGATCTACTGGCCGTAGATTGGAAGGCCCAATGATCCAACCCTCTGCTTGGGTTCAGTTAATTTTCTAGACCAGGTCACAGAACTCAGGGAAACACTTATATGCCTTTACCAGTTTATCAGAGCATGTGATAAAGGATTCAGCTGAACAGCCAGATGAAGAGATACACGGGACTAGGTCTGGGTGAGTCGGGAGTGCAGGAGCTTCTGCCCCCATGTGGTTGGGGTGAGTTATTACCCGCCTGACCTGGATGTGTTCGCCCACTGAGAGGCTCCCCAAACCTGCACTATTGGGATATTGTGGAGACTTACTGATGGGCACGTGCATGTGTGCTAAGTCGCATCAGTCGTCTCCGACTCTGTGAGACCCCAGGGACTGTCGCCTGCCAGCCTCCTCTGTCCATGGATTCTCCAGACAAGGGTACTGGAGTGGGTGGCCATTCCCTCCTCCACAGGATCTTCGCGACCCAGGGATCGAATCCATGTCTCTTGCATTGTCAGGCAGGTTCTTGACCACTAGCGCCACCTGGGAATATAGGCACAATCAATCATTAGCTCCATTTCCAGCCGGTCTCCCCTGTTTGGAGGATGAGAGATAGGACTGGAAATCCCAAGCTTCTGATCATGTCTTGATTCTGGTGACCAGCCTCCAACCACAGGTCATCCAGAAGCCTACTCAGGGTCAACTCACAAGAACAACAGGTGCTCCTGATGCTCTCATCACCTCGAGATATGCCAGGGTTTTAGGAGCCCTGTGTCAGGCATGGATCAAAGACAAATATTAGAACAAGGGGTGCTCCCAATGTCTTGTCACCTCCGAAATTACAAAGGCTTCAGGAGCTCTGGGCCAGATACTTGGGACAGAGGCCAATAAATATTTTATATTAGCTCATGATACTCTAGGCAACTAAAAGTATTAATGTTGTTAATAACTATTAGCATCATCTTATTCATAATCATTAATAATATCATTGTTAATATAACCAACTCATATCTGTATTGACAGCACAGAACATACCGCAGACCTTTATGGCTCAGTAGATACACTGAATTGAATTAAATTACACTAATTTTGTCACCACGTGTAGCTGTCTTTAACTTTGTAATCTAAGTTTTAACTTTAAAGTTCCCATACATTATTACAGTTTCTTCCACTATGTGTTGTTTCACAATAAAGCTACAAAAATGAATAAGGAGGAACAAAATGTATAACAATGTGCCTATAAGGCAACAAGTGTCATAAATAGAATATATTATTCTACTTGTCTGGATCAGCGAGGCTGGGCTGCAGCTACAGATAAGCTCAACATCTTAGTGCCCACATTCAGAGACCCTGTCTTCTGGGCATCTCACTTTCTAGAACTGACAACCTCCTCAGCCATGGAGCTTTGCAAAATCATGCATAAAAGTTTTACTGTGTTAGATTAGAAGTGAATAAGTGAAATATTTGATGGCACCACATTTCTTAAGCCAAAGGCTTTGGGATCACAGCAAGGTGTCAAAATGTCTGCTTTACTCTAATTTATCCAAAGGAATATAGTTTTCAAAATTTTACCGGCAGTAAGCCAAATAACATGATCATTCATTTATTTAATCAATAATAAGATTGATGATAATAATAATACTGTGTTCCAAGACATTTTAGGTATCTACTAAGACCTATAGGCCAGAGAAGGCAATGGCACCCCACTCCAGTACTCTTGACTGGAAAATCCCATGGACGGAGGAGCCTGGCAGGCTGCAGTCCATGGAATCGCGAAGAGTTGGATGCAACTGAGTGACTTCACTTTCACTTTTCACTTTCGTGGACTGGAGAAGGAAATGGCAACTCACTTCAGTGTTCTTGCCTGGAGAATCCAGGGACGGGGGGAGCCTGGTGGGCTGCCATCTATGGGGTCGCACAGAGTCAGACACGACTGAAGTGACTTAGCAGCAGCAGCAGCAGCAAGACCTATATTCAGGTCAGGAAGCACAGTTAGAACTGGACATGGAACAACAGACTGGTTCCAAATAGGAAAACGAGTACGTCGAGGGTGTATATTGTCACCCTGCTTATTTAACTTATATGCAGAGTACCTCATGAAAAATGCTGGGCTGGAAGAAGTACAAGCTGGAATCAAGATTGCCGGGAGAAATATCAATAACCTCAGATATGCAGATGACACCACCCTTATGGCAGAAAGTGAAGAGGAACTAAAGAGCCTCTTGATGAAAGTGAAAGAGAAGAGTGAAAAAGTTGGCTTCAAGCTCAACATTCAGAAAACGAAGATCATGGCGTCTGGTCCCATCACTTATGGGTAAGAGATGGGGAAACAGTGGAAACAGAGTCAGACTTTATTTTTTTGGGCTCCAAAATCACTGCAGATGGTGACTGCAGCCATGAAATTATAAGACGCTTACTCTTTGGAAGAAACATTATGACCAACCTAGATGGCAGATTCAAAAGCAGAGACATTACTTTGCCAACAAAGGTCCATCTAGTCAAGGCTATGGTTTTTCCTGTGGTCATGTATGGATGTGAGAGTTGGACTATGAAGAAAGCTGAGCACCGAAGAATTGATGCTTTTGAACTGTGGTGTTGGAGAAGACTCTTGAGAGTTCCTTGGACGGCAAGGAGATCCATCCAGTCCATCCTAAAGGAGATCAGTCCTGGATGTTCATTGGAAGGACTGATGCTGAAGCTGAAACTCCAGTACTTTGGCCACCTCATGCAAAGAGTTGACTCATTGGAAAAGACTCTGATGCTGGGAGGGATTGGGGGCAGGAGGAGAAGGGGACAACAGAGGATGAGATGGCTGGATGGCATCACTGACTTGATGGACCTGAGTTTGGGTAAACTCCAGGAGTTGGTGATGGACAGGGAGGCCTGGTGTGCTGCAATTCATGAGCGACTTAACAGAAGTGAAGACCTACAGGATGTAATGTTTGTCTCAATATGTATATTTTGTCTCAACATGCATAATTTGTCTCAATCTTCCAACAATCCAGAAAAATAAATAGGCCCGGTCACCATGTCCATTGTACAATTTGAGAGTATTCTCTAATTTTCTCATCACTTTAAAATATCTTCTCATGGAAACCTGGAATTCCATAATTAATGAGTAATTTAGGATGGTGAGGCATTGTTCTTTCTCTGCAAATTTCCTTTAAAATGCAAATACTCATGAGATTGGCAGATAATCAATTTCCTAGTACCTTAATTTGAGGAAATTCATCAAATTACTTTTCATATTGCAGGATAAATTAGAGGATGATAAAAGTACTACACTCCTCAGCCTGAAGGGAGAGAATTCAAAGGGGGTCTGGAGGGAGGTTGGAAGAAACAGAAAGCAAAGTGAGGTGCAAAGAACTGGGCCTGCCTTTCAGTTTTGCTACAGGAGGTACTTTCGCACAGAGAGGAAAGAAAAGTGATGGTTACTTAACACAGTCTAGAAATAAGTTAGTTATGTGGTTAATATTACATTTGTGGATACAATTTTTTTTGCTGTGAAAGAATAGTATTCCTTTTATTTATTTAGTTCCCCCATCGGGGATTGAATGCATGTCCGCTACAGTGGAAGCACAGAGTCTTAACCACTGGACTGGCCAAGGAATTCTCTAATATTCCTGTTGTTAATTTAGGGATAAAATTTTCTGAAATTTCTCTCCTCTATCCATTCTTTTTTTTTTTTTTTTCAATATACAGCTCTTTTTCAATATGTACCCACATGTTTGCTTTAGATTGTAAGAGAATAAAAATAAATTAATCAATAAATCTAATGGTTCATTTTACAGTGGCAGATCTCTTCTGTGAATTATTAATGAGTACAGCTTTACTAATATGAAATAATGTATAAATTTATGGTTTAAACATGATTTTCATTTCAGTCTTACCATAAAGAATTTCAGGTGAAAAATCTGACTATCTTTCATGCTTCTTAGATGTAGTATGTGGAAGTACCTTATTCCTTCCAAATTACTTCAAATATTCAGTTATTTTCCTCCAACCATAAATTCCCCTTGGGCAAAATTCAAATACATGCAAATTTACTTTTGTATACATTCTTGACAACCTTGAGAATGTTGATTCCAAGATAGGCATAAAGTGTAAGGCTCAGTGTGGCGGATAATTAGAAATAGGATGACCTGGCAATAGGCATAGGGAAACAAAAAAATGAATAAAAAGTCAAGGAGGCAGATTTTCTCAGTTAAAGGTAAAGATAGGTATCAAAAAAAAAAAAGAAATATCCAAGTCTTAGAACCACAGTATTCTTTTTTAAATCAATGTTTTACTCACTTTTAGTTTTGAATATTTGGTTGTATTTACATAAGTTGGCTTTTAACTGTTTAAGAATGGATAGCTACTCCAGAAAGTAAATCTCTCAGGACTCAACATGAAAAAAAATACCCTTAAATATGTTGTTAAAAGTGATTTTGTGTTGCTGCCAAAGCAACAGAAAATAATTAAATTCTTTACATCTTATGATGGCCTTCCCAGGTGGCGCTGGTGGTAAAGAAGACACTTGCCAATGTAGGTTAGACTCGCCAGTTCCATCCCTGGGTCGGGAAGATCCCGGGAGAACGGAATGGCAATCCACTCCAGTATTCTTGCCTGGAGAATCCCATGGACAGAGGAGCCTGGCGGGCTACAGTTCATGGGGTTGCACAAAGTTGGACACGGCTGAAGTGACTGAGCGTGGCACATCTTATGATATAATTTACATAAGCAGTCACGCTGTCACTGTCTGTAAATGTCCAGTGGCCAAGTCTGGGCCCTCCGAACCACAGTATTCTAATACATGTGACTTGAGAAATGAACAGTCAATTGCTCGTGAAGGCAAACAACTAAATGATTTTGCTTTCTAGGAAAATGTTATATCCTGAGAAAATTAAAAGGATGTTGTGGGACTGGAGGAGGACTGAACATATACAGAATATCCTTTTGAATGTATATCAGGTAAAATATACAAATGGAAATTGTTTACACTGATGAAAATCTTGGTGAAACCTCAAGGGTGGAGATAGGGTTGAAGGCAGGAAGTAAAAAAGTCTAGGTAAAAAGTCCTGGTAAATAGAAGTTAATAATACTGTATCCATTATCTCATGTAGCATTAGATGCTGATATAGAGTTATTAAAGTAGCATACATATCATCTTATATGTCATGTGGGACTTTTATTGTTTTTGTTTAACTGAGCATAGAAATATAATGGTTTTTATCTTATTCTTGACATCTCTCTCTCTCTCTCTCTATTTTTACAATATTATTTTAAATTCCTCAGCGGCAAATTGTTTTACGACCAGGTTCAATTTTAGGAACCTAATCCTTGCCATTCACAAACTGATTTCTTCTCTCAGCATCAGTTAAAAGGCATAGATTCATGTTTGTCAATCATATTAGGTATTTAAGAAAATGTGTTTTAACTGACAAATATAGTGTATCCAGTTTGACATTCCTTGACTGTGTGCATACCAAGTCACTTCAGTCGTGTCTCTTTGCGATCCTATGGACAGTAGCCCTCCAGGCTCCTCTGTCTATGAGATTCTCCAGGCAAGAATACAGGAATCGGTTGCCATGCCCTCCTTCAGGGAATCTTCCCGACCCAGTGATTGAACCGGTGTCTCTGCATTGGCAGGTGGATTCTTTACTATTAGTGTCACCTGGGAAGCCTTCTTTGAATGAAAACATGTAATTAAAAATAGATTTTTTATTAAAATGATTATGATGCAAATATAAAACAGATTTTACTTAGGCTAAAAATGATTTTCCCAGGAAGTCTAAGTAATAATTGATGTATGAATTTGGTAGTTTTCTGTGATTATGGGCAGACTAAAGTAAGTTACTTGTTTGAATGGTATATACCACTGTGGTTTACATATGAGCATGATTCTAGATGATTTATAGGATAAAACAATTGCAAATCTTCACTGGTAGGAAACATCCAGTGCCAACAGAGATTCCTCAAAGCTAGACGATGTTCCCTCTATGAGTCAATAAATTTTGAGAATTCTAGTGGAAGAGCTGCCAGACCTACTATACCTCTAGGCACTGTGGCAATAAGCAGTTTTGGAATTTTGTATTTAATTGTTTCACTGTAGTGTAGGTTTTCATTTTAAGGCGTAGTCAAGTGAATCTTATTTTCTTTTACAAGTTCCCTTCTGAGAGGGTTGCCATGGCAATGAGTTCTCAGGCTGAAATTCTTAAATGCTGGTTTTATTCCATTATCTGAGTTTCCATTACAGGCCACATCAATCAATGCAGCCCTTTCTTCAAGAAGACTTCTTCAGCCTTAAAACACTGACCCTTTAATTTGTTGCTTCCACGCCTCCGACTACCTTGATATCACAATTTTCCCAGCCCACTCTCCCTCTCAAAGCACCCTCTTCTGCAGTGCCATCAGTCTCATCTTCTCATTATTTTTAGACAACATCTAGTCTTGGTTTTCAGTTCTCTCATTTGAAAAGGATGATGCTAAGTGCCTGTGTCTTTCCTATCTGGGGTTCTCACAGCTGTATAACTGGCGTTACTATTAATAAACACCAAGAAGGAAAGCAACTTTACATCTGTGCTTCACTTTACAGTTTACAGCCCTGTGTTTCTATGCTTTGTTTGTTATTCAAATTCTCTAGATGACTCCCTGTGTTTCCTTTGATTTTGCCAAGGAGGGTGGGGGGAAGGCTAAATCAGAACTTTTCCTTCCACTCTCTTCCCTACACTCACCTCTTAGGAGATGTCCCAATTGGGAAGAGGGGTACAAAATGTGGAATAATATTCTCATCTGGTTATTGTTGCTGGGAATGGCAAGTGACCAAGGATGGACAGCAGAGATGAAGAGGCGGGAAAGCACGGGGTGATCGTACATTCACAGATCACACTTGGGAAACTTATAATTATACGCCCAAACTCGTATTTTCATATATGATACAACTTGTATCTTCCAATGGCCACATCAGAGCAATGGTTTGTGTTAGAAGAAAGAAATCAGTCATTTAGCCATGAAATATAATAAGAATAGCTAGTAGTTTTTCACTTTGTGCCAGACACTGTTTTAGTTATTTAATCTCAGAGCAATCCCGAGTTAGCGTCTATGGTTTCTTGCACTTTACAGATGTGGAATATGAGCCAAAAAGACAAGAAGTAAAGTACCTAAAGTCTCACCTCCAACAGTGAATGGAGGTGGGATTTGAAATGAGGAATTCTAAATCCAGTGGCTCTACCCATTGTCCCATTCCTTTTTCCTTTTCTATGCTGCTTTATGTCTCTCTTCCCTGCCCCACTCTCTCTTGCTCTAAATGGTCCTCAATAGTTCTGTCTTGTAGGGAGCATTTTGTGAGGGTGGTTTTGGGCAATCACACTGTCGGGGGTGTAGGTCAGGGACGCTGCAGCATGTGGGCTGACCAGCCATCCGGTGAGATCATGTTTTGCTGGACAGTAATGTAAGTGGAAACCTGTTTATAAACAACAGTGTACGTAAAAAACAGTCTTTTTGCTCTTAATAAATTACTGATCTTCCATGAAAGTTAAGGGATGTTTGTGCTTAGTGAATCAAGATTGCCGGGAGAAATATCAATCACCTCAGATATGCAGATGACACCACCCTTATGGCAGAAAGTGAAGAGGAACTAAAAAGCCTCTTGATGAAAGTGAAAGAGGAGGGTGAAAAAGTTGGCTTAATGCTCAACATTCAGAAAACGAGGATCATGGCATCTGGTCCCATCACTTCATGGGAAATAGATGGGGAAACACTGGAAACAGTGTCAGATTTTATTTTTGGGGGCTCCAAAAATCACTGCAGATGATGATTGCAGCCATGAAATTAAAAGGTGCTTACTCCTTGGAAGGAAAATTATGACCAACCTAGATAGCATATTCAAAAGCAGAGATATAACTTTGCCAACAAAGGTCTGTCTAGTCAAGGCTATGGTTTTTCCAGTGGTCATGTATGGATGTGAGAGTTGGACTGTGAAGAAGGCTGAGCGCTAAAGAATTGATGCTTTTGAACTGTGGTGTTGGAGAAGACTCTTGAGAGTCCCTTGGACTGCAAGGATATCCAACCAGTCTATCCTAAAGGAGATCAGTCCTGGGTGTTCATTGGAAGGACTGATGCTAAAGCTGAAACTCCAGTACTTTGACCACCTCATGTGAAGAGTTGACTCATTGGAAAAGGCCCTGATGCTGGGAGGGATTGGGGGCAGGAGGAGAAGGGGACGGCAGAGGATGAGATGGCTGGATGTCATCACTGACTCGATGGACATGAGTTTGAGTGAACTCTGGGAGTTGGTGATGGACAGGGAGGCCTGGTGTGCTGCGATTCATGGGGTCGCAAAGAGTCGGACACGACTGAGTGACTGAACTGAACAGAACTGAACTGTGCTTAGTTTGCTGAGAATTTTCCCAGAGAAAATCAGTCATGATGACTGTGGCACTTATGGTGGGCAATACATCCCACCTGTTTGAGTCTGTATCTGCAAATGTTCCCTGGAGGATGATTGCAGGTAGGGAAGCAACCAGTAGACTACCCAATAATATGCTGCTTAATTCCTTACATGCTGCATTAGGCAATATGCAATTGTACCGGAGTCTTTACATGTTGAAAAAACAGAGTTTTACTCTGTCACTTTCCTTTTATATCTCATTTCATATTACACTCACTATGTTGATTTTGAAAATTGATATATTATTTAGATTCCCTTGGAAGCAGACCCTGAGAGAAGGATTTGTGTACAAATACTTTATTTAGGAGGAAAACAGGAAGCACTGTCAGAGAGAAAAAGAGAAAGGGAAAGGAAGGTAGCCCAAGAGTCACATTTTCAAGCAGATTATATCTGTGGGCAGCTGAGCCTCCATCCTGATAGATTACTGTGCTAGACACAAGCTGTCTAAAGACTTTTATTCTTGAATTCAGCCATCCAAATTTCTGCTTTTTAAGTATAATGTGATGTAGATGTTATAAAGATGGTAATTAAAGAGAGTGTGAAATTCTCTGGAATGCATAGAATTATGGAAGTGACTGTTAACACTTTAATAGTTTATAAATAGTATCACAATATAATGTCACCTAGGTTGAATTTGTTCTCAACATTTCATAACACCAAATTTTGATTCATCATGCAAACTGCAAAAAAGTTGGCCACCTAAAGTTGCAAGTATGTAAAATCATTCATCAGTTAGGAGATGCATTTTGGCAGAGTCATTTGTTTATGAGGCTACTTTTGGTTTTATTCCAATATAAGAATTCTTTCAAATTATCTTCTTTAAAAATTTTAGGTAATATGTTATCTTATCTTTTCTTCAACAGTCTTACAATATCATTCCTGTCTATATAAGTATCTGAAACTTTTTGTTTCATCTCCTCCCAGTGGCTCAGACGGTAAAGAATCTGCCTGCAATGCAGGAGATCTGGGTTCAATCCCTGGGTCAGGAAGATCCCCTGGAGAAGGGAATGAATACCCGCTCCAGTATTCTTGCCTGGAGAATCCCATGGACAGAGGAACATGGCAGGCTACAGCCCATTGGGTTTTCAGAGTCAGACACGACTAAGCAATTTTCTACAATGTTGCAAGACTTATTTTTAGTCACTTTTGCATTCTGCATATGTAAATCTGCCAGCAAAGACCAAGGAAAATATATTTAAAAGTGAAAGTATAAAATATCTCAATTTGGCTAGACTTGTCAACTTAATAATTTTCAGTTCTTTTATCAGGCTAGACAACGTTCTCAGGAATATCATCACTAGTTTCTACAACAGTGTCTTTCAGAGGAAATGCTAGCCAAGGACACTGTCAAAGAAAATATATTGTAGTGAAATTTGTATGGAAACAGTAAGCAGATTTGCAATGCAAGCTTTTGTCTTGAATGTTTTATTTTTCCCAGACCTGAGAAGCAGTTATTAGATCACTGTATCATGAGGAAACAGTCAATTCAAAACATGGACCACAGAGTCCCAGGCCTGCCATTTGGTTTGAACAACGGGCCATTTTTACATACATCCAGAGAGCTAATAGTGTAGAGCAAAGGCAATGGCTTTGAACTGTGCATTTTTTTTCTTGCGAATGTTCAGATATGTTTTTTTTTTTTAGAAGAGCAATTTCAATGAATGGAATCTAAGCTATTCTTGAGCTGTTCAACTGAGATACTAAAAGAGCAAAACAAATAAAACCAATAAAAATTTTAAAGTAAAAATAAATTTCTCAGTATTGAGAAAGCTCTCTAGACTTGTTTATGTATAATTCAATAGAGTTGAAAACAGGACTTTTTTTTTAATGGAAGATTTGTTACAGATTGGGTTCAAGTTACATCCTAGCTATCTTTGTTTTTAAAGTGCATGCGCACACACACACACACACACACACACACACACACACTCACTTGTAAAATGTCTAAAGGGTGAAATATTTGCTTGGACGGTGTTTCATGAAAACGGTATACTGTTGTGGTTATAATTAGGGCTTACATAGAGGAGTATATTAATCGCTGATATTTTAGCTGAATAACCTTAGTGCAGTCTCTTCATTTCTTCTGAGTCCATTGTTTGGGGAGCTTCCTTGCTGCAAGCTATTCTAAAGGCTACACAACAGAAAAGCTTATAGCCCAAACTAGGCATCATGACCAACATAGTTTTTTCAATTGAGGGAAAATAAACTAGGGGACAGAGAGGGGGTAGTTTAATGCATTTGGGCTGGGTGACAAGGAGTGGAAGGAGCACATATATTATTTGTGGTTACATAGTGTTTTCATGCCTTCTCTCTCTGCCAACTCAGCCTTTTCTATTACAGTCTGTATATGGAGACCGGAGTTGAAGTTTGAGCGGGAAACTTGGCAGATGGCGAGTATCTGGGGCCAACAACACACACCTGCTCCATCATAAAGACACAGGAGCAAGGGCACCGGCTGCCACTGGCTCATCAGTTAGTTGATGGACAGCATCTGTATTTCTAAGTCAGAGCAGACATGGTACAAAGCAAGGCCATGATGGGTATCAGAAATTGAAAGTAACTTTAGAGCTCATATCACTGGAGGTGATCCCCACCTAGAGCTGGCATGATTCATGCTCATGACTTGGTCTTATTGTCCCTTTCTGTTTAGAGATGACACTCTTGTTTGTTTCATCGCTTCTATCACTGGTCATATCTTAGAGTTTATTAACTTAGAAAAGTATTTGACATTCTGACTCCTACCTGTACCTCAAAATCTACCTTCTTAGTTTTTATCATTACTCACTACATGAGTTTCATACATCCCATATATATTTTCTTCTGCAGAGGAATTGAATATTCTTGAATAATACTATAAATAGAAGAGATGACACATATCAATAACTGATTACTGTAACAGGAATAGATGGGTATATGGGTGTTTATTATAGACATCCTTCCATATACTCAAGGGTTTGGTTCCAAGACTCCCACAGGCACCAGAACTCAAGGATGCTCAGTCCCTGATATAAAATGACCTAGTACTGTCAGCCGCCCATCTCCACATGTTCTGCACCTACAGATGCGGAGGGTCCACTGTGTAATGTTTTCTCTATTTTTCGTGCCTGTTTGAAATGTTACATAATAAAACAAACTTAAATGTTTAAAAAATACAAAAACAGTGATTCATGATATTAGTATATACATCCTAGGGTTTCCATGAAGCTAAAATAAAACAGTATTTATAGAAAGCTTAGGGGACTACCTGGTAAGGTTTATTAATGGTGATTTGCCCACCATAGTGTATTGAGCAACAGACATGTTTCAATCACTGTTCCAAGTTGTTGGGATATGTTGGCCCTTATGGAGCTTGCATTCTACTAGTAGTAATTTTTACTGTTGTTATTAAATGGTTTCACAACATTTCTAGATGCTGCAGCTTTTATTGTTATTGTATTTTGGGGAAATTATCTCACCATCATTCTTTTTTTTTTTTTTTTTTTTACCTTACTTTTATGATTCCTGAATCTTTGAGAAGCTCAGAAGGCAAGAGAGCTGAGTATATCCAGCAAGTGGTAGTTCTATGAAATGGTAATAACAGAGATCTCAGTTAACATATTAATACATTTGTAAAGATAAATGGTTATGTGACTGGCCCTATAAAGAGGTCACAAGAGCTCTTTCTGCAGATCAGGTTTGTTGGACATCTAATAGTTGATCAGAAATCTGTCTGGAGGAACAGCTGAGACAAACCACTACAGAAGGTCTTCAAAACAGTGAAAATCCAGAAATGACTCTTTGTAAAAGTTATGTACTATGGATATTTCCCTACTAGAGTGGAAGAGCTAGAATCTGTACCAAATGCTTGAAATTTTTTGGAATATTTTGATACCATGGGAAGATGGAAGTGGTCAGCAGTCTGAATAAAGAGTAAGTGACATGTTCTACTCCTTAAAATAGAACCATTTCTCCATCAAGTCCACGCTTAATGCAAAAAGCTAAGTTCTATTATTTTTTCCCATCAACAAAACTATAATTAGATCCCTCAAGACTTGTATTAAATATTAAAGAAAAAGTATTAACTTTAGAGTAGAGAAACCCAGCCGATCCCACCTTAAGCAGTTGATCAAGATTAACTATCAGTGATAAGACATATCAAAATCATGAGCCTCTTGATATGATGGAATAAAGAGAGCACTTCCTCACTGCTGTGATACTCTTGCCAAAAACATAACTTCAGTTCAATTACAAGAAATCATCAGGTAAACACTAAAGGAAGCAAGTTCAGAGGAATAATGAATCAATACTCTTCAAAATTGTCAAGGTCAAGAAAGACAAAGATAAGCTAAATTTGTTTTCTTTCTATTTTGTATGGTATATTACCTGACTTGTTTTTTGAATATTAAATAAGCCTTGCCATTTTTGGATAAATTTAATTACTTTTATGTATTGTTGAATTTATTTTCCTAATATTTTTGAGGCTTTTGCATCTGTATTCATGAGAGATCTTAGTCAGTAGTTTGCCTTTATTGTAATGACTTGTCTGGTGAGGCTGTCATAGAATAAGGTAAGTGTTACCCCTTTTGAAATTTTTCAAAGAATCTGTGAATAATTGATATTTATTGTTTAAGTGTTTGGAAGTAAATGTGTTTTGAAATATTATATGAAAATATATTCATTTAGTTCATGCTTGTGCTCTCTTAGAAATGACCTAGAAATGAGAAATAATTCTACATTATTAACAATGTAAAAATATGAGAAACTCATAGAGCCCGCATAGTGTTTTTTATTTTAATTAAAAATGGTTGTTTATGGGTTTTATTATTCCACGGTCGCTTTGCCAATTGTTGCAGGCTGTGGCCCCATGAAGCTCTCTAGGATGCTGTGTCACATGCAGGAGGTTAATAGGGAAGTGCCTTTGTGACAGACCTCCACGGAAGGGAAAGGGGGTGGAATGGGTCACAGGAGGAAGTCAGGTGACAATACAGTAATTTAACACTGGAGTGGGTTTCCATTTCCTACTCCAGGACATCTTCATGACCCAGGGATTGAACCTGTCCTGCATGGACAGGCAGATTCTTTACCACTCTACCACTTGGGAAGCCTGCAGGTTGGTATGAAAAGTCTAAACCTTTAACCATAGTCATTGGTTGCAGACTGTGTCCAGGAAAGGGCATGGTCTTGGGTAAGTCACCCTCCTCAGTCAAGAGCAATTCCTGGAGGGGCTATCTGCTGGCAACCCCCCCAGCAGCTGGGGGACTGCCAACTTCTGTCCTCAGTGATACTTCACCGTGTCCATCACACCAAACATCAATACAAATTAGGACTCTTTTTGTTTGTTTTGTTTGTTTTTTATGAAGTCCAACTGATTTACAATGCTGTATTAGTTTCAGATCACATATATACAGCAAAGTGATTCAGATTATATGTATATTTCGGTTCAGTTCAGTTGCTCAGCCATGTCCGACTCTTTTTGACCCCATCGACTGTAGCCCGCCAGGCTTCCCTGTCTATCACCAACTCCTGAAACTTGCTGAAATTCATGACCATCAGGTCAGTGTTGCCATCCAACCATCTCATCCTCTGCCATCCCCTTCTCCTCCTGCCCTCAATCTTTCCCAGCATCAGGGTCTTTTCCAATGAGTCAGTTCTTTGCATCAGGTGGCCAAACTCCAAACTACTGGAGTTTCAGCTTCACCATCAGTTCTTCTAATGAGTATTCAGGACTGATTTCCTTTAGGATGGACTGGATGGATCTCCTTGCAGTCCAAGGGACTCTCAAGAGCCTTCTCCAACACCACAGTTCAAAAACATATGCATATAAAGCATATCCATATATACACAATCTTTTCAGATTTCTTTCCTTTATAGGTTATTACACAATATTGGGTACAGTTTCCTGTGCTATACTGTAGGTCCTCATTGGTCATCTGTTTTATTGGTAGTATACATCATAGTGTGTATGTTAGTTCCAAACTCCTAGTTTATCCCTCCGCCTATTTCCCCTTTGATAATAGAATTGAGACTCTTAACCAGAGCTTTGTCTTGCTCCAAAGCCCAAGGAATTTTAAACCTAATGGTTCTAGTAAAATAAGGATTGAGGCAGAATATTTTGCTTCTTTGGGGGATGTGAATGAAAAGGATAGTAGGCTGAGGATTGTGTGTTTACTGTTCAGTCACAGAACCATTTTGACCCATGTTTAGATAGTGGAATCACAGCGGAGTCTTCCTTTATTGGCAGAATTGACACAATCCTTTTTCAGTATGTGCTCTTTCATTTCCTTCAGCTCCTTCAGTTATTTTTCTTGGCAGTTTTGTACATTTGCAGGAAAAAAATATATACTCTCACATTCATACATGCACACGTAGGTCAATATAGACATATCTTAAATTATGTATATACCTGCAGTAGTACTGGCTTATATTGACTTGTATGGATACAATTCCATGAATTTTATAAGCCAATGGGTAAAACATAGCCTATGTTAAAAGCAAATTATACAAAATTAAATTTTATATATTGACACATATCACTCTTAATGATTTTATTGCATTTTACTATTGTCTGTAATCTTGGGTTTATTTATGTCTATGATAACCGAATGGTAGAAATGCTGTATGATGGTGGCTGCCTTACCTCTCTTCCCAATTCCACGTTCAGTGACATTGCATAAGTCACTTTAAATTGGCCAGGATGAGAGTATTTACACCGCAGAAATCAGCAAATTTGTAACTTGGGCTTTGTTTATTGTTTTGTCAATTATCTTGACTTAAGAAACATGATGAAAAATGTTAATAAAGCAGATTAAATGTGTTGTGTCTATAGCTGTTACATTGTGAAAACCACAAGAAATCACAGAACTCTTTCTCTAGTGTTTGAAAACCATTATTCTGTTCAACAAAGAAGCTGCTCACATATTGACAAGTGAGTCAAAGTTTTGTTACATATCCTTGTTATTTTGTTTTTGTCTTATTCTTAACATAAATAAAAAATATCAACCAACATGGATATTGGAACTACACTTATTTGTCAATTACTACAGAATTTGGTTATATATGTATTTTAATACTATATATGTATGTATGTATGTATATATATCATATGTACATTATATATAATATATATGTTCATATATGAAATACTATGTATATAACATATATATTGTGTGTATATAGTATATACATCTTTGTTTTTTAGGATTCATAGATGCAATTGCTAAAACTATTTAACAACCTTGTATGTGTTCCCAACTGTAGAAACAGAATTTCCTGAATAGAGCCTTTAGAGGTTCCAGACATAGTAAATGTATTTAAAAATGAAAACTGTGCTGGAGAGTGAAAAAAGCTGCAAGGGAACCCAATAACACTCTGATTTCCCCTCAATTATAGCTATCATTTTCTCTTTAAATTGAACTATCATAAAAACTGTCTCGCACAGTTGTCCTAATAGGAAATGCACAGCTTCTGGTGTCTCTGCTTTGCCATCACGTGCTGGGCACATGCTTCTCTGCCCATAGGCTGATCCAGCATTAAGAGTATGGGCAGGACACTTCAAGGAGGGCCTCTCAGACCTTGTAGAAATGACCACAACTGCTTGTAGATCAGTTACGTTATTTTAAAATGAGTGTGAATCTACATACCTCACAATCTAACACACAAGAGCCTAGCAGAGTGCCGCAAACCATACGCAATGGTACGAACTACATTTGAATTCAGTTTCCTCTTGGAAAAATCAAAGAAATACCTCTGTACCATTTGCATAAACTAAGGGTTCTTGGTGATGCCTTTCAGGGAAGATTAGGGGCTCTATCAATATTTTCTGGTCTAAATTTTATAGAGATTTGTGTATCTGATTATCTATAATTGCCACTACTTCAGTCATATCTATATCTATGGGTATTTGTGGGTCAAAGTAAGAGAGATAGGAAGGCTAGCTTTCTTCTAGTGCCATATGGTATTTATTCTTTGGAGGAAAGCTTATTTCTTTTCTTCTGTAACGTCAATGATTTACCTTGTTCATGCTATAAGCAATAGATCTAAGATCTATTAGCAATATTAAGGTAGTCTTATTACTGCCCATTTACCAGCAGCACAAAGGCAGAATCTGGTAACTGTGTGTAAGTGATGGTTTGTGTATCTGGTAAGCCAGCATACTGAACGAGGATTTTCAGTGGAATCTTGAGGCGTGAAAGGTTTTGAGGCATGGAGTGCTTGTTTGTTTGATATCTCACTGATGCCCAGATTGGTCTGACTTACATGACTGACTAGGAAGACACTTTCTCACCTTCTCTCTACTTTATGTGCATCGTCGCAGAACTTACTTTTTTTTTTTTTGGACAGAAAAGCATAACATTCCTGGAGAAAGGTGTTCTGACAGTTTTTCTTTACAAAAAAATCTAAATAAATCTAAGGTTCTGATTTTATTTTGTTACTTGGAATTCTAACTAACTCAACTGCCATATAACATATTTTAAAAATTACAGGTAATTAGAAACCTTCTTCTGAACAATGCAGAGAAAGCTGTGCAAACATTTCTTCCTCTGTGTAACTAAAAACCAAATGCATCAGGCAACAGATAAAAGAAAGCACACACTTGCCAATGTTTCTAATTGTTGTGGTTGCTTAGTCACTAAATTGTGTCTCTTTTGTGACCCCAGGGACTGTAGCCAGCCAGGCCCCTCTGTCCATGGGATTTCCCAGGCAAGAGTCCTGGAGTGGGTTGTGTTTCCTTCTCTAGGAGATCTTCTTGACCCAGGGATTGAACGGCATCTCTTGCATTGCTGGTGGATTCTTTGCAGCTGAGCCACCAGGGAAGCCCATGTTTTCAGTGAGCACATATTTGAATACAGTAAGCCATTACTTAGGAGAATTATTTAAAACCAAATTCAGCAGAACTCTCCCTAATATTATATACCTGTGACATTATCCGGAGAAGGCAATGGCAACCCACTCCAGTACTCTTGCCTGGAAAATCCCATGGACGGAAAAGCCTTGGTAGGCTGCAGTCCATGGGGTCGCTAGGACTCGGACACGACTGAGTGACTTCACTTTCACTTTTCCCTTTCATGCACTGGAGAAGGAAATGGCAACCCACTCCAGTGTTCTTGCCTGGACAATCTCAGGGACAGCAGAGCCTATTGGGCTGCCGTCTATGGGGTCACACAGAGTAGGACATGACTGAAGCGACTTAGCAGTAGCAGCAGTGACATTATACCAAAATATAACATCATAGACTTGCTGTAAATTACTTAGAGATGTGTTCTAACTGTTCACTGTGATCGTGTTAATGTGAAACAAGACGAATAAGCATCTGAAATGAACAATTCCATGTTTATGTCATGCCTTCACTTATTTTTCACATTTGATTGTTTTTATTTCAATAGAAAGGGGGAAACTCTCAAAATGTAGTCTTCACTGTCTTGTGAAGTTGATTTCTCCCAGCCTAGACATTTTCATTTGGTGTGAGGGCTCTGACATATTTCATCAACACCCTTCTTTGGCATTAAACAAGAAAATATATTTAGTCAATTTCCTATGATAAGTGAGGGGATGCTGTTGTGCTCAAAATATATATTATCTCTACTAAAAAATTTTCAAGGACTAATCTGGGGGCCAGACACTATCAATTTTATTGTCCTGTTCATACAAGCTATATGACAGCATTTCTAAGTTTGACAGATTTGTCTGAAATAGTAATCAAAGGAATGCCTAAGTTTCAAATATGTATTTTTCTAAGGACCTATACACTAAAGAAACTTTAAAGATACTCTGCTTTGTGACAATTTAAGAAATTTAAAAACTCAGTTGCCTCAGCTTTAGACAATACTGTGCTGCTTTCTAGAATAACCTGGATCTGCTGGCCTGAGTAAAAATGTCCACATCTTTTGAACCACAAGCTAGAATCACACTCTGAATCGATCTGAAGAACTCCAAAGACAAAATTTTAATGCTAACAAATCATCTTCTCTCAACATCCAAGTTGTCGCTGTAATTTAAGTTCAGCTTCTTTGAAAGCTTCTCATTGCTATTAACACATTGGTATTCTGTTGGGTACATTATTAAACCAGTAACACAATGGATGGGCACACATCCATGGATGTGAACGTGTGTGCAGTATGCACACACATATGCATATGTGAGGAGATGTGTGTTGTAAAATTCGTACACTTCCTGAGTTATCACACCTGAGTTTTTAAAGAGTGTCAGTCTATGCCTTATAACACATAAATGGTTTCAAAATGACTTTGTTTATCACAGGAAAAAATCCGGTCTAAGAATTTGATAACTATTATTTGAGCCCTGGCTTTTCTATTTAATTGCTGTGTAGCACCATCCTTTTTTATCTGTGAAATGGGGGTAATAAAATGTGTCTTGAATCATATCAGTGGTAAAAAGAAGAGTACTGGTGAGCATGTGAAGAAATTGGAAACCTCATACAAATTGCAGTGAGAATGTAAAATGGTACATTTTATATGGAAAAAGAGTCTGACAGTTCCTCGAAACTTACACATAGAGTTGCTATATGACCCAGCCATTCCACTCCTGGGTATCTAGCCAAGAAAACTGAAAACATATGTCCACATAAAAACTTGTACACTAATGTTCATAGTGGCAGTATTTATAATAGCCCCAAAGTGGAAACAACTCAAATGTCCATCAGTTAATTAATGGATAAACACATATGGTCCATCCGTACAATGGAACGGGCCTCCCCGATGGCTCAGCAGGTAAAGCACCTCTTGCAATGCAGGATATGCAAGAGATGTGGGGTCCATTCCTGGGTCGTGAAGATCCCCTGGAGTAGGAAATGGCAACCACTCTAATATTCTTGCCTGGAAAATCCCTAGGACAGAGGAGCCTGGTGAGCTACAGTCCAAAGGGTTGCAAAGAGTCAGACACTACTGAACGACTAATACAGCACATACAATGGAATATTATTCAACAGTAAAATGCATGAAATA
Source organism: Capricornis sumatraensis (assembly GCF_032405125.1). Lineage (NCBI taxonomy): Eukaryota > Metazoa > Chordata > Mammalia > Artiodactyla > Bovidae > Capricornis > Capricornis sumatraensis. Next base: position 12,473,666 of record NC_091083.1, read on the forward strand.
CTAATGCAGGTTGCAGTATGGCTGGACATTGAAAATGTTGTGCTAAATGACAGAAGTCAGTCACTAAGTGCCACATCTTGTGATCCCACTTATATGAAATGTCCAAAACAGGCAAATCCATCCAGATGGAAAGAAGATTAATGGTTGCCAGAGTCTGAGAGTAAGAGATGAAGGAGGCATGAGGAGTAGCTTCTGATGGGTCTGGACTCCCTGGACCACAGCCCGCCAGGCTCCTCTGTCCATGGGGATTCTCCAGGCAAGGATAATGGAGTGGGTTGCTGTGCCCTCCTCCAGGGCATCTTCCCAGCCCAGGGATTGAACCCAGGTCTCCTGCATTGCAGGTGGATTCTTTACCATCCGAGCCGCCAGGAAACCCCAAGAATACTGGACTGGGTAGCCTATCCCTTCTCCAGGGAATCTTCCCAACCCAGGAACTGAACCGGGGTCTCCTGCCTAGAGAGACAGGCAGATTCTTTACCAGTTGAACTGCAGGGGAAGCCTTGAAATGTCCAGAATAGGCAAATCCATAGAGATGGGGAGAAGATTAAATGTTGCCAGAGTTTGGGAGTAGATGAGGCAGGAATGGGGAGTAACTTCTAATGGATATGTAGCCTCTTTTTGGAGAGATGAAAATTTTCTGGAATTAGATGATTATGATCCTTGCCCAACTCTGTGAAAATGCTTAAAAAAAAAGTAAAATAAAATAACACTGAATTGCATAGTTTAAGAAAGTGAATTTTATGATATAGGAATTTAAAAAATAATTTTAAAAAACCCTGCCCTGCCTATATCAGAGGATTGTTGTAAGAAACAAATACAACTGGAAAATCCTATAAACTCTAAATCACATGCAGAAATCTACTACATGGACAAGAAAAGAGCCCCAGTGTTTGCAAGTGGATAAGGGGAGTTTGCATGAAAATCATCTTTATGCCCAGTCCTGGGAAAGTCACCCAGGCAGCTAATTCTACTGAGGACACTCTCCATGAAGAGTTTTATGAAAGTTATAAACTCACAAAGAAGACTTTATTTTTAAAAATGGAAGGCACAGGAGAAATGTAGAAAAATGGAGCTTTTCTCTGGGATCCGCCACTCTCTACTTTACATGTGAGTACCAGATGTATAACAACTGGCCTGCTAGACCAAAGATCCCTGATGGACAGAAGCTTCACTTTGTTCATCTCCGTATCTCTGGATCCCTGGACACAGTGCTCTGCCTGTGGGGACTGCTTAGCTGATACCAGAAGAGCTTTGCTGAGACTTGAAAAAGAATTCTTTTTGGAACCCAAAGCAAAGTCTGCAGGCTATTGAATGGACTATAGGCACCTCCCTCTGAGGGCCTCACATATTGTGGCTTTCCTGTTTAAGTGAGGAAGGATGTGAGCTCACCCTAGGGCTCCAGGCAGAGTAAGAATTGAGATCAGTTCATTTCTGCCTTTAGGCCACCTTGATGCATATCCTCCAAACTCTTCCTCTGGGCTACCCTTTGCAACTTCCCAAGTGTGATTATCCCTCAGTCTTCCTGCCCTTTTTGCCCCTATCTAATGAGAGCTGCTGCAGTACTTGTTACCAGGACCATTCCTTTAGAACTTGCCTTTCTTAGCTTTCACAACAACTTTCTCCTCTCTTCTCTTCCTTCCTACTTGGCCATTCCTTCTTAGCCATTTTTGTGGGCACCTTTCTAGCTTAAGCCCTCTGAAGTCTCACTCATTCACCCTCTGCTCTGCTTAGACAGCAGTGTGTCTTTCCTTACTCATACCAGTCAAATCCTAACACTTTGGTGATTTTGAGACTTCAGTTAACTGCTTACGTGTCCTTGATCCCCAAATCATAGCTCCAGCAAAGATCTTTCTCTTGACCTCCATAACTAAATATCCAACTACTAATGAAAGGTTCCATTGTGTATATAGGTTAACCTGCTTGAAATTCTCTAGCCAGCACCTTTGTGAGTGTCACCAACATCAACCCTGAGATGCAGTATCTAGGTTAACCTGCTTGAAATTATCTAGCCAGCACCTTTGTGAGTGTCACCAACATCAACCCTGAGATGCAGACAGAAATAGAGGTACGATTCTAGATTTCTCTGACCCACTCCTTTCCTGCCAGTGAGTCACCTATTGCAGCCCAGTAGACCTCCCTCATGTTTCTCATATCTTTTTTAGATGTGTTCTCACTAAAGCAGATGCTGAGGCAAGTATCTGGGTTCAAAGAATTTATTGGGGGTTTATTTTTCCAGAAAGCACCATGAGGGAGTCGAGAAAAAAGGTAGGAAGGAAGAAAATCTATAAAGTGCATCAATAAACAGTCTAGCTGTGAAATCTTTGAGAGACCATGGAGAACCCACTCAAGAATCATCCCACTGATGCCAAGGAGACTGGGATTTTTATCTACCAAACCTGCCCCTTTTTGTTTGAGGTTACCCTGTTAGGGGAGGAAAATTACTCTTTTGAGTTCTTGTCTGAGACCCCTATAATAAAAACCATATTAACAAGAGAAAAACAAATAGAAGTTTATTAACACATATACCTCATATACCCATGGGAAATGCCGTAGACAAACAAGTGACTTGAAGAAGTGGCTTAGAATTCAAACTTAAGTGCCATCTTAATAGACAAAGAAGAGGAGGATGTATACCTCTTTAGTTCAGTTCAGTCACTCAGTCGTGTCCAACTCTGCGACCCTGTGAATCGCAGCACGCCAGGCCTCCCTGTCCATCACTGACTCCCGGAGTTCACTCAGACTCACATCCATCGAGTCAGTGATGCCATCTAGCCATCTCATCCTCTGTCGTCCCCTTTTCCTCCTGCCCCTTAGGGGAGAGTTAATGATTTGGGGGGAGATTAATAGCTTTTAGAAGACTAGGTGGAGCTATGATGGTTTGTGACAGAGCTTGTCACAACTTTAATCTTCTGTGGTAAGGGTCAATCCCTGGTGGAAGACTCTCTGATGGAGGGCAATCTATGACCCTTGAGTTTCTTTGGAGGATTTCTCTTTAGGCAGATAAGGAATGTTCAGAGAAAGGCTCTCTCTGCATTTGTTGTTTTATTTCTTTTCTTTTTAAGTGCCAACAACTCAAAACAGTTAATACACCAAAGTGGCATATTTAGGGCTGGCATGTTCTGAACTCCTCTGGTCTTATTTTGGGGTGGCCTATTCCACTAGCCTTCACCCCTCACATAGTGAGGACCTCCTGTAGCCAGAGACCACCCTCAGGCAAAGACTCTGAAGCCACAGGTAGATGGAAATGATGTGGAGAGGATGTCTGGAAGGGCCAGGGCCAGGGAGGCAGCTGAGAGCCTCTGCTGCACTGCCCCTCTGCTCCATCCCAGGTACCATCTTCCATCACTTCTCAGCTGAACCGTGGAGCTTATTTTCTTGAGGTTTCAAGTTTTTAACTTGAAACTTTAACTTTTATTTTAGTTTTTCACCCATCTTGCTAGAGTTGTCCTCAACATGCATGCACGCACACACACACATGCACACATACTCCTGACCATCGTTTTATCTCCCTTCCTTCTAATTAGAAACTCTTAAGAGCTCCTGTAGTTTTCCTGATGAAGCCCAATTACCTTAACCTGTGCTTCCCGAACTATAGGCAAGTTTGGTACCCCAGGCACCCAGGACACCATAGCAAACTCACAAGGATGGGGCAGGATACTTTAAAATTTTGAAAGAAATGCAGATAGCCAACATCTGTTGGACAGCACGTAGGCTGTTATTTTCAAGATAATGCACAGTTTCAAATTTGTGCAATACAACATCCCTTTCTGTGATTCCCTGCTATCCCCGGGCTGAACTTTTGACTGTTACTGTGATAAACAAGGAAACACTGGGTGAGAATCCACGTGGAAAGGAAATGTGAGTGGCAGAGTCCAATCTGGTTCCAAAGTTTAAGGACTTGTGCTGTTCCAACAGGAGCCCCATCTCACTAGCAAATGATCATGGTTATTTAAGGGTGAAATCAAAGTATTATGTCTCCTTTCCATTTACACATCACCTTTTCAAATGGCTACTGAGTTATTAGTACACAACTGCTTACCTTGTTTGCACCTGACTGTGTAAGAAAGGAAACTGTTAGGCATTTCTTTTTGCCGTAGGGCAGCATGAAGAAGAGTGTAGGGAACCAAGATGTTTGGGTGCCCTACCTTAGGTCCTTTTCATAAGGCTCTTGCCAGCCTCTTACTCATCTGCCTCTACTTCATATTCAGATTTTTCACATCGTAGAAGGTCTGAGAAGCTCATCAGGTGGTTATGCCATAGCGTGATTCTTCCCTTCGTTCTTTGTCCCTCACCCCCTTTTAGCCAGCCCTCCACAACTCAGCTTTAGGGACACTTCTGCTAGAACAAGAGTGTCCCGTAACGGGGGCCTTTGCCTCAGGCAGGATTTAGATGCCCCTGTGTCCCAGTAGCACCCTTTGTACTGCCTGTGGGGCGCCATTTGCGCTGTACCCCACAGGAGAATCACTTGTCTGTCTGCCACTCGAGTCCATGCTTTCCATGAACTCCATTGCATCTGTGTCAAACACCTTGCTGGTGTTTTAATTGGGATCATGCTAATTGAATGTATGGTTGAGTATCATGAGTGCCTAACATGGTATTATAGTTTCTTCCAAAATGGTGAATGAATCAAAGAATGAAAGTAAAGGCAAGAATGAATGTAAGAATATAAGAACAAACCCTGACCCTTTTCCTTCTTGTTTATGTTTGAAACATCTTGTCATGAGATCTTTGCATATGCTACAGGACCTTTGCATATTCCACCCTCTCTGTCTTAATCTTCTCTCCCCTTTCACTTGGGTTATCTGCCCTCTTCATCTGTACATCTTCTTCAGGGAAACATTTTGCATTGATATATGTGTGATTATTTGAATATTTTCTTCTTCCCTAAATCACAAGTTCCATGAGGGTAGGGACAGGATCTACCTTACTTACCAATAGCATCCGTAATTGAGCATATTGCCAGACACATAGCAAGCAGTCAGTAAATATTTGTGGAATGAGTATGGGAAGAATAAATGAATGATTAATCTATGAGAGCTGTGTTTGTAAGTATCAAGACCTGATGAGTATTTTAAAGTGATTGTGAGAAACAATTTTTCCCACAGAAGGTGAGAAAATTTCCTGCTTTGTGAGAACAAAAGGCATTTGGGTAAGGGAGGGCAGGGATTGGAATTTTAATTTTGATTTGGAAAGAAATCAGGAAAGATTTTAGGTTTATGGAATAAGAAGTAGGGGTCAGGTAATCAAAACAGGACTGGATACAATATCCAAAGTTCTGTTTATTTAACTGCTTGGTATATTTCACCTCAAAACGGATTGCCTGCAATTGTAAAACTACCATGTGTTCATTTGCTGGAAATTGATGAAGTTAGATCCATAATGCCATGTGTTTGTTCATTCATTGGTTAGAAAACCTCAGACTTAACATTTCCCACTTCAAACTCTCGCTGAATATACGTGACCTGCACTCGTTTACAACATGCTGCTCAATGAAGTTGTAGCACACCTGGCATGACTAAGGATTTTAGGATGAGAAGTAAGAAAACAGCAACAAGAAAACCCAAACAATAAATTGTGTTCCTGTAACCCTTAATGAAGGACTTCAGAGTAAAATAGAATGCCAACACCAACTTTAGAGGAAACTCATTCATTATGAAGGTTGGGAAGGTTGGAATTGTACATCGGTTCCTTACTTTCAGTGATATTTACAATATTTCATCCTTCTCCCTCCCTTCCTCCAGTCTTTATTTTCTTTTTTTACTATCTTTATTTCCAAATAACTATTTTTTAAGTTAATCTGCTTTTTTTTTTTCAGTTTAAGAGATTGATTCTGAGGCATCAAGTTAGTAGTCTAAAATTTTAAATTGAGAACATTCCAGGTAACAGCCTAAAAAATACAGCTACCCAATACACAGTTAATTAAATGTATCTGATTTATTATTTTTTGAGGTTGATAAGCCCCAAGTATGAATTCTTTGGTTCAAATCAGGAAGTGATATTAAGAAGACAGCAGAAAGGAAAAATAATTAGTCTTTTGTAAGAGGTTACATAAATGATGTCTGTGCAATCCTGACTAACTTTGACAGTTCAGTCTCTTTATTTCAAGATCCAGTCATTTGAGATGTTTGGTATTATATGGATTTCAGATACCATGAAAACAAAGAGCTAGCACAAAGATTATTTTATTGCATATATTTCTGTGAATTGATTTTAAGCAGTTATATCAGGCTTCTCATTCAGTTCTGAGTCAGTCAGGATTGCCTGGGTCCTGATCAAGTGACTCCCCATGTGTTGGTGACTTACAGACCCTCCTGTTTAGTTCTTACCCAGCCTGCATGTCCATCATGGGGGGCTTCAGCTCCTCTTAAACATCTCCTTCCCTCTGGGACCTGGCTGACAGGGGTGCCTCTCACTAGAATGAGGCCTGTCTCTGCAAGAAGTGAAAGAGAGAAGACAGTTCTTAAAGCTTCTGCATGTCGCTTACCCTCACATTTCATTAACTGGAACAAGTTACACGGCTATACCTGAATTTACTAGGACAGGGAAACAAGGAATATAATCTTTTTTCAGGGAAAAGGTACCAAATACATGTGAAAGTCTACACTCACTCCTTCATATTTGGGATATGCAAACATCCTCAGGAGGATTAAGACACATGTACAGGATAACTGGCAGAGCTGAGTCTGGACTCAGATCCCTGTTTCCCCTTCTCTCTGATGCCTCTTGCATGTGAACTTGTGGACATGCCATCGTAGCTAGACTCACAGAGAAGGATGCCATCTGAAGAGGCTGGCAGCTCCCCAGGGCCTGTCTCACACATGGTGCAACTTTGCCATGGTCAACACACTCTAGGTCTGTGGGTCCAACATTTGCTCTCGCTCAGGTTCTATATCAGTCTGGAATCAGTCATGGAAGCAGAACTGCTGTATAGTGTGGTGGAAGGGATTTGTTATAGTAACTAGAAATTAAACCACATGGGAGAATCTGGGAAAATTAAAGTCCTGGAGGGAGGCTGGAGGCTCAGAAGAGTCACAAATGAGTTACTCTGCTAATCCAAGCATGTCCAGTCATCAAAACAGGATGGTGAAGAGTCTGTAAAACTGGGCTTCTATGTGACTAGCAGCCCTGCTGGACTAGTGCTAAGCGTCTGTGGTTGGCCTGGGGTCACGACGGTTTAAGAAGTTCAGGAACTGATGGAGAGGGATAGCCATCTAGAGCTCAGGGGCCCCTCTTTGCGGGCTTGTACCTGCATCTCACCATTACGGCCTGCCGAGTGGCATGGCTGCTCCTTCCCCTCTGCCTTTCAAATCGACCTTGGAAACAATACAGGGCAAGGATTCTAGAGACACAGTGGCAGCTTAACCAAGCAGACTTAATGCAGCCTCTCACACATTCGAGGGTGAAGACCCCTGGTCAGACCCATGCTAACCCAGTGTAGGAGTTTCCTCCTGCTGCTGTGACAGATTACTCCCAGCTTAGTGGCTTACAGCCACATGGATTTTTTACCTTACAGATCTGGCGTTCTGAAGTCTAAAGTGGATCTTACTAGGCTATAATCGATGCATTCATAGGTTGTGTTCCTTCTGGAGGTTTCAGGGGAGAACCCATTTGTTGCCTTTTCCAGCTTCTAAAGGCCACATCACTCCAACTTCTGCTGCTCTCCTCGCATCTCCTTCTCTCAATCTGACTTTCCTGCCTCCCTCATTTCCCTTAGCACTTTTGTGATTACATTAGACCTAACTGGATAATCTAGGACAACCTTCCTGTCTCAAAACCATTAACTTAATCTCATCAGCAAAGCTCTTTTTGCCATATAACATGACACATTCATAGGTTCTGGGGGCTGGACATGAATGGCTTTGGTAGGCTAGTATTCTGCCAACCACACTAACTCACAAGATCATGATAGTCTGTAGGGTTGGCAAAATAAGAGCCTGTGGGTCGAGTCTGGCCCATTGCTTGTATAAACACAGCTTTCTTGGAAAAGGCCAGGATCATTTGTTTGTGTTGCCCTTGGCTGCTTTGCACTAGGATAGCAAAACTGAGTAGTTGGAACTGAGACCATATGATCCACCAGGCTAAGATATTTACTATTAATATCTCATCTTTCATAGTGAAAGATTCCTGGCCCCTGGTCTACAGGCCAGAAGACTGATTTGCTGATTTATGATAAGAAGCTTGGCTATATACAGGAGCCCCACCAGCTTCAGATTTGTGAGATAATATTTTCCTGTGTTTCATCTAGTGCAAAGCAAAATTATAATAAGGTTAACTACAGTGCCAGGAAGCACTTCAGATTATTTGTAAGACAGTGGACTCTAGAACAGTGAGTTATGAGCAGGGAAATTGCCACCTGCACTGTCACCATGGACGGCCCCTGGGGTGGACACTCATGACTGTGGGTGAGGTCATAGCTTCCCTTGGGACAACACTCTAGAATTCTGCTCAAAACTGATTCATTGTCACTCTCTAGATTCCTTTTTCCATGTTGAAGATCCCAACCTCTTTTCCCACTGAGTGGAAAAAAAAATTACAGAGGCTGTCAGTTCAGTTCAATTCAGTCGCTCAGTCGTGTCCAACTCTTTGCGACCCTATGAAATGCAGCACGCCAGGCCTCTCTGTCCATCACCAACTCCCAGAGTTCACTCAGACTCACGTCCATCCACACCCAATTCACCATATTAGAATGCATTACCTCAAATGCCTAAACTGCCCAGGCAAAAACTAGTTTGGATTGTTCTGTATTATCAAGGGCTTATTTCATTTATTTTTGGTTTATTTAACTTTATTTTCAAAGATAATCATCAGATTTTACTGATGACTCTATCCTCTATCCTGTACCATCCACAGATAAATGTTCCTTGAAATAACTTACAGGACTCGTAACTGTATTTTGTTTTGTTTTGTTTTCAATCATACACTCAATTAGTTCTGACATGGGGAGCACTCATTTTAAAAATGTTTCTTCCACCTACAAGGAAACAAGATAGTTAATGCAAAAAACAGCGTATTTAACCTGGTTATATGGTTTATCTCTCTATGCCTTGTGAGGCAAAATGATGGGATTTTGCCAGGTTAAGAGGTAATTAAGATTTTCCTTCAGCTCAAAAAAAGAAAAAAATAAAGGTAAAACATACAAATTCCATTAACTCTTTCCAGGACTATTCGTCCTAAGGGAAAACCAAGATGTGTCAGCTAGAATCGTTAATGACTTGGTGGATATTCAAATGTGATGTGATTTCTTGAAACTTTCATCATCTCCAGTTTTTTCATAAGTTGTTTCTTAGTGGTACAAGTAAGACCATGGAACAAACTGCCTAGATTTGAATCTGAGCTCCATATGCTGACTGTGTCACTGCAGCCTGTGATTTCATTGAGTCTCATTGATCTCACCTGTAGACAAGGGAAATTAATAGCTTTTACTACAGGTAGAATTGTACTAGTTAAATGAGTTCATACATGTCAAGTGCTTATAATAGTACCCACTAATATATGTATTAATAAAGTTCTTTATCATCTAACAAATAAGATGCTAATTATATTGTAATCAAAACAGGAGCTTTCTGAGGGTATTTTTTAATTGTAGTTGACATATAATGTTATGTTGGTTTTGAGTGTATAACATAATCTACATTTATATATATTATGAATTGATCACTACTGTGAGTCTAGTTAGTAAGCATCTGTCAATATATAAAGTTATTACAATATTAATACAGTATTATTGACTGTGTAAATTGTATCCCCATGACTCAGTTATTTTACAACTGAAAGTTTGTAGCTCTTAATCCCCTTCACCTATTTTGCCCTGTGCTCCATGCCCACCCTTCTGGTGACCAGCAATTTGTTCCCTGTATCTATGAGTCTGTTTCAGTTTTGTTAGTATTTTGTCATTTGTTTTGTTAGATTTCACATATAAGTGAAATCATACAGTATTTGTCTTTCTCTTTCTGATTTATTTCACTTAGCATAATACCCTTGTTGTCCACCCATGTTGTCAAAGTGGGAAGATATCACTTTTAATGGCTAAGTAATATTCCTCTGTGTGTGTGTGTGTGTGTGTGTGTGTGTGTGTGTGTGTGTGGGTGTGGGTGTGCCACATCTTCTTTACCCATTTATCTGTCAGTGGACCCTTAGGTTGGTCCCATATGTTGGATATTGTAAATAATGCTACAGTGAACACAAGGTGAATATATGGATCTGATGGTTATTCTAAGTTTTTGAAGAGGGGGAGAGGAACCTCCATATAGTTTTGCATAGTGGCTGTACCAGTTTATATTCCTACCAATAGCTACAAGGATTCCCTTTTCTCCACATCCTCACCAACACTTGTTATTTATTGTCATTTTCATGATAACTACTCTGACAAATGTGAGATGGTATTTCATTTTGGTTTTTATTTAAATTTTCCTGCTTAGTTATATGGAACGTCATTTTTTATCTGTCTGTTTGGCCATCTGTATGTCTTCTTTGGAAAAATGTCTGTTCAGAGCCTACTTTGCCATCTTGAGCCAGAACTCACTCTATTTTTTTTCCCCAGCAGACAAAGTGATTGAGAATCAGAGTAGTTAACTAACTTGCTAAGGGTCACAAGTCTAGAATATTGTAATGATGGTGGTAGAATTCTGTTCTGATTATAAAGCCTGTGGACTTAATGCACCAATTGTAAAACATGAATTCTTTGAACTGTGAATCGTTTAGGGCCAAGGTAGGCCATTCCTTAGCAATTCAGAAGCTGGTAGTTGATTGAACACAGCATGGTGGTACCTCAGCTAACTGGAGTCCCTGAGAACACATCACCTGGAGATCTGGTCAAAACCTAGACTTGACAAAATGTTTAGGATATTATTTAATATTTGGGTATTTGCCAAAACCTTTAAAATGTTATTTAATTTTTTGGTAGAATTCTCTGTAAGATATGTTATACATTTCCCTGTCTTCTTATATAGATTATATTGAAGATGATTTAAGATTATATTAATGACTCAATCATTTATTACTATGGATTTTATTTTTATTCTGTATTATAATATAGGAACATTATAAGAGTTTATTGAAATAAAGAGGAATATTATTGACACAGACTATTATGTATTTTGAAGTTCCTGTGCTTGATTTGTAAACTCTTAGATGCTTCATGTTACAGTGGTTGCTACTTCTCCTTATCAGTGTATCGTGTGGACTGTCAGTCTTCCAGTACCCACCAGATATATCTATTGATCAAACACAGCGCTAGGTTTACTAAATCTATTGTAAGATGGGAGACCACCACCTTGATAGTCTTCGTAGTGTTTCAAATGAAGAGATTAAAATATTTATAGAATAAGGTATGCAGTGGGTGGTTTTAAGATGGGTCTTACAAGGCAGGGAGGTGGCTGTGATTTGGCAGAGTTCAATGCCATCGTAACTCTGGACTGGTGGACACAGGTGACAAGAGCCTTGATGATCAAGCTGTTTGTGTTAATAAGCCATTTCAATTGGCTCACAGTTATGTTTACAAGAACATATATTTCCTGGAGTAAGAAGCTAAGCTATTTTTGCCTCCTTCCAACATTAAAATAGGCAACACTCCTTGATTTCAGAAGTACAAGGGCAAGAATATATACTGGTTTGCTTTCTCTCTTCCCTTTATGATTTGGCATTTCTATATGCTATGGAATGGGAAGCATGATAACTGGAATTGTGAGTTAACAGTCACTAAAAGTTAAGTGGGAGGCTGAGAATCTGACATGTGCATGTGATTTTTTTTTTTCACTTTGGCAGCAACCATGTTTTTTCTTGCTTAATTCCTGGATGGCTTCTTAATGTCACGTAGCCAGCATTGCCACCTTGCTCATCATCCACTAGGCATTATTACTGTACTGTGAATGATGGATTGGTCAATTTTAGTAGAAATGAATCATAGATCTTTTTAATTTCTCAAATTAATATTAGTTGTTTTTATCCTCTTTATTAATATTCAGTTTTCATTATTCTATTGAGTTTTTCATGGCTCTTAGTATCTTCATTTTTGAATTTGAAAATTTATAAAATAATGCTCTTTGGATACAGGATTTTTTTGTTTATCATGTTTTAAGCATGAACATAAGAATGTCTGGGAATTTTATCCATACTTTTGGAAGAGTTTTGGAGTACTTGAGCTATATTATTGAAGTAAATAGTCTGAGACATTGGGATTTGGAGTATTTTATTGAGTGTGTCTGAAGTATATAATTAATATCTAAAATACAATGTGTATTGTTTTACATCTGCAGTCTAGCAACTGGGGAACAGTTTGAAAAAGATCAAAGTCCTAATTATGTAGTAGCAAACTGGGAAAAAATGAATTTGATCCATTACTTAAAACTTCTGGCTGTTTATAGTAATTTAAACCAATTGAAAAGTAAGATACTTGTTCTGGCCAACAAAAGTCCTTTCTAAGAATTATGTATGGTAAGAGGATATGAGAAACTGATCAAGCAAGGGTTTTGAAGTCTCATTAACCATGGAAATTTTAGTGACTCGACATGGATATCGGAGACTTGGATTTATTTTGAAATGACAGCAATTCCCTAACAATATTTGAAACCTATTTTTGTTACTGCTGTCAATGTGTTTGTCTTTTTTTTTTACTTTTTTTTAAAGTCATATTTCAGTCATATTTGCTGGCTTCTGACCCAAGGAAGTGGAGAACTAGTCTTCAGCAGTTTTTACAGTAAAAAGCAAGTTCCAGTTTTATTATTAAATTAACAGTTTTTATGTAGGGAGAATTTGTGGAAACCATACTATAGATAACAATGTGACCTCTTCCCTTTCAATTTTCCTACTCTTGACTAGAATGTATGTATATACATTCACACAGTAAAAGATATGTGTATGAATCTGCACTGCACATCTGAATTTTCTTAGTATGAACATATATGTGAAATAAAACATATATGTGAAATACCAAGTGAGACAGGTTATGATTTATGTCATTCATATACCATGAATTAAAGTCTACTTAGTAACACAGTTGTCAAATTAAGGAGAGACAAATATAAGCCTCTGGGGCTAAGTGTAGGTGACTGTGCTTCAGTGATTTATGAATATGGTCATGAAATTGAATTGAACAACATAGAAACAGAATTTATCGAGTACTTATTAAGTGACAGGAACGCATGCTGAAAATATAGAAATAAACGGTTCTGGTTCTGAAAATTTCACATTGTGTTGTTCCTTTTATCCAAGGGGGATTGGCTTCACAGTCCCCCACAGATAACAAAACACACTAATACTCACATCTCCTCCTTAAAATGGCAGATAACCTACACACATCCTCCCGTATACTTTAAATTGTATCTGGATTACATATAATACCTTGCATAATGTAAAGTGCCATGTAAGTAGTTGTAAATACAGTGTAAATATTATACAAATATTTGCCTGTACATGTCAAATTTAAGTTTTGTTTATGAGAACTTCCTATAATTTTTTCCCAAATATTTTTGATCCACAATTGGTAGAATCTGCAGATGCAGAACCGTTGGTATGAAGGGCCAACTATATAACTGTGAAGTAAGACCAATTAACTAAACAATCTGGTAAGTAATAGAAGTATGTAAATAAAATTGATACTGCCAAAGTATAATATTCAAAATGTTAAAATGGTATGATCTTCACACAGATAGAAAAGTGTCAAAGATTTTGCTCAACTCATTAATTAGTAAGAGAATCATCAAGTTGATTGAACCAATTCAAAGAGCATTCGTGGAGCTAGATATTTATAGGCAACTTTTTGTTGTCGTTGTTGCTCTTCAGTCGCTCAGTCATGTCTGACTCTTTGTGACCTCATGGGCTGCAGCATGCCAGGCTTCCCCGTCCATCACCAACTCCTGGAGCTTGCTCAAATTCAAGCCTATCAAATTAGTGATGCCATCCAACCATCTAATCCTCTGTTATCCCTTTCTCCTCCTGCCTTCAATCTTTCCCAGCATCAGAGTCTTTTCCAGTGATTCAGTTCTTTGCATCAGTTGGTCAAAGTATTGGAGCTTCAGCTTCAGTATCAGCCCTTCCAGTGAATATTCAGGACTGATTTCCTTTAGGATGGACTGGTTTGATCTCCTTTCAGTCCAAGAGACTCACAAGAGCCTTCTCCAACACCACAGTTCAAAAGCAGCAATTCTTTGGGGCTCAGCTTTCTTTACGGTCCAGTTCTCACATTCATACATGACTGCTGGAAAGATCATAGCTTTGACTATACAGATCTTTGTCAGCAAAGTAATGTCTTTGCTTTTTAATACGCTGTTTAGGTTGGCCATAGCTTTTTTTCCAAGGAGCAAGCATCTTTTAGTTTCATGGCTACACTCACCATCTGCAGTGATTTTGGAGCCTTAGGAAGCATCACTATAAATAATGCTAGTGGAGGTATGGAACTCCAGCTGAGCTATTTTAAATCCTGAAAGATGATGCTGTTAAAGTGCTGAACTCAATATGCCAGCAAATTTGGAGAACTCAGCCGTGGCCACAGGACTGGAGAAGGTCAGTTTTCATTCCAATCCCAAAGAAAGGCAATGCCAAAGAATGTTCAAACTACTGCACAAATTACTGTGTAACCTCACTCTATTTGGGATATTTTCACAGTAATAACCAATGAGTTGGGCAAAGCACATCCCCTAGATGATTTTTCAGTGAGTCTTTTCTCCTGTATGGTCTTGCCCATCTCTTCTCTTATTTTTTGAGTCTTCCATGTTTTTTTTTTATTAATACAAAAAGTTCACGCACAATAGGACGGAGGAAGGCTAGTGAGATTCCAAGTCAAAGAAAGTTAAGGAGAGAAAACACTTGAGGTAAAGCTTCTATAAAAAAGTAGGAAATGTCCAGTAAGACAGTCTCTTTCTTTTCATGGCGAGTGGGGGTTGGAGGGACAGTGACTGGTAGAAGGAAATGAGAAATAGGTGAACTCCACATGGCATTTCTTGAGCAGTTGTGTATTTAATTGTGTGACAGGTGAATCTCTATGACCAAGGGCCAGTGTATAAGAGATATTTCCTTGAGACTTTATTATATTGGTTATGGTGGTGGTTTTTAAAAAGTCAGAAAATCAAATCATCTGTGTACTGGCAAGGAGTCATAAATTAGTTATTTTTAAAGCCACAAATTCATATATCAGAATCTTGACAGTCTTTTGGAAGAAAATGGCAAGGGTGATGAAAGCAGAAGGCAGTGAGGATAGAGGTCAGGATCCACTAGGCACTACAACTGAACAGAGCCTACCCATGAAATCCCTCTTCTGTACTCTGAGGGCTTTTTCTCTCCCCGTTTCTTTCATTTTTATCTCTCTTCCATTCCTTTCCTCTCTTACCCCAGACATGAAATGTAATCTGGGAGCCATCACCATCTATACCTCATTGGCTGAGCAACATACATCTGAAAAAAACATCTATAAGTTTCCTTCCTAGGTTTCAGGCAAAGAAGATAAAGGAACAGGATGGAACAAAATGGAATGGAATCTCTCTGGAAACAGTTTTGTTTTGTTTTAAATGATTTCTGCTGCTAAAAAATATATTGTTTACTTAACTTATTTCTCTCTGATATTAATTTTCCTTTTACAAAACAAGCCACATCCAGAAATGTCTGTTAATTAAAATCCCTTTTACTAGCTGAGCTTTCCCAGAGGGTAAAAAACTATGGACCATGGGATTATTGAATCTTTTTTAGCATTATTTGCCAGGAGGTGGTAAAATATGAGCATATCTCAAACCCTTGGCCTTGCTGTATGAACTACCCTGGTTAGAAACTTCCAGGCTCCATTTAACGTGGTATCAAACCAAGGGAGCTCTAATTACAAAATAAATGAGGTGTTGCTGTTGCCATCCATTGATATACAGCATTTATTTTATTTTAGCCTTTTTTTTTTAAAACTATTTACAATCAGTCTTAGATCTACAACATTTAGTATTGATATTGGAGAAGGCCAGTTTGGTTTTCCACATCAAACATGTCCAATATTTCACTTTTCATGTGGTCCTTTAGAATTAATTAGGGAACAATTTTAAAAGGGCCACTCCATATTTAATATATTAGTAATATTTGTGTAACCCCCCCGAAATTATGAATGCTTATTTTATTCATTTCTAATTGGACAATTCCACATTTTACCAACAAGTACAATTAATAAGCAGATTAATGCAAATTGGTTTGCTTTGACTGAGAATCTGAATCCTTTCAATAAAGAAACCCAGATTTTTGTGTATCTTGGGGGAAACACACACACACACACAGAGTCTTTACTGAACACTTTTCTTTTAAGGTAACTTAATCATCTTGAGTCTTTTTAGATGAATAGCAGGATTTAGGCTTTTGGAAGAAAGTCTATATTCTGAATGAAATAGCTCCTATTCACATGAACCCATTAGCTATAATTAGCATTTGAGTTTTAATGATACTGTATGGTGAAGCTGATTATGCCTGTGGGACTAAGGATGCAAGTTACTTCTATTGTTTATTGTATGCAAATCTAGCCACTCAGCTTAATTAGATGTTGAAATCCAGAACAATTATCAACAATTGCTTGAGTATTAATAAGCAGCATGAACTGCCCATCATGACTTTTTAAATGGCAGAGACTTATAAGTAATTAATTTGGCACCAACAAAATGTACAGAACTCAGAGCCCATAATTTGCACAACAAAGTCAAGGTTGGACCGATCTGGCTGACAACATTTCTGAGTCTTTCTATTTCCTCTAAGAGTGCCTTTTTGATTTGTGAATATCAATGCAAGGTGTCTCTTCTAATAAAATGAAGTTCAAAATAAAACTTAGTATTTTAAGAAAAGCCAGATCATGGACTGTTTTCAATCAGATATTCAATGGTTTATAATCTGGTGGGATTCTAAAAGGCCAATAAATAGAGTTCTTTCCAGTTATTGACACATACTCTGTATATATTGTGAGTAAACATCACTCCATGAGTTAACATGTTGCGATGTTCTTCAACACAGCAGAACCTGAGAAAATTGTAAAGTAAATGTAGTTGATCTCATCTTCCGTGACTGCAGAATTGCAGGGAAAAAGTGGAAAACAGTGGCCATCTGATCACTCTGAAAGCTCTCCTCTGGTTCCCTGGCCTAATGGGTTCCCTGTGAACCTAATGGTTCACATTAGGTTTTAGTTTGTCCTAAATATTCAAAGCATATTCACATAAAATTGGGAGTCTCTTGCTTCCATTCACTTTTCCAAGACAAGTTGCTTCTGAAAATAGGACCCAGAGAAGGTAAATGCGTTATCTGAAAGAAGAGGTGCCAACTTCCAGCCATCTTATGCGGTATTTTGAGATGTCTTTCCTGGATTCCTCAAATCTAGCTACGTACTGACCTGTCCCTCTTCACCTGAACAATAAGCCTTCAACCTTTCTTAGGAAGCTTCTGCTATCAAGATGTTGCAATAAGGGTGCTATCATGTGACACAAGTTTTCTATATAATTTTAGCTGCATGTAGAAATACAGCTGCTTCTTAATAGATAGCAGATCTAAACAGGGGCACATCACAAGCAGGTTCCAGTTAAATTTGTATTTCCTATAAATATGCCAGTGACACTGTACTCTTTTCTCTTCCTCCCTACTTCCCTTCTATCTCTCTCTTTTTCGTTTCTTTCTTTATTTTTTTCTTTTACTTTTCCTGAACTTTCTCTCACTGGAGAGAAAAAAAAAAATGGAGACTGTAAGCATTCACACAGACATTGATCTGTTTTGAATTAGCTCAGTATGTTAACAAAGAGAAGAAAAGTGACTGGCTACCATTGTTCCAAAGGTTGATTTCTGATTTCTCTAACTTCTGTTGTGTCTGGATTTCTCTCTCCATTTTTCAAAGAATGACCCTCAATAGCTAAATAAATCAGCTAATAAAATGTTTTACCATCTGCTAACGGTCCCTGAGTGTGTCATGCGCATGTTTGAAGGCTTCAGAAGGAAGTCCAATGGAGGGAAACCACAGGCCATTGTGAAAAGCAGCACTATCAGGTTTCAAAATATTGCAGAGCCTCCCTCTTCCCCTTAGGACTTTGCTTGTAAATATTTACATTGCTTGCCCAGGTGGTGGCAGAATTGGAAAATGTGGGTAATTTTTTTCATATCTCTTAATAAGGTAAAAATAAATTCATAGATAGGAGTTGTATACTCTCACAAACATGTTCTGTTGATTTGGAAAGTTTTGTTTCTTTGTAATGTTTCTTTATCATATCAAGAGGATGTGAAAAGATACAAGTTTTCTTCAGATTTTGAAGATGGTATATTTTCATACTGCCCTCACCTAAATAAATCTGAGTCCTTGGGAGCTTCCAAAATAGTTCAATTCCAGGCAATGAACTTTTATTGCGTACTTACCATGTGCCATACATTGCGAGATGGTTAAAGAGCCTCTCCTGTGTAATCTGGCCAATGAAAGATTATACAGTTAAAGGAGAGAGGATCAGACTCTTGCTAAGTAGCTGTAAGCAAGTCTTAGCCAGAGTTCTGATGTCTTCCTCACCAACAAGGTGGTGCAAGGCAGTGGCCAGATGCCTTTTCTCTCATCTGGGGAGCTACAGTTACCTCCTGCCGGTTCTCCTTGTTTCTAATTCCCTTCCTCTCAAGCCCATTCTCAAAATCATAAATTTCCCAGATTTCAATTCCATGCCACTTGCCTCTTCTTTGAATGGATCCCTTAGATTGATCCATGGTCCTCTGTACCAAGTCTCAAATCCTCAAGATGGTTTTCAAGGCCAGCCATAATCTGTCTCTTGATCACCCCAAAGACCATGTCTCCCACCATGCTTGTTGGCATCCCCAACTTTTTGGCTTATTCACACAGAACTCCTCACAGTGGCCCAAATGGGATGTCTGTGTCTGCCTCTGTGCTGTTCTCCATGCAAGAAGACCAGCCACTGGCAAGGGTACCATGAGTGTGAGGGCCTCTGTTTTATTCCTGACTGGCAGGGCATGAGAAGGCTTGGCAAAGAGTCTAACTGGAGAAAGTAGGCAGAGTGTTTGTAGGCTTTATCAGAAAGAGGGAGGAATTATTCTTGGGGATGAGCAGCCATTGGTTTAAACAGTTTGGATTTGGTCAGAGAGGTGGAGAGAGACAGCTGGGGGCTAAAGTCGCAAGCTAGAAGCAATGCAAAGGAAGGAGTGGTTGTGGGAACAAGCCCATGTAAGGGCCTCAGGGGAAATCTCTCTATCCTCAGGCCCCTCACATGTCTGTATGCAGAACTGCCCTTCTGATCCCCTCCCCTCTGTGTGCCCATGCCTGCCTGGCTAATTTCTAATAACTGTGGTTTGGAGTCTGCCACATACCTCCTGGGAACTCATTCCCCTGCCTCCAGCCAGAGACCCCAAAGTTCTGAGCTCAAATCTGGAAGAGAGCCTGTCTCAGAGTGTTGTAATTTGCTGTTTGCTTTTCTGCCCACCGCGCCACTTTTCTGCTCAGTGTCTGGAGGGCAGGGACAGGCCTTGGCCACCTGCATGTTCACAGAGCCCAGCAGGACGCCTGGCATAAAAAAGGCTCTCAATACTTTTTGTCCAGTGTGTGTCATGAACGTGGAACAGTGTCAGACATTCACTGTGAGCCTCCCACCTCCAACCTAACCCCCTGGGAGGTCACTAGCCTCTCCCTCTGTCCACCCCTCTCATCAACAGATTTTTTGGCTTTTCTCCTTTGGATTTGGAGGCTGGGCAGAATAAACAAACAAAAATCAGGACGTGGGAGTTGAGTGTGGGAAGCTGGTGAGAGAAGACAGAGAAACAGACAGGGAAAGGCTGACATTTGAGGAGAGACTGCGAAAAGGGAGAGTTGTAGATTTGTTGCAGTTGATGCGTTCTGCTTGAGAAGGAGGTTTCCAAGAGCAGAACAGGATTTCAGAAAACTGTGGTAGAAAAAAAAGGAGGAAATGGAGTATAAGATCATTATTGAGAATTATAATATTGGTAGTGGCTTCCCAGGTGGTGCTAGTGGTAAAGAATCCACCTGCCAATGCAGGAGACTTAAGAGACTCTGATTCGATCCCTGGGCTGGGAAGATCCCCTGGAGAAGAGCATGACAACCCACTCCAATATTCTTGCCTGGAGAATTCCATGGACAGAGAAGCCTGGTGGGCTATGTTCCATTAGGATCACAAAGAGTTGAACATGACTGAAGAGACTTAGCACGTACATGTTATTGGAGATAGCATTCCTATACACTAATAATGAAAAAATAGAAAGAGAAATTAAGGAAACAATTCCATTCACCATTGCAACGAAAAGAATAAAATACTTAGGAATATATCTACCTAAAGAAACAAAAGACCTATATATAGAAAACTATGAAACACTGGTGAAAGAAATCAAGTTCAGTTCAGTGCAGTTCAGTCACTCAGTCGTGTCCAAGACTTTGCAACCTCATGAATCGTGAAACAAATCAAAGAGGACACTAATAGATGGAGGAATATACCGTGTTCATGGATCAGAAGAATCAATATAGTGAAAATGAGTATACTTCCCAAAGCAATCTATAGATTCAATGCAATCCCGATCAAGCTGCCAACGGTATTTTTCACAGAGCTAGAACAAATGATTTCACAGTTTGTATGGAAATACAAAAAACCTCGAATAGCCAAAGCAATCTTGAGAAAGAAGAATGGAACTGGAGGACTCAACCTACCTGACTTCAGGCTCTACTACAAAGCCACACTCATCAAGACAGTATGGTACAGGCACAAAGACAGATATATAGATCAATGGAACAAAATAGAAAGCCCAGAGATAAATCCACGCACCTATGGACACCTTATCTTTGACAAAGGAGGCAGGAATATACAGTGGATTAAAGACAATCTCTTTAACAAGTGGTGCTGGGAAAACTGGTCAACCACTTGTAAAAGAATGAAACTAGAACACTTTCTAACACCATACACAAAAATAAACTCAAAATGGATTAAAGATCTAAATGTAAGACCAGAAACTATAAAACTCCTAGAGGAGAACATAGGCAAAACATTCTCAGACGTATATCACAGCAGGATCCTCTATGACCCACCTCCCAGATTATTGGAAATAAAAGCAAAAATTAACAAATGGGACCTAATTAAACTTAAAAGCTTCTGCACAACAAAGGAAACTATAAGCATGGTGAAAAGACAGCCTTCAGAATGGGAGAAAATAATAGCAAATGAAGCAACTGACAAAGAATTAATCTCAAAAATATACAAGCACTCCTGCAGCTCAATTCCAGAAAAATAAACGACCCAATCAAAAAATGGGCCAAAGAACTAAACAGATATTTCTCCAAAGAAGACATACAGATGGCTAACAAACCCATGAAAAATGTTCAACATCACTCATTCTCAGAGAAATGCAAATCAAAACCACAATGAAGTACCATTTCACACCAGTCAGAATGGCTGCGATACAAAAGTCTACAAGCAATAAATGGTGGAGAGGGTGTGGAGAAAAGGGAACCCTCTTACACTGTTGGGGGGAATGCAAACTATTATAGCCACTATGGAGAACAGTGTGGAGATTCCTTAAAAAATTGGAAATAGAACTGCCATACGTCCCAGCAATCCCACTGCTGGGCATACACGCCGAGGAAACCAGAATTGAAAGAAACACATGTACCCCAATGTTCATTGCAGCACTGTTTACTATAGCCAGGACATGGAAGCAACCTAGATGTCCATCAGCAGATGAATGGATAAGAAAGCTGTGGTACATATACACAATGGAGTATTACTCAGCCATTAAAAAGGATACATTTGAATCAATTCTAATGAGGTGGATGAAACTGAAGCCTATTATACACAGTGAAGCAAGCCAGAAAGAAAAACAGTAATACAGTATACTGATGCATATATCAGCCCTGGGATTTCTTTGGAGGGAATGATGCTGAAGCTGAAAACTCCAGTAATTTGGCCACCTCATGCAAAGAGTTGACTCACTGGAAAAGACTCTAATGCTGGGAGGGATTGGGAGCAGGAGGAGAAGGGGACAACAAAGGATGAGATGGCTGGATGGCATCACTGACTCAATGGATGTGAGTCTGAGTGAACTCTGGGAGTTGGTGATGGACAGAGAGGCCTGGCATGCTGCCATTCATGGGATTGCAAAGAGTCAGACACAACTGAGTGACTGAACTGAACTGACTGAATGCACATATATGGAATTTAGAAAGATGGTAACAATAACCCTGTATGCCAGACAGCAAAACAGACACAGATGTATAGAACAGTCTTTTGGACTCATAGAACAGTCTTTTGGACTCTGTGGGAGAGGGCAAGGGTGGGATGATTTGAGAGATTGGCACTGAAACATGTAAAATATCATATGTGAAACAAATTGCCAGTCCAGGTTTGATGCATGATACAGGATGCTCGGGGCTGGTGCACTGGGATGACCCAGAGGGATGGTATGGGGAGGGAGGTAGAAGGGGGGGTTCAGGATGGGGAACACATGTACACCCGTGGTGGATTCGTGTCAATGTATGGCAAAACCAATACAATATTGTAAATTAATTAGCCTCCAATTAAAATAAATAAATTTATATTAAAAAAGAAACATCTAAAAATTAAAATTCTTACAAAGTAAAATTGTATTTAAAATAGATTAGAAATCCTTTTTTGTCTTCCTTCTTCTCTCCCTCCCTCCCTGCCTTCACCCCTCTCCCTTCTTTCCCTCCTGTTTGAACTCTGTGCATAAGTATAGGGGTCCGACTATGAGAATCTAGGAATCTTAAGTGTTACAAATGAGGGAATGAATTAACTATTGAACAAGCAAATGAATAAGTGACCATGTTTCCCTCAGGGTCATGGCCAAGATAGCAGCTGGAATCTCCACCCATGAACTCCCCAGAAAAAAAAAAATGCCTTCCCTCCAGACCTTGGGAAACAGGAAGCAGCAGCCCATACCATAATCGATTCTTTTTTTCTTTCTGTTCATTGTCTCTTCAGAAGAGAAATGCCTTCTGAATTATCTTCCTTAAAACACCAGAACCACAAGATTTCCATCAGCCTCTTCTGAATGGGTGGCAACATTATCAACAGCATTCATTCCCAAATCCTTTTGACTGAATATCAAATACCTAATATGTGGTTCAGATGGGAGCCTTTTCTATATCTTTACATTATTTTTGTCGGATTATAAATCGCTACTTTCACAGCTCTCCAAGGGACACAGATAAAAATGTTCACTATCGCAGCCTTCCCAGATAGCATGTCCCTGACTCTTCCTCACACAGACACTGCAACTACACAGGCTAGCCAAACCAATACGGCTCAGTCTGCCTGCCTCTTCCTGTACCTGGACAAGGCTTTCCCTCGGGGGTCTGACCCCGTCTCATCCTTCCCAGCCTTCTGCTCACCCATTTTCTAGTGGCCAGCTCCCCTCCTCTCCTTCCCCATCCACCCCTCTCCTTGTGGTTGCCTGAGATTCATGGATTATTGCTAACTGAAAAGTGGACAGGCAAGTACATTTTAAGGTGAAATGACTAACTAATGATAAATGTTGTCTGGCTCTCAAGGTAATTCTTTGGAATAAAATTATAGTCAAGATGGGATAATCAGTAGAATGATTATCTGTTCTGCAAACTGTCCCCTGAGGAGGTTTGTTCATAGGCTCCAGGTCCGCCTTCCTGTCCTTTAGGGTTTGCTGCAGCAGCTGTCACTGTAATACTGAGGACTGTGATGCAACTTTGTCAGTCTTGAGCAGGCAGACCCAGAGAGAGAGTTTTGAGGAAGATAAATCATGCTTTGCCTACACCTGCCTTCTCAACCCCTATTGTTTTCCATGGGTGCCCCTGAAATCCTCTTGCCCTTTGCTTTTATACTCTCTGCCTGGATAACAAGGCTTCTGTTTACCACTATAATTAATTAATTACTTCAATATATAATTGGCACCTCCTAGCCCCATTATGTGACAGTAACACCTTAAGCTGTGATCTCATTTAAGAGAATTTGCATTTATTAAAAGAGTCCAGAAAACTTATTGCTTTTAAGCCCCCAAAGAAGTAAATTTCCAATGGTTGGTGACCTATCTAGTTAGGAAACTCAAGCACAGATTATGAGATTAAAAGATATTGGCAAGCAGAGCCAAGAGGCAGATTTCCCTTGAAGTTAATACAACTTCAGCTAGGCTTCCCAGATGGTGCTAGTAGTAAAAAGAATCTGTTTGCCAGTGGAGGAGACTTAAGAGACCCAGGTTCAACATGTGAGTAGGGAAGGTCCCTTGGAGGGGGACATGGAAACCCACTCTAGTATTCTTGCCTGGAAAATCCCATGAAGAGAGGAGCCTGATGGGCTACAGTCCACTGGGTCACAAAGAGTCAGACACAATTGAAACAACTTAGCATGCATGCATGCAGGGCCCATGCTTGCACATAACAGCTTTTAAAAATTCATTTTCTTTTTGATAAATAGGCATTTAAAACTGTATAAACTTCAGGCCCTACAAAATAAGGAAACCAAATGACCCCCACTTTCCCCTCCAAAAAAAAAAAAAAAATCCTAGAAGATTTATGAGAGTTAAAGTCATTTTAGTTCGGTTCAGTTCAGTCATTGAGTCCTGTCCAACTCTTTGCAACCCCATGGACTGCAGCACGCCAGGCTTCCCTGTCTATCACCAACTCCCGAAGCTTGCTCAAACTCATGTCCATCAAGTCTGTGATGCCATCCAACCATCTCATCCTCTGTCAGTCCCCTTCTCCTCCCAACTTCAATCTTTTCCAGCATCAGGGTCTTTTCCAATGAGTCAGTTCTTTGCATCAGGTGGCCAAAGTATTGGAGCTTCAGCTTCAACATCAGTCCTTCCAATGAATATTCAGGACTGATTTCCTTTAGGATTGACTGGTTGGGTCTCCTTGTAGTCCAAGGGACTCTCGAGAGTCTTCTCTATCACCACAGTTCAAAAGCATCAGTTCTTCAGTGCTCTGATTTCTTTATGGTGCAACTCTCATGTCCATACAGGACTACTGGAAAAGCCATAGCTTTGACTAGATGGACCTTTGACAGCAAAGTAATGTCTCTGCTTTTTAATATGCTGTCTACGTTTGTCATAGCTTTTCTTCCAAGGGGCAAGTGTCTTTTAATTTCATGGCTGCAGTCACCATCGGCAGTGATTTTTAGAGCCCAAGAAAATAAAGTCTGTTATTGTTTCTATTGTTTCCTCATCTATTTGCCATGTAGTGATGGGACTGGGTGCTATGATCTTTGTTCTTTGAATGTTGAGTTTTAAGCCAGCTTTTTCACTCTTTTCATTCACTTTCCTCAAGAGGCTCTTAGTTCTTCTTCACTTTCTGGCATAAGGGTGGTGTCATCTGCATATCTGAGGTTATTGATATTTACCCCAGCAGTCTTGATTCCAGCTTGTGCTTTATCCACCCCAGCATTTTGCATGATGTCCTCTGCATATAGGTTAAATAAGCAGGGTAACAATATACAGCCTTGATGTACTCCTTTCCCAATTTGGAACCAGTCTGTTGTTCCATGTCTGGGTCTAACTATTGCCTCCTGACCTGCATACAGACTTCTCAGGAGGCAAGTAAGGTGGTGGTATTCCCATCTCTTTCAGAATTTTCCAGAGTTTGTTGTGATCCACACAGTCAAAGGTTTTGGCGTAGTCAAGAAAGCAGACTATTTCCCAGTTTCTTGCTAAAACATCACTGGCACATTGTAGGAACTCCAAAAAATGTATTGGATGTTGGATAAATGAGCAATACCTATAAAGTGCTTTATTCTTTTTCTGGCAAATAGTATGGATTCTATACATATTTGTGAAAGAATGATCACTTTGATGAGTGAATGAATGTGAAAAGTACCTAAGTATTTGAACCCTAAGTCTCTGTGGAGAAAGATGCTCTTTTTGTCCTACCCTCCCCCATTCATCTTTGGGGCAGCTAACTCACATCCCCACCCTAGTTCAGTTCAGTTCAGTCGCTCAGTCGTGTCGGACTCTTTGCGACCCCATGAATCACAGCACACCATGCCTCCCTGTCCATCACGATCTCCCGGAGTTCACTCAGACTCACGTCCATCGAGTCCGTGATGCCATCCAGCCATCTCATCCTGGCTCGTTCCCTTCTCCTCCTGCCCCCAATGTCTCCCAGCATCAGAGTCTTTTCCAATGAGTCAACTCTTCGCATGAGGTGGCCAAAGTACTGGAGCTTCAGCTTCAGCATCATTCCTTCCAAAGAAATCCCAGGGTTGATCTCCTTCAGAATGGACTGGTTGGATCTCCTTGCAGTCCAAGGGACCCTCAAGAGTCTTCTCCAACACCACAGTTCAAATGCATCAAATCTTCGGCACTCAGCCTTCTTCACAGTCCAACTCTCACATCCATACATGACCACTGGAAAAACCATAGCCTTGACAAGATGGACCTTAGTCGGCAAAGTAATGTCTCTGCTTTTGAATATACTATCTACATTGGTCATAATTTTTTTCCAAGGAGTAAGCGTCTTTTAATTTCATGGCTGCAGTCACCATCTGCAGTGATTTTGGAGCCCAAAGCCCAGTTTTAATCTAACAAGGGTGAGTACATCCAGAAATACTTTCAGAACACAAACTGCCTTTTCCCCCAAGACACGATGTGGTCAACTGTGGTTAGTCAACAGGCTCTTGTTAACGGAGGTACAGCTATGTGGAAACACTATACTTCCATCTATGAAATGCCAGATTTTCAAATTAGATACTTGGGATTTGTTCCCAGCCTGCCCACCCCTAACATCTGTAATAAAGCACTGCCTAACATACAATTATATTCTTAGGGAAAAATGAAAAACTTGTTTGAAGAACTCAACCCTTATTAGCACCATATTTTTCCCAGTAACAGTAACCATTAAACAGTTATGTATTTAACCTCTGTAGTCTTTAAGCCTGCTAGAATGTCTAATTACTTAATTAGGAAATTAATTATGTGCTAAAAAGGGAAATTTGAAAGTTGTCTATGGATATATAAAACTTTTAAAAATAAACTTCTATTTTGAGGCTTTAGTGCTGCCTCAGCGTATTAACATTTTGTGATTCTTTGCATTTGTTAATTTTTTTTTTTCACAAAAATATTGGAAAGTTTCCCAAAGTTCTCCCTTCCGACCTCCTGGTGTATATTAAACAGAGTATTGGATCTATATTCAAATCATAGTCGGAATTGTATTTTGTAAGAGGCTGGCTCCTGGGAAGTCATTCCAAAACTTCTTATAGGAAAAATTATTTTGTTTTATGGGGTCGAGATTTCTCCATCATAAGTCAATGATGAGTAAACTGGCTCTCAGGACTTTCTTTTTAATATTTATAACAATCCATCTTTGAAGCATTTAACACAGAAATGAGTCTGACCCCAAGATCACTGGCGAGAGGCTGCTCTTTTGTTCCTCTTCAGCCCTGTATGTACATACTGTTTCCATCCACTGTGTAAACGGTGGGTACTCCATACTGTTCACATTCACTGTGTGAATGGTGGGAACTCAGTAGTCCTGAGGGGGCAGAATGAACAGACACTTTCTGAATGCATGTTGGGAAGAAGACATTGATCACTTTCAGGTCAATTATCTTGTCCAATTTGGAAAGTTAAGTAATCTGTATAAGACAGATTATTTAGGTAAGGTACATTTCATATGGACTAGTGTTTGCAATTGCCAGTCAGTCTTCCCATCCAGCACTCCTCTCTTGTGACCCGAGTATTCCTTCTCCTAGTCGATCTGCATTTATCATGGTACTTCTTTCTGTCGGGAAGTTTTTATATTTGGTCATGCTCTTCTCTTGACTTTGAAAGGAAATCCGCTATTGCCTGAGATCCTAAAAATTAAACTTTCCTGTCCAACTGACACTTTCCCTACTGTGAACTGCAAAGAAAATGAACACCAACAGTGATGGTGAGATTTTGACTTTTTAAGACAACTGCTGACTAAGTGTAAAAGAACTCCAGAAGACCTGGAGATGAGAAGGGCAGTCTGGGTAGCTAAGTGATTCTTCCACTGTCACATAGAGCATCTGGATACAATTGTTGGCTCTGATAATCAAGTGCTGTGTTTGCAGGAACACAGTGTATAGTGGACGGTGCGAGAATTCAGGTCTTGGAGTTGTCTGACAATAGAGTGTGTTCCAATTCTGCCTTCCCCACTGTTGTAATAGCTACAATAGTGAACAACTTATGTAATTACTCGGAGCATTGGTTTCTTTATCTTTGAAGTGGGAATACTAATACCTACCTGGCCAGGTTGTAAGGATTGAAGATAATGTAAGCCAGGCACTTATCACAGTGGTTGGTTAGTGCACATGCACTAAATAAACAGTAGCTATTGTTATAATGATGACTGCAAGGTCTTTACTCTGCTATTAAGGGTAAAGTGAGCTAAGACAGTTCTAAGAGCTTAATAAAGCAGCCTTGCCTCATGACTGGTAAGAAGCAGGAGACATGAGGAATCTCAGGGATTCACGCAGAGAGGCAAGACTATATACAGCCATCAAGATGCATTTGTAATAGGCTGAGAGTCCAGCTGCAAATAAAACTTCCATTTTCAAAAAATTAAATTTTATTGGAGTATAGTTGATTTACAATGTTGTGTTACTTTCTGCTATTCAGCAAAATGAGTCAGTCATATTTATACATATATCTACTTTCTTTTAGGGTCTATTCCCATGCTGAGCTTCCTTGGTGGTTCAGTGGTAAAGAATCTGCCTGCAATGTAGGAGGCTTGGATTTGATCCCTGGGTTGGGAAGATCCCCTGGAGAAAGAAATGGCAACCCACTCTAGTATTCTTGCCTGGAAAATCCCATGGACAGAGGAGTCTGGCAGGCTACAGTCCCTGGGGTCACGAAAGAGTAGGACATGACTGAGTGACTAAAAAAGAATAACCCATATAGGCCATTACAGAGTATTGAGGAGGTCCTTATTAATTGTTGATTTATATCCAATCTCCTAATTTACCCCTCCCCCTTCTTTCTCCCCCTTGGTAACCTTAAGTTTGTTTTCTACATCTGTAACTCAGTCTCTGCTATATAAATAGGTTCGTTCGTACCATTTTCTTTTAGGATTACACATACAAGAGATATCATATGGCATTTATCTTTGCCTGCCTTCCTTCACTCAGTATGACTATCGCTAGGTCCATCCATGTTGCCTCAAATGGCATTTGTTTCTTTTTGTGGCTGAGTGACATTCCATTGTACCTATGCACCACATCTTCTTTATCAATTCTTCCATCAGTGGACATTTAGGTTGCTTTCAAGTCCTGATTATTGTAAATTTTGCTACAATGAACATGGGGTGCATCGTGGTTTTTTTGTTTGTTTTGATTAGAGTCCAATCTGACTAAGGCTGCATTTTAAATACTTCACAATTAGGCTCCAGTAGATTGATGCTTAGCGGCACTGGGACGGTGTGCCCTTCACATTCATGAACACATAGAACCAAACCAGTCTTGGCACATGTCAGACCCGGTTTTTCTACAAAAGTGATTTTGGTTTTTCCTCCAGTGCCTACTCTTGATACAATGTTGCTGTTGGGCGTCTCTCTTTCTCACTTGACTTCTATTCCTCTGTCCTATTTCTGTTGAACTAATGAAAGGGTTGTGTTAACAATGGGGCATTTAAATTTTTTGTCCTTTGGTATGAAGGTGTTGTTTGGAAGGAATGATGCTGAAGCTGAAACTCCAGTATTTTGGCCACCTCATGCAAAGAGTTGACTTATTGGAAAAGACTGATGCTGGGAGGGATTGGGGGCAGGAGGAGAAGGGGACAACAGAGGATGAGATGGCTGGATAGTATCACCGACTCGATGGATGTGAATTTGAGTGAACTCTGGGAGTTGGTGATGGACAGGGAGGCCTGGCGTGCTGCAATTCATGGGGCTGCAAAGAGTCGGACACGACTGAGTGACTGAACTGAACTGAGCTGAACTGACGAAGGACCTGTATCTTCTAACTCTACTTCACACTTCTCTCAAATTTTGACTCAGGCGGGAATGCTGGGCTTTGTTCATTCATTCATTCATTATTGAACACCTACCATGTATTAGGTGCTCTCTTGTGTGCAGAGGCAAAGTCATGAACAAAGCAAACAAGTTCCTGGCTTCACTGATTTCATTTTCTCTTGAGAAAGATAAACACGAATCAAATAATCCCAGAAATAAAAATGTTTCATTGCAAATTGGAATTTGTATATATTTTGATTGCTTTTGATTATAAAGATAAAATCCTCATTATAAAGAATTTACAATCAAAGTAGTACAGATGGTTCCTGACTTAGGATGGTTCAATGTGTGATTTTTGTACTTATGATGGTGTGGAAACTGTATGCATTCAATAGAAACTATACTTGGAATTTTGATCTTTTCCTGGGCTAGCAACATGTTGTATGATCCTCTCTCTTGATGCTGACCAGCTCCCAGTCAGCCATATACTTAGAACCATTCTAGATCTAGGCAATATTCTGCTTTTCACCTTAAATACAGTACTCAATAAATTAAATGAGATAGTCAATCAACCCTGTTACAAAATAGGTTGTGCATTAGATGATTTTGCCCAACTGTTGGCTAAAGTAAGTGTTCCAATCATGTTTAAGTTAGGCTGAGCTAAGCTGTGATGTTTGGTATGTTAGGTGTAGTAAATACATTTTTCAACTTACAATATTATCAATCTGTGATGGATTGTACATTACCAGTTGGACATTACTCCAGCATAGGGATCTGTAATCACTTTTTTTTTTTTTAAGTCATTTTTTTTTTGGCCATACCACAGGGCATGTGGAATCTTAGTTCCCCAACAAGGGGTTGAACCCATGCCCCCTGCATTTGAAGGGCAGAGTCTTAACCAATGGACCACCAGGGAAGTCCTTGTCGTCACTTTCAATGATGTAGTAATACTGAAGAATTTTATCAAACTCCATTAGTTTTATAAAAATAATTCAGATTTGTAACTTTGAAATCGTGGCCAACTTTGCCTCATTCATTCCACAAATTCTGGTGGCATCTCTTCTGTGTCAAGCACTATGTGGTGCCATTAACGATCAAATGCAAAGTCCTTGCCCTCAAGGCTGGTGAGCTATGCTTGTGTCCTAGATTTAAGTACCAAGAAAAAAATGTATTATCCTAATGTTGACTCTTAACCTAGAATTTTTCAGAATTCTTGCACTGGATTAAGGGAGATTAAATGAGGTCATACCTATAAAGTTCTTAGCAGAGGGTCTCACACCTGGTAAGTACTCGATAGATGTTATCGCACTTACCTATATCACCTTCATTAATATCATCGTCATTATTAATTACTGCTTGTAAATAGAATTATTGCTAAACCATCCCAATGTAAGAATGTTCTCAGGAAATTCAGATGAACAGTTCCCAGTAGGGGTGTTTTTACTCTTTACTTTCCCTCATCAATTTCTCACTACCTTGTTCAAGTTACTGAATTTGAAAAATGCCACTGTGTTGTGTTCTTAGAGATTGATTTGTGTTGTTGTCTGATGAGTGTGAATTGGATTGTGAATTGTGATTTGACTCTGAAATATATATTCTTTAAAATCAGGCAAAAGCCCTAACTTCCCAGCCTAGGGATGGTTGAAAATGTGTCTTAACAGTCTGGAATCTGCCGAGGAGCCAGGCTCAGCAGCCTAGCTTTCTTGTGAATCCCAGGTGTTTCTCTGAGATGGCTTCTTCAAAGGTCATACGGGTAATTGTAAAGAAGGAAACAATGAGGGTTCAAAATGCCATGGCCTTTCTGTTCATGTGTGTCTCCAAGAATTATTTAGAGATTTTCTGCACTCTGCAGGAAGACCCAAATGTAAGCCATTATCGACTAAGAAGAAAATATACTTTAAAGTCTCTACAGCTCTTGCCTTTAAGGAAAGAAGCTTCCACTAACTACTTATTGCAGGTTTTAGGAAACACACACACACACACACACACACACACACACACACACACACACACAAAACCAAAAAAACTCAACTCCTTTCATTACCAGGAAATGGAATCCAGTCTAATCACTGACATTACCTTTTTTTGACGGCACTCCAAGTGAGCAGAAATGCAACATAGCCGAATTCTAGGAAAAACCAGGTGCACTTGACAACCATTTTACATTTAGGAAGCATTTGCGAAACACTGAGGCGCACATGGCTGGACTGGGAGGGGCTGGGGTCAGACAGATGATCGATCTTCACAGAACACTACTGCCTCCCCCAAGAGTTAATAGTATACTTTCTTATCACTGATATGATGGAGTTGCAGGGAGAAATAGGTGAGGTAATGGACCTTCGTGTGATGCCTACATGTCAAGTGTGCATTGAATACTGAACTATTATTTCAATATCCCTTTAAGGACCCCTGTTGTATGCAGCACAGGAACCAACAACTGGGCTTCCCAGGTGGCGCTAGCGTTAAAGAACCCACCTTCCGATGCAGGAAACATAAAAGATATCAGCTTAAAGCCTGGGTTGGGAAGATCCCCTGAAGATGGGCATGGCAACCCACCCCAGCATTCTTGCCTGGAGAGTCCTATGAACAGAGGAGCCTGGTGGGCTACAGTCCATAGGGTCACAAAGAGTTGGACACGACTGAAGCAACTTAGCATGCACACCATTACAATAATATCTATTCCCATTTATTAAGCATCTGGCCTGACACATTTCCTATTTTCTTTAACATTTATGAAGTTCTGAAAGGTAATGTTTACTTCATTTTATAAGGAGTGAGAGTTGGAGAAGTTAAGCAAAGCACCCAAAGACACGGAACTACTCAAAAGCTTGGTTGGACTCAGGGCTCCTGTCAGGGTCTTTTTATAAGTCATGATTGCTTTGCTATTGAGTTCTGTTCACTTTTCCCATCAGCCAGTCATCCCTGTCATGTCAGGACATAGCCAGAAGTTGGCTTGCTGCTGCGTCGCTTCAGTTGTTTCCGACTCTCTGCGACCCCACGGACTGTAGCCCACCAGGCTTCTCCGCCCATGGAATTTTCCAGGCAAGAGTACTGGAGTGGGGTGCCATTGCCTTCTCTGGAAGTTGGCTTAGGTGTGCCCTTTGAACTTCTCAGAAGTCCTCTTTCTTTGTCCTTCTCTAGTAACTTGTCCCTACTACAAGTCTGCTACAGTTCCTTTCTGGGTGCCCTGAAGGGGCCTAAAATCTTTATCCTTCAAAACTCTGTAACTCAGAACATTATCTATGCACTGTTAGGCATCCCAAAGGCAGGATAAGTTTTATAACTGTAACATCACTGCAGTATTTCAATATAGCTTGCTATCGCTGGGACCCTGAGAGCTTTTATTCTGTCATATGTAGACATTTGTCACCATTCCCAGGCTTTTATTGGTACAGTTTATTTATTTTTTTCTTCCCAAGTGTACTTATTAAACACCATCCTGTTTGTCTCTGCCCACTCTCTCAGTTTGTCACTGTATAGTGACCTTGAAAAATTAGAAAAGTGAGTAGAAATCCCACTGCTTCAGAGATCCCCATTATCAGGGATTTCTGCTAACTTTCCTCATTTGTCAATCAAGTTCTGTACTCTAACAAAATTAAAGTTGGAGAAACATTGGCCCAAATTATAGGTACCTATTTAACAAATATTCAGCCTTCCTTCCTGCCCAGCAGAACACTATTTGTTCATCCATTTTTCATTTTACCTCAGGGTAAACCTGATTAGCTAGCTTCCTATTAGGGAGATTGCATTTATGTCATTGGCAAATGGCTTGTGAGTGGACTGTTGTTCCAGTTCTTCCCAATGAAACATCAGAGAAGTAGGCTGGGGACCTCAAGGAAAGGATTTTTTTTTTTTTTGCTTTGCACAATTAATTACATAAGAAAAAAAAAAAAAAAACAGTTACTTTCCTACCAGTAGATATTATGATGTCTTCTTATGATGCCATAAAATATGGCAAGCCTCTTGCAAATATTATGGGATGGATGCCAAGGACAAACCTTACTGGCTGAAGATGGCAGAGAGAAAATACAGAAAATGTCAAAGCCACTTCATCTCAGGACCCCTTGCTTTTTGAATAAACACATTTTGCTCGATGGTTTAGTCAGCAGACTTGGAATGTTACTTTCAGCGAGAAGCATTTCCATTGATACCAAGTATGCTGCCTTTTTGTTAATAAGTGTGTTACAAGGAGAACATCAGTGTGTTTCCTGAAGGCAGAATGAATTATACCAATCACTGAGTATGCTGAAAGGCTATTAGTTTGATCAGATAAGAAACTTACAATCAGACTCTCGGGTCCTCTTGTTTCTTCAGGCAGACTTCTTTCTTCTGTTACTTCTTCTTTGGCACGCCTTTTGCTGCTTGTTCTCGTATACTTTTTTTTTTCTGTGTAATTACTTAAAATATATACGTGCTTTAGTTTTTAAGAATTATGTTTTATTTCTCCTGAAAATTCACTGTAGAGAGAGTAGGTGAGAGAACAAGGAGACTGCAATTCAGAAGATAATTTCGGAGTCCAGACCAGAAGAGCTCAATAAGTTGGTGTGCAATTATTTCCTAGTTTTCACTTAGCCTCCCCCTTAGAGTGGCATCATCTGTGTATCTGAGGTTGTTGATATCTCTCCCATTAGTCTTGATTCTAGCCTGTGAGTCATCCAGCCCAGCATTTCACATGATGTACCCTGCATAGAAGTTAAATAAGCAGAGAGACAGAATACAGCCATTTCATACTCCTTTCCCAATTTTGGACCAGTCAGTTGTTCCATATCTGGTTCTAACTGTTCCTTCTTGACCCACATATAGGTTTCTCAGGAGATAGGTAATGTGGTCTGGTACTCCTAGCTCTTTGAGAATTTTCCAGTTTATTGTGATTCACACAGTCAGAGGCTTTAGTGTAGTCAATGAAGCAGAAGTGGATGTTTTTCTGGAACCTGTTTGCTGTCTCCATGATCCTGAGAGTGTTAGCAATGTGGTCTCTGGTTCCTCAGCCTCTTCAAAACCCAGCTTGTACATCTGGAAGTTCTTGGTTCATATACTGCTGAAGCCTAGCTTGAAGGATTTTGAGCATAACCTTGCTGGCATGTGAAATGAGTGCAGTTATATGGTATTTTGAACATTCCTTGGCATTACCTTTCTTTGGGATTGGAATGAAAACTGACACACCAAAGGAAACTCATAAAGTTCCAATAACCGATTCTAAAGAACAGAACTGTGCATTGACAAAGGTTTCAAAATAATCCTCTTAAGTTGTTAATCACATGAACATACAGACAAATAAAATAAATTAGGAGAACAGTGCAGGAACAAAATGAGTTCAATGCAGAAATGGAAACTGTCAAAAGCCTATCACACAAATGGAAATCCCACATCTGAAAAACACAGTGCCTGACCTTGGCCAAGCAGAAGAAATAATCCGTGAACTAGATGGCAAATCATTTAGATTATTCAATCAGTGAAGTAAGAAGAAAAACAAATGGATAAAAAAGAGTGAGTAAAGCCTTTAAGACTCACGGGACATAATCAACTCATAGAAACCAAGAACAGAGTGGTGACTATGGGGTAGGGTGGGAGTGTGTGGGTTAAGGTGGTCAAACAACACAAACTTCTGGTCTAAAATACACAGGTTCTGTGGATGTAGTATACAGCGTGGTGATTATAGTTAACTATATTGTACTGTGTATGAAATTTCTAAGATAGTAAATTTAAAAGCTCTTGCCATACAGATGCACACTCACACACAGTGTAACTGAGGTTTTAGACTAACCATATTGTGCTAATCATTTTACAATATATACATGTATCAGATCTCTATGCTGAACTCTTTAAGCTTACATTGTATATCTATTATATCTTAATACACAGCTGAAAGAAAATATTATTTTTTTACTTTGTTTAATGTATCCATATACAACCTAGTAATTTTTTCCTAATATTTTATCAAAGACAATAACAAGTATACATCAATACAAAAGTAGAAATAACAGAATAATAAACTCCCATGTACCCATCACATAACTTCAAGAGTTATCATCTCATATCCTAAATGATTATATCTGTATCCTCTCCTGTGTTTTCCCAATCCATGGATTATTTTAAAACAGTTTTTGATATATCATTTGATCTGCAAAGATCTCCATATATATTTCTAGCAAATAGAAAACTTTTAAAACATAACCATAATACTTGCATTGTAGGACAGAATTAACATAACTTAATTTCCTTGATATCATCACATAGTCATTGCTTAGTTTTCACTAATCGTTTTGTAGTTGTTTTTACATTGTTAACTCATTCTGTCTATCTCTGTGTGTCTGTCATTCATTGCAATTTATTTATTGAGCCTTTGGGTTGTTTGTTCCACAGAGTTCTTTCTGTCTAGATTTAGGGATTGCATCTAAATTTAGCGGATTACATCTCAAGTGTATTATTTAACATGTTTCCATGTTCATTGTTTATTCCTTAAATTAGTAGTTTTATAGTTAG
This sequence comes from Capricornis sumatraensis, assembly GCF_032405125.1. NCBI lineage: Eukaryota > Metazoa > Chordata > Mammalia > Artiodactyla > Bovidae > Capricornis > Capricornis sumatraensis. The sequence continues at coordinate 12,510,021 of NC_091083.1, forward strand.
AGGATTGATCAGATTCACGTTAGATTTTTAAGAATTTTTTTTTTTTTTTCTTCCGGAGGAAACCTCAGAGGCAAATGTACATTCTTCTGTAAGGAGAACAGATGAGGTCCATTTTTCTCTTTTGAGGAGGTTTACAGTCTTTGATAAAATTATCTTTCCTCCTCTGTATTGACATTTGATGTGAAATTTTTTCTTGTGCTAAATTATCTGATTAGGTATTGTCATAGATCTTACCCCTTTATTTTGCTGAGAAAACATTGCTGCTTTGCCTCGGAAATTTATATGTAGCTAGCCTAACAGTTTTTCTGACTAAATGAAAACATGGAAATGAATTATTTTAGCTCTCTGGAGTATTGATATGGCTGTATGTATCAATTTGTAGGTAGTGGCAAGAAAGTGGGTTAACAACTACACTATTGGCTGTGTAACTGTGGGAAGCTCCATGAATGCCATGCCATTCATCATTTCTAAAACTGGCCTAACAGTGCCTTATATCCATCCATCCATCCATCTGTCTAATCTATTTATCTACCTCCAAGTGACTGTTTAATATATGATAGCTATTATGTTCTTATTTAAAATTGTGATTTATTTTTGGTAATGATTAAATAATAATAGTGTGGTCTGTCATATTTTATTATTGATAGTAAAGATTTTCCTGGGAGAATTTTATCTAATCAGAAGTTTTGGTCTACTCACGAGAGTCAATTCTCTTTGACTATTTTTAAAAGTCACTTTAAAGTGTTTTAAGGTATAAGTTTCTATTTGGGGAAACATTTATTCATATGTTATACATGTGACAATTCTAAATACTTTCATAAGAAAGTATTCATAAATCCTTATTTACTGAACTGTACCAAGACTATCCTGTTGTTTTCATCCCAATCCCTATCCCCTCTTTACCTCTTTCACCTACTTAAAGAGAAAGGAGTATTTCTTGCTTGAAAAAAAACAGGTTAAATTCAACTACCTTCTTAAATGTGGAGAGTGAAGGGAGTGGGGGAACAGATCTATGCAATGGATCCATGAAAGCTGATGAAGGAGAGGAGGAGAATGTTTCCAAAGGCTTCTGAGGATGGGGCCAGGGGAACAGACAGCGGGTACCCAGGCCCCTGATTCAAGGGCATCCCTTGACCCTGGTGTCAAACCATACTGATTAAATACTTCCATGGTGATTCCATTCTATGCCCAGTATCTCAAAGTACATTTAAAAAGGTCCAACACATTCCTTATTTCTAATTGGGAAATTTCACATTTTCCCAACAAGTCCAATTAATAAGCAATCAAGTCTAATTAGTGGTGAGGAGGAGTACAGCAAATATTCAAGGGAATAAAGGTATGTTTATAAATTTATCAAGTGGAGATGAGGCTTATGAAGACATAAAGCAGGCTGAGTAGGCTGGAGAGAGGAAGGGGTGCTATTTTACAGGAGGGGGATGAAGTAAGGCTGCTGTTTAGGAAATAGTGTGTTCCATTCCAGAAACACAGATAAAGTTCTTTAGACTGAATGCACCAAACTGAGGAGACACTAAACTGAGTCAGAATTTCTTAGAGCTGGATCCCTATGGCTCAGAGAATCCATAGTATTTTGCATCTTTCAAAAGCTGATGCTAATATTAGACTTTTAAAAATATAATCATAGGATGTTCTTGGAATATTTTTGAGGGTGAGCATGGCTTGGAGATACACATTAGAGAGGAGACAATTACAGTGAGCCCTCTCTAAAAGCATTTTCTATTTAGCAAAAGAGGAGCTATATGACATTTATCTCATCAAGATTCATAACAGTTCCATGGAATTCTTAGGGAACTCGTTTGCCCATCAGGGAAGTGAAATGCAAAGCAACTCTCCTATATCAGTCTGAGCTCCATTGTCAAGGGAGGATTATTTTCCCATATATTCAATTTAAAGGGAAGGAAGCATAACTCATTTTCAAGGTCATTAAAAAGGATAACAAAAGCTAGATCCCATAAATAAAGTTTTAATATGCCAAACTAACTGGCAGTAAGGAGAGAGAGCTATTTTCTCAATAAATATTGTATAGATGTGCTTTGTCAATTAACTTTTTTTTTTTTTAAACTGCAAACGAGATGTAAATGTCATGGATAAACGATGACTTTAATGATGTTTTCCAGCACTGTGCTTCATGTTACCATGGCTTCTTAACAAAGATGTTAAATCATTAGGCATCATATTTCATGATAATTAACTGCAAATCTGGTAATATTACCACTTTTCATTTGGCATGAAATGATGTGGGAGAACCACAAGGTTTATTGGAGGTACATGGCAAAGGACAGAGTGACTTAATGTATGCATATAAATCTTACAAAACTACCTACTGGACAGCATTTTATGGTGGACATAAATTCCCATTTACTCTCCACTAGTGATAGACAGTGAGGACTGCAGAAGAAGCAGAAAGCTGAGCTGGGACGTCACCCAAGAGCATAGAAGGGACTCTTGTTATTGGTTTTTGTTTTTTTTTTTCCTCCTCTTTTTCACCCTCTCTTGCAACATGTAAACAGTTCCTCATTCTTGCTTAAATTTTGAACAATTACAGTACATACTCTTATTAATTCTGTCTTATTAAATGTGCTTTATTATAAAATATTCAATGATACTTTTATAATTAAGGAGCTGTTAACATTTGCCATTTTAAAAGACAGTTCTGTGTATATTTCTGTGAACTCTGAAATGTTCAGCAAGCTCATTCAAGATTCATTTTAGGAAAATGAAAGAACAAGAGGAGCATTCTGTGTTATAAATATTTTCATCCCAACTTGCTCTATTTCAATAGAGAGACAGTGGTTTGGGGTTGGAAGGACACTTTTTATGGAGTTGGATGACCTGGCTTGATTTTCTCTTTTGCCTGTTAATTTTTATCATGATCACTGTATTAATCAAATCATTTTCTATTGCAAGTGACTGAAATCCAACCCAAAGTAGTTTAAGAAAATAAAAAGGGACTATGTTGGCTTATGCAATTGAAATTTCAAGGACTTCTGGTAAGGCTGTCAAGAACGAGTTGTCCCAGCAGGCCATCTGTACCAATTCCTGCATGTCTCAGCTTTGGTTTCCTCAGTGCAGCTTAATTTTTAGGTATGCTCTCTCCACATGATGGGCAGCATGGCAGCTCCAGACACGTTGATCTTGATAGCTGGAGATCCTGGAAGAAGCAGAAACTGTTTCTGATCCTTCTGATTAAAGGCCACAAGAAGACTGATTGGTCCCGCACAGGCCAGTGGCCCATTTTCAAACTAATCACTGAAAGTAGGAAGATAGACCCTTGTGTTTTGAGGGACCAGGCCTGACTCTCTGCCTGCCCACCCTGGGGACAAATCACATGGTTTGATGAGAATGAATATGAAATGGAAGGGGAATAGTTTCTTGGAAAAGTGGATGCTGAGTAGTCAAGGCATGCATCTCCCACTTGACTTCACCTATTCATCATTCTTCTGTGTGTGTTTTAAGAATCTAACCTACAGGAATTTTAATTGTAGAAGGAGATAACTGTGTAAGAAAACACATGTAATAAAGTCAGATAAAGTAGTCAGCCAGTGACCTCCCAAGGGAAGGCTCTTCTATGTCTGCTTGTTAGAATCAGGGATGCCTTCAAAGAAACAACTTAGGGCAGAGCTTGACTTTGCTCAATGAAAAGAATGTGAATGGAGATGTGAGAACACGGTGCACACAAAGGCTGGAGGGGTCCCCACTGCAGTAGGAAACAGCCAGAAAAACAAGGGAAGCGGAAAGAGACGGAGCTAACAGGTAATCAGGCAGATCTTGAAAAGCCCCCTATGTGGATCAAATGGGGTTTTATCATTTTTTCTTTCTGTCAGATAGGAGTATTGATCTGAAAGATAACAGATATTGAGTGTGTACACTAAAAAGTTCACTCATGTGGGTACGTGGAGGATTGTATAAAATGTTTTTAAACTAGAGACAAAGTATGTAAGCTGACAACAATACCAAGAACCCAGCAGCATGGAACTGTTATGAGGATGAGATGAAATAATGCAAATATGAAACGGTTTTATAAGCTTAAATATAAAATGAGGGAAGGGTGCTATTTTTAAATATATGTAACATATTTTCAAATAATCTCTGCGGTTGGTTTTGATTCCATGAGGCTAAATTTTCTCCCCGTAAGAAGTACCCATGTGACAGAATAAATTAAACCAGAAGTTTTTACTATTTAGCTGAAAGAAGCGTTATCTACCTAAGAATGTCAGTCTTTTATAAGCCTCACTTTCAGTGTTCTGGTTTTTTCTTCCACTATGCAGGATGTTTTGGAGCGAGGGGTGTGTAAAAGCCTGTTGAGTTTCTTATAAAATTGCACACTACAGACCTGGGCAAGAATGATTTTGTTTAAAGCTGATTCATTGGGATTTCATAAGAGACGTGTTGTATAGGTACAATAACTGTTTAGCGAGGTTCTTTATGAGACACTCAGGATTATGGATCCATAATTTGCATCCATTGCAAACATTGTAACAACTTCCTTTGAGCCATTAAAAGGAAGGAATTGAAAGGCTGTTAAGGAGGCCTCAAAGCAGTGAAATCACAGCAGGTTCATTTATTGGAGAAAGTACCAGCAAGATACAAGCCAGCATTACAAATACAGGTCTCATCTGGTCTTTTGCCACACTGAACTTTTTCCAGCCTTCCTGTGCAAAGGAGGGGGCTGTGCTCTGAATAGGTTGGAGACCCTGAAGTCGTATTGCAGTACACCCACCTAGCCAGCCATTCATTCAGCCACACATTCATTTTAATTCCTAGGTGCTGGGGCAGATGCTGAAGAAAATAATATGCTATGCCTGCAGAGTGTAATTGGAGAGGCAGATACATAAAATACATTTTCAATAATATGAAAATGTGAATAATAGGCTAGGAGCAGTGTTTAGGATGCTGCTGGGAAGACGTGGCAATAGGGTGAAGAGGCAACTGATGAGAAGAAAAGGAAAAGAAAGGACATTGCAGGTGGCCAGATTAACAAGTGAATATTGTATTGCAAATTAAGCTGTGAATTCAGCTCCCTGGGAGTTACTAATGCTGGCAAATTCCATCAGCTAGCCTTTTCATTTCCATCTCCTAGATTTCTGATTTCAAGGCAAACTAAGCTAAACGGTTGTTCCATAAAGTGTCCAATGTGAAAACTCCTCTAAACCCAAGAGACATGAGAAATGAAAAATAACAAGACATTCCCAGTGATAGCATAACAGAATAACAGCTGGTTGACCTTTGCTGTCCTATGAGGGGTAAAGATATTATTCCTCATATATCGAAGTCACGTAGCACAGCACCCAGCACACACAGTAGGCCTGCAATAAAACACTGATGTTATTCATGGATGCAAGAGTGGCTTGGTACACAGTACCTGCAATTGGCAAAATACTACTCACTGAAAGTTCAATTAAAAAATAATAATTGTATCCTCTTCCATATCTGAACTCAATTTTGCCCTAGGCCTATAAGATACTAATGTTATATATTCATTTAAGCAAATCGAAAAGAAACTCAAATTCACTTTAAAGAAAGAATTTTTCAGACTCTTCTGCAGGTGCACAGGAAATGAAATATTATTATTGGTTTAAAGGCAGTCGTGACAGTTTCATGGCCAAGAAAGGGAAAACTTTTGTGGCGGGCATAGCACACCTGGTATACATCAAAAGTTAATTTCTAATTTTTTCTGTTTGTAAAATATAAATCACCTTTATTTAAAAAAAATAATAGCATAGTGGAACACCTGTGAATTAAATAGTATCAGTTGTATTACTAATAATACCTAATTTGCTGTGGTTCAAATAAAGCTATTTTGTATAATAAATAGCAAAGAGAATCACAGGAAGGTTATAAAAAGAAAAAAAAAAAAAAAAACCCCTGTAATCACTGGATAAAGTACCTGGTCTCCTGAAACTAAACAGTTCTTTTTTTTTTTTTTTTGAATTTTCTGCATATTTTAATTGATACAACCCAGGTGAAAAATTCCAGTTGTTATCTTCTCAAATTGCATGGCCTTAAACAAGCTAATTAATTCCTCTAATCTGTCAAGCTGAGGTGAATACCCACCTCATGTAATTATGAGAGTAAAATGAGATGAAATAGTATGGAAAAGGAACACAATTTGACCCCATGTGGAGAGGGTATTTAATAAATAATTAATAAATAGTTGATCCACTGACTCTTCTCCTTTGTGTCATCATTCACCTGATACTAACTTTTGCAATCTTTTTTGATTAATAAAGTCAAGCTTTTATCATTATGGTGTGGAGTATGTGGCAGTTCAAATGCAAAATTAAAGGAACCTGGCTCAGAGTCAAGACTGACTGTAATTCCTGATAAAAATAATAACTCTTTTATGACCTTAGGCAAATCACTTAACCCCAGTGACCTTAGCTATATAATTAGTTATAGGTATAAAACCCTATATTATTATTATGAGGTATATTAACCAGAATAATTGAAATAATGAGTGTTACGTAACATTTTTATGCATGCCTTGTATCAATTTACATTGTTTTACTATTTTTTTTTCCTCTTCATCGAATGCTTTGATCCAGCTGTAATTTTTTTTTTTTAGTTCCTACTCTAAATTTCAGTGGGCTATTTTCCCCTTTTATATGGATTTAAATTGTATAGGCTCTTTAGTGACAGTGTTAGAAAGGAACTTATATATTAATATCTAATGGACTGAGAATGCAAATGCCACCATTTTCTGCTTGCACATCATGGTAGACATCACTTGACTGTCTTTAGGGACCAGGAACTCACTGATTCCTGAGGCCATGTGTTCCTGTTTTCAAAAAGTACTGCTATGAAATTCTTCCTTATAATAAACCAAGCTCTGGCCTCTTTTTCAGCTACTTCTTTCTACTTCTATATATATATATATATATATATATATATACACACACACATATTATATTATATATATACATATATACATTATATTATATGTATACATATATATATATATAATTTCATTTATTTTTATTTTATTTATTTGGCTGTGCAGGGGTCTTAGTTGTGGCAGGTGGGATCTTCGGTCTTTAGTTGCAGCATGGGAAATCCTAATCGAGACACATGGGATCCAGTTCCCTGACCAGGGATTGAACCCAGGCCTGGGTCCCCTGCCTTGGGAGTGTGGAGTCTTAGCCACCGGACCACCAGGAAATTCTCTCTCAGCTACTTCTTGCCAAACTCTTACTCTTAAGTGTTACATGGAATAAGTTGACACTCTATCACATGGCAGCCCTTCAGTTATTTGAAAATGGGTAAGTTACATATCCTTAGTCTTTATTCATTCCTCATATGCAATGCTTTAGGTGTTTTAGAAACATGCTGCTATACAAAGATTTATATTTAGTATACTGCCACATCTTAGAATGAATTGCATTTTATAACATGTTGCCTTTTTTAACACTGTATATACTACTGGAAGATAAAGTATTTCTACAGGGACCTTATGTTCCAACCCATAACACACCAGCACTTTGGACCCCTGTGCTGAATTTGGAAAAATCATCAAACCAAAAACAACTAAACAAGCAAACAAAAGAACTGAACAGTTTGAAGCTTGCTTGCTCATGCCTTTGGTGGAAACGTTTTTGTCCTTTTTGTGTCTGAAGCATATGACATGTAAATAATTCCTTGCTAATTAAATGACTAGACTGCGTCTAGGGTAAAGACAGTGGAATGGGGAACAGACACCCGAGACCCTGGCTAAAGGATGTTTGTTGCCCCGAGAAAGAGGTACCCCTCCCATGAAGACAGTAACCTGGAGGCCATCAATGTAGTGCGTGGCTGACATAATTTTCTTTTTTTTTTTAAAGAGGTTGCTTTTAAAAATCAGGAGATTCTATGTAAAATCTAGATTTCTAACTTCTCTCGAGAAGGCAACACAGGGCTGACATTCCCACTAGTCAAGAATCTGATTATAAAGCTGATGGGAAGGGACATCTCCAGGTGGCCATGGTGCCCACCCCTCCCCATGGGCAGTGCACACTGCTTTCATTTTTATTGTCTACTTGACTCTTCTGGCATTTGATACCCCAGTTACTGAATGTCTCCAGGCTGTTTCTGCCTTTGTTCTTCCTGCCACGTCTTTCCACCTTCTAAGCCTCCTGTTCTCCTTAATGCCTTTTTCCACCCAACACAACACACACATGTACACTTCCTCAGGTGTAATTCTTCAGGCAACACAGGACTGCTTTGATGCTCAGATCTCGTCTGACAGATGCTGAGATTTCTCACCATCACCTCTGCACCTCCGGTCTAGTACTTTGCCAGCATGTTTTCCCGTCACGTTGCCTGACCAATGGTATTCTCATGTGGGACACATACCCGTTTCTAATAGTGCTCAAGCTGGGCTCCAGTGAAGGTGCAGCTGTGTGCAGCGGCTGTAACCTCTGCCCCTGCCTTCCCCTGCCCATGTGGAATCTGACACTCTTGGTCTTTAATCACAGAAAACCAGACTAGTTGAAATGTCTGCCTGGCTAGTAAACACATGAAAAAAAGACACTTACTCTCATTAGTAATCAGGGAAATGCAAATGAAAAAAGCAGGGAGAAGTTTCCCAGCCATTAGGCCGCTTATTATATTACTGTTTATAACTTTTGAATGTCTACTACTTTTCAAAACAACACAAGTTGGGAACAGAACATAAAAATTTTTCAGGCTTTTCCTTTTTTCCCAAGTGCACAGTCTGTTGAGATGGGTATGAGAAGGAGGATGTGTTGAGAGGGACTTTGAAAAACAGGTGCTAGACCTGGGATGCAAAGCTTAAATGGAGGGAAGTTTCTCCTTTTAGAAGTGTTTCTTTAATAAGTGACAGAGCAATGGCAGAATGAGGCAGTCGCTGTTTTGCAACCTTAATGACTTAAAGTATCTGAGCAACACTCATCCACGGCTCTAACATCGCACACACACACTATACCCCCTAGGTGGTATATGACTCTTCCACATCACTACTTACAGAGTAGTTTAGCCATCCCCATCTGGCTAAAAGTGTTAATCGCTCAGTTGTGCCCGACTCTTTGCAACCCCATGGATTGTAGCCCACCTGGCTCCTCTGTCCAAAGAACTCTCCAGGCAAGAATATTGGAGTGGGTTGCCATTCCCATCTCCAAGGGATCCTTCTGACCCAGGGATTGAACCTCGGTCTTCCTGCATTGCAGGCAGATTCTTTACCATCTGAGCCACAGGGGAAGCCCCATCCCCCTAAAAAAAAGAATTAAATTCGATCAATTCTCTAGATATAACTACCCATTTATAGGAAATACAGATAAGAGAGGAATGTATGCTATGGATCCAATGAAATTCATATTGGAAAATCACAGACCAAATGATCCAAGTTTTCAACATGCAAATTAGAGGAGGGAGGGAGGGAGAGAGAGAATGAGAGAGAAAAAAATCTATAAAAATAATAAGATTTAAAATATATCCCATCTTAATCAAATACAACGAAATATTTTTAGTTTACTCTGCTTCATATAACAAAGATAGTGCATAGAATTATTCCCCATACTTCTCTATTTGATTATTTTTTCATAATTTTAATTACATTATAGTACTTATAATCAAGAACAAATCAAAGAGACCCACCGACCACTTCCAATCAAATTTCACATTTGGATATTGTTTCATACAGACTTAAAATATTTAAAAAGGTGAATTTATGGGACAATTTGAAATTGAACACCAATGGGGCAGTTAATGATTGTGAGGAATTATTAATTATTTAAATGTGTAATAATAGTTCTCTAGTTATTATACTTATGTCCCTCCATTACCCACAAAAATGAGAACCTTTTTCATTTAGAAACATGTATTTGAGGTATATATCAGTGGCCTAATATAACATCTGACAGTTGGTTCAGAAATATAGGCAGGAGGAAAGTTGCTAGAAGCATGAATGAAATTTTGATATTGTGTATATTGGAAATATTCTATATTAAAAGTTGAAAAAAAGAACAAACAGAAGAGCAGATGCTGAACAGCCATGCCCCCTTTCACAGTCAAAGTAGTGGCAGTCCATAGAAATTCTCCTGACTCATCCCTGAGCTGAGCCCAGGGACCCTCGTGCACGGGACGGTTGCAGGGTGGGAACCTGGCCTCACTAGACTGTGACTGCCCAGGTGGGAAAGGGACGTGGTTGTTTCTGATCACAAAGAGGAAAACCTCATTTATCTCTCTCCGCAGCGTTATCAGAAAATGCTATGCAGCACATAAATGGCAACTCCGTAAGTGGATGTTAATGAAATTTTAATGAATTTGAGGTCCTGGCACAGTTTACCCCTGCAGAGCTGAATTAAAAAAATAACAAATAAAAAAGTGCTGCTTTCCTGCTGAAAGCTTACAGATGACAACAGCAGCTCTCTGACCAGAATGAAGCAAGCCTCAGTTGGGGTGGAGATCTTTCTCAGCCTCATAAAATGTTTAGCCTTGATTTTCCAGGATTCCTAGAGGCACCGAGAACCCAATGGTCAGACATCCTGGGGTTTCAAGTACTGAATGCCTTGCACATGAGGAGAATTCTGCTCTCATCCCTCCTGCCTCTGAATATTGAGGGTTCCCTATCACTTTAAATGTTTATTGCAGATTGTTTCTTTTTGCCCTTCTAAGTAGTCTGTAAATTCTATCACAGAGGGGGCTGGGAGAGTTATTGCCTGTTGATACACTCACCCAAATAAGTGCTGAGCATTCTTCCTTCCACACACATGGACTTTGGCTCTGGGCCCAGAAGACTTGAGTCAATTTCAGAATCCAATTGTTACAGTGGGTTTGGATTTTCAGACAGGAAAAAGGTGAGCATCCTAAGATCTAAAAGCTGTCCACATTTACATTTCAACTTTCTTTGTAATTAAGCAGACCACAAAGATCAATAGAGAATTTACTAGCATAGAAAAGCATACTGGAATGATTTGGTGAAAGAATTCTACTGCATTGACAGAGCAAGGGCAGGGATGGTGCTCACCAAACCACCTTTAACTGGCTGGATGAATTCCATTCACTCTCTCTCTCACTTCCCACTCCATCCCAACCTTAGACCACAGCCCTTCCAGAATGTTAACGATGCCCCATGGCCTTGGAATGCGTTTTCCACGAGAGAACAATTTCCCATTTTTACAATACTAGAACAATCACATGCATTTTAGAGACCCCTACATGACTTTGACTTTGTCAGAAGAGAGTAGTAATTCTCCATTGACAGCTCCCCGTGACTGAAAGAAGTATAATCAAAGTCAATGCATTATTAATGACTCTTCTTTTTAATGACTCAATCACACTGTGAGACACCTTCATTTTATTTTATATAATTTTTCCTCTTGGAAAAGTCTGCCCACAAATTAAGGAAATACAATAGCTGAATAAAACCAGAAATATTGTGTTGAATATTCTCCAAACAAATTGTCCTTCAAAGAGATTGCCAGAGTAATTTCTGATCACTTTTTCCTGACATGTGGGGATCAGGTAAATGATAAAACCAGATCCAGTTTTTTTGTTTTTTTTCTCTAACAAGTTGAGAGCTAGGCTCTGGAATCTGAGAGCCCTGATACACCAAACTGATGTGATTTTGAGCAAGTCTTGAAGAAGCTCTTATCACTTGGTTTCTTATTCAGTGAAATGAAGCCAATGATACCCTTGATGCAGGCTTTGTGTCAGGATTAAATGAAATACTGTATGAGAAGTGGGTTGTTAGCTTCTTATTCTGATTCCAAACCCCCAGAGTGAAAGTAAGGGCAGGGAGAGGAACCTTAGTGAGTGGTTTTGAGCTCTTTGACAAGTACCAGAAGAGAAACCACTGGACGTCTTTATTTCCTTCCAACCAGCAAAACAAGGCAAAATATAACTATGACCCTTGGCTAATATAACAGATCCTATCAGGGGCTTCCTGGGTAATGCTAGGGGTAAATAACTTGCTTGCCATTGCAGGAGACATAAGTGACGTGGGTCCAATCCCTAGGTCAGGAAGATCCCCTGGAGGAGGGCATGGCAACCCACTCCAGTACCCTTACCTGGAGAACCCCATGGACAGAAAGCCTGGTGGGCTACAGGCCATAGGGTAGCAAAGAGTAGGATACAACTGAAGCGACTTAGCACACGTCAGGATCTCCCCGACACCCCCTTGGTCCATCAGCTGCACGTCCGGATCTCAGCACCTGCATCTCTTCGCCTGACAGCTTTTTCTGCAAACTCTGCCCGTACACAGTGCAGATTGGACTTGCCAGGCAATTAGGGGGTCCTTGGAGCAACCTAGAACCAGAAAATTGCAGAAGTGGGTGAATAAACAGTTCAAGTCCCAAACCCTGAGAGGGGGATAACTCTGAGGCATGTCCTACCCCATCTCCCAGAGCTCTCCAGTGGGATCCTGCCTCAGCTCCCCACTGTGATAACTTGCTGGACGATGCCCTTCATACTTTACACCAAGTCTATGAGTAAGTACTTTTGTCTTGACCCTCAAAATTGCCTCAAATTCAATCATGTGTCACCATCTCTACAGATTCCAGCTCGGTCCTTCCTTAACCAATCTGACCTACTCAGGACTTCCATCATTTCCTATCTCCACAGAATACATGTTTATTGATTGATCAACAGAGCAGATAGCAAGTTAAATTTTGAGTTGACTTGTGAAATAAATGTCAAGGGAAGACATTATCATTTTGTCCAAAATGACATCAGTTCAGTTCAGTTCAGTCACTCAGTCATGTCTGACTCTTTGCGACCCCATGAACCGCAGCATGCCAGGCCCCCCTGTCTATCACCAACTCCCGGAGTCCACCCAAACCCATGCCCATTGAGTCAGTGATGCCATCCAACCATCTCATCCTCTGTCGTCCCCATCTCCCACCTTCAATCCTTCCCAGCATCAGGGTCTTTTCAAATGAGTCAGCTCTTCGCATGAGGTGGCGAAAGTATCGGAGTTTCAGATTCAGCATCAGTTCTTCCAATGAACACCCAGGACTGATCTTCTTTAGGATGGACTGGTTGGATCTCCTTGCAGTCCAAGGGACTCTCAAGAGTCTTCTCCAACACCACAGTTCAAAAGCATCAATTCTTCGGTGCTCAGCCCTCTTTATAATCCAGCTCTCACATCCATACATGACCACTGGAAAACACATAGCCTTGACTAGACTGACCTTTGTTGACAAAGTAATGTCTCTGCTTTTCAATATGCTGTCTATGTTGGTCATAACTTTCTTTCCAAGGAGCAAGTGTCTTTTATTTATATATATATATATATATATTTTATTTTATTTATTTTTTTAATTTTACTTTACAATACTGTATTGGTTTTGCCATACATTGACATGAATCCATGATGGGTGTACATGCGATCCCAAACATGAACCCCCCTCCCACCTCCCTCCCCACAACATCCCTCTGGGTCATCCCCATGCACCAGCCCCAAGCATGCTGCATCCTGCATCGGACATAGACTGGTGATTCGATTCTTACATGATAGTATACATGTTTCAATGCCATTCTCCCAAATCATCCCACCCTCTCCCTCTCCCTCTCCCTCTGAGTCCAAAAGTCCGCTATACACATCTGTGTCTTTTTTGCTGTCTTGCATACAGGGTCATCATTGCCATTTTTCTAAATTCCATATATATGTGTTAGTATACTGTATTGATGTTTTTCTTTCTGGCTTACTTCACTCTGTATAATAGGCTCCAGTTTCATCCATCTCAACAGAACTGATTCAAATGTATTCTTTTTGATGGCTGATTAATACTCCATTGTGTATATGTACCACTGCTTTCTTATCCATTCATCTGCTGATGGACATCTAGGTTGTTTCCATGTCCTGGCTATTATAAACAGTGCTGCGATGAACATTGGGGTACATGTGTCTCTTTCAATTCTGGTTTCCTCAGTGTGTATGCCCAGCAGTGGGATTGCTGGGTCATATGGCAGTTCTATTTGCAATTTTTAAAGGAATCTCCACACTGTTTTCCATAGTGGTTGTACTAGTTTGCATTCCCACCAACAGTGTAGGAGGGGTCCCTTTTCTCCAGACCCTCTCCAGCATTTATTGCTTGCAGATTTTTGGATCGCAGCCATTCTGACTGGTGTGAAGTGGTACCTCATTGTGGTTTTGATTTGCATTTCTCTAATAATGAGTGATGTTGAGCATCTTTTCATGTGTTTGTTAGCCATCCGTATGTCTTCTTTGGAGAAATGTCTATTTAGTTCTTTGGCCCATTTTTTGATTGGGTTGTTTATTTTTCTGGAATTGAGTTGCATAAGTTGCTTGTATATTTTTGAGATTAGTTGTTTGTCAGTTGTTTCATTTGCTATTATTTTCTTCCATTCAGAAGGCTGTCTTTTCACCTTGCTTATATTTTCCTTTGTTGTGCAGAAGCTTTTAATTTTAATTAGATCCCATTTGTTTATTTTTGCTTTTATTTCCAGTATTCTGCGAGGTGGATCATAGAGGATCCTGCTGTGATGTATGTCGGAGAGTGTTTTGCCTATGTTCTCCTCTAGGAGTTTTATAGTTTCTGGTCTTACATTTTGATCTTTAATCCATTTTGAGTTTATAGCAAAAATCAACAAAGCCAAAAGCTGGTTCTTTGAAAGGATAAATAAAATTGACAAACCATTAGCCAGACTCATCAAGAAGCAAAGAGAGAAAAATCAAATCAATAAAATTAGAAATGAAAATGGAGAGATCACAACAGACAACACAGAAATACAAAGGATCATAAGAGACTACTATCAGCAATTATATGCCAATAAAATGGACAACATGGAAGAAATGGACAAATTCTTAGAGAAGTACAATATTCCAAAACTGAACCAGGAAGAAATAGAAAATCTTAACAGACCCATCACAAGCACGGAAATTGAAACTGTAATCAGAAATCTTCCAGCAAACAAAAGCCCAGGTCCAGACAGCTTCACAGCTGAATTTTACCAAAAATTTCGAGAAGAGCTAACACCTATCCTACTCAAACTCTTCCAGAAAATTGCAGAGGAAGGTAAACTTCTGAACTCATTCTATGAGGCCACCATCACCCTAATACCAAAACCTGACAAAGATACTACAAAAAAGGAAAAGTATGGGCCAATATCACTGATGAATATAGATGCAAAAATCCTCAACAAAATTCTAGCAATCAGAATCCAACAACACATTAAAAAGATCATACACCATGACCAAGTGGGCTTTATCCCAGGGATGCAAGGATTCTTCAATATCCGCAAATCAATCAATGTAATTCACCACATTAACAAATTGAAAAATAAAAGCCATATGTTTATCTCAATAGATGCAGAGAAAGCCTTTGACAAAATTCAACATCCATTTACGGCAAGTGTCTTTTAATTGTGTGGCTGCAATCACTATCTGCAGTGATTTTGGAGCCCCCCAAAATAAAGTCAGCCACTGTTTCTACTGTTTCCCCATCTATTTGCCATGAAGTGATGTGACCAGATGCCATGATCTTAGTTTTCTGAATGTTGAGCTTTAAGCCAACTTTTTCACTCCCCTCTTTTCACTTTCATCAAGAGGCTCTTTAGTTCTTCTTCACTTTCTGCCATAAGGGTGGTGTCCTCTGAGGTATGTCATATCTGAGGTATTTATGAGCAATTCTTGCTTACCTGTGTTTTGTGTACAGTTCCTTCACCTCCTCTTTCTTCACATCCGTCCCCTTCTTTCTCCTACTTCCTTTCTCCTATTCTTGTTTCCCCCATTGACTTTCCCTGACCTAGATTGTATCATTATAAATTACTTTTTATTTTCTTGCAAACATTGTTAGCTTTTTATTACTTCAAATTTTAGTTACTTTATTTATGTTGGATTGCAGCCTCCTCTCACATTGTGTCATGAGGGAATCAGGTGATTTTTCAAGGCTAAGTTGCAAAAAATTTGGCAGTGGGAGTAGTCCACATCCCATCCCTAAATGAGAGTCTTGTGAAAGAAGAAATTCTCTACTCCAGGTGGGAGCATAATATGAAAACGGTAATAAAAATATCTGCTTACCAAATTGAAAAAAACAAAACAAAACAGAGCTTTAGATTTCTCACCTGTCTGGCATTGAACTAGACCCATTATTGGTGTAATGCTAATATCAAGCGCAGTAGCTTAAACAAGGTATGAGTTTTTTTTTGTTGTTGTTGTTTTTTCTTTCAGGCAAGAGGATTTTACAAAGGGGCAGTTCAGGATTGGCGTGGTAGCTCTGTGATACTATTGATATTTTAGTCTTCCATATTCTTAATCTCCTGTCCTTTCCACTTTCTTGTTTGCCTCATGGTCTTAAGATAGATGCCACAGCCCCACCTATTACATACAAATTTAGAGCAGGAAGAAGAGGGAAGATGCAAGTAATTTGCTAGCTGAATAACATGCACTTTTAGAGAACTTTCTTAAAAACAGGCCCAAACTTTTTTTACCTACATCCTGTTGGACAGAATTTGGTTATGTTGTAAATCTTACCTATAGAGTAAACTGGAAAATGTAGTTTTCAAGCTTGGGACACTGTCATCCCCAATTAAGTGAGGAGCCTGTATAAAAAAGAATGGAGGAAAGATATCGGGTAGCCATGCCATTATAATAATTATGATAATAAAGAATAAATATGGAATGCCTTAAATGCCAGGAATGTATTGAACAATGTATGGGAATTTTCTCCTTTAAGCCTCACACAAACTTAATGAGCTTAAGTACTGTTATCTCCACTATTTTACTGATGAAGGAACTGAGGCATAAAGCATTCAATAATGTGCTCAGTGTGTCATAGATGGTAAATATTGGAATCTGGGTTCAAATATTTGCAGAGATGCTCTGGAGCCTAGGCTTCTAAGCAAAAGTTGATGTTCCCCAACCCATTTCCAGTCCCTTCACCCATCTTTCTTGGCTGTGAACCACAGGACTGTTATTAAACACTGGGAAAGAATGTGAAGTTGCTCAGTCGTGCCCGACTCTTTGTGACCCCATGGACTGTAGCCTACCAGGCTCCTCTGTCCATGGGATTTTCCAGGCAAGAGTACTGGGGTGGAGTGCCATTTCCTGCTCCAAACAAAGCAAAATGAAATGAAAATGTGTGTGTATGCATGCATGTGTGTTTACATGATACTGTGAATTGAGATATCCTAAATGGAATAATATCATGGTGTATCAATACCTGGATTCTGACCTCTGAAGTCCTATACCAAACCTCAGTCCCCTCCATCTCTTCCTCTGTTCTAATCTGGATTTAAGGCTGACTCTAAGCATCGTCGTGGACAGTCCCCAGGGTGGAATTTCTAATGACTGACCAGAGGTGTGGTGCTCTGTCTGTGCATTTCACTCTTACTGCTGGCTAATTAAGAGGCCTAAGGAACGCAATGGCATTTGACCCTAGATTTAAGTGCTTTCATCCTATTTATTATTTCAGTCTATCCTGGTATAAACTCTGAGATGAAACAGTGAAGGAAGACATTGTAATCCTCATTGTAAGGATGTGGACATCTTAACTCAAAGACTTTGAGTGGATCAAGTTTGCTCCCTCCTCTAGGGAGAGAATTTTCTGGACTTTCCTGCGGGCCTCTGATTCATCAGTGGCACTAAAGTGATAAAGCCACTAGGCAGGACTCATGCTTAGACAGAACCAAGTTTTAAACCTGCTAGAACTTTTTCTTAGCTCTTCCATAACTATATGATTTAGAGCAAAATTAAAAATACCTGGCAAGGATGCAGAAGGGGGAGGATATGAAAGAGCCATGAGGATGGGCAGGGAAGAAAAATGGAAGAGGAGAGAGAGATGGGATGCAGGAAGGAGAGTGAGGTTTACATTCAGCATGACTGCCTTTGAGATGTAACCACCAAGCAGCCTCAGTTGGTAAAAGGAAGATTCCAAGGATTTCAGTCACAGATCAAGTTCATGGAGTTATGTGGGAATGATAGACTGTGACTAGTGTATATCTGTGACTAGAATTTAGTAAATACCTTTTAGAATGTGAATTTTAGGTGGGGTCATTCCTGTGGATTGTTGGGTACAATTTACATTTATTTTAAGGCTTTATTTTCCATAGTATAATTTCCATTTATGGAACTAACATGACAAAGATGTGCCTGGCTACCAGTTACCAAGTAACTTTCTTATTTCAGTCATTGTTTTGTATGTCTCATATATGACCTCACTTAAACCTTTCACATGGAGAAGGCGATGGCACGCCACTCCAGTACTCTTGCCTGGAAAATCCCATGGACGGAGGAGCCTGGTAGGCTGCAGTCCATGGGGTCGCAAAGAGTCCGACATGAAGTGAGTGACTTCACTTTCACTTTTCACTTTCATGCATTGGAGAAGGAAATGGCAACCCACTCCAGTGTTCTTGCCTAGAGAATCCCAGGGATGGGGGAGCCTGGTGGGCTACCGTCTATGGGGTCACACAGAGTCAGACACGACTGAAGTGACTTAGCAGCAGCAAACCTTTCACAATCCTGTAGTGTATTATTATTCTCATTTTATTCATAAAAGAGCTGAGGCCCAGAGAAGTCAGGCCATTTCCTCCAGTTCACATAGCTATGAAGTGGCAGGAATAAGAATCTGAATTCAAGTTTTTTGACCAATTCTTCTATATTCTGACCCCTAAACCCATCATATACCACCTACTGAAATAATCAGTGAGTCTATAGTTGTGATATTGCAAATGACCAAAAGTAATAAATTAAGAACCTAAAGCATATAGGTTAACCTGGGTTTGCAGTCTGGCTATTTTTCTAACACCATTGTCTCTGAGGCAAAGGCAGGAAAGTAATGTATAATTGTGTGTGTGTGTGCTTTTATGTGTGTTCACACACATGTGAGTGTGTGCGTGTGTGTGTGTGTGCACAGACCAGTAAATCAATCCTAATTTATTTGCACCCTTTCTTCTGCTGTTTCTAACTCCCAATTTTGAAACTATTTCTTGAGAATCATTATCTAGGGACACAGCTACTCACAGAACAAGATAGTTAGGGTCATTAAAAATCTCTCAGGCAGAGAGCATTTAAGTTTTCTTTTCTCTGGCTCCCAGTTACAAATCTTCATTAAATCTTAAACACAGAATAAACAAAACATGAACAGATTGTGACTGCTTCCTAATTCAACAATATGAGATTACCATTTTGTAGCTACTGTTAAATTTTGGAATAGATCCCAAGGAAGTGATTTTAAGGACCACAGTATTTTCATGTGTGATGGCCTCTTTAAGTCAGATTCCCCTGTAGGCATTGACATTGCCAAAAATGTATGCATGTTATGGTTGTCTGGACAAAAATGTGTGCTTCCTCAGCTGTCTTCATTATCACTCCTGCAAGTCAGTCAATACTGTCTTTAACCAGTCACACTCATACTGATGTTTTATGTATATTTCGTATACTTACCTATAAAATAGAAAGAAGTCATTGCAGAAATAAGACAAAGCACATGTATTAAGACTGAGTTTGAGATCCAGCCCTTTTGCTGCTGGCAACGGACCAAGATAGGTGGAGTCTGCTTAAATGAGGGAGAAAACTTATCTAAAGAGAGACTAGTGCAAGGGTCAAGGCCACTTTCAGCTGAAAAAGGAAGGAATAGTATAGTTGTGTGTGTGTGTGTGTGTGTGTGTGTGTGTGTGTGACAGACCTTGGGTTATGTGAAGACACCTGTTACCTCCTTTAAATATGACTCACTCCCTGCTCTCTGGGCACAGTCCATATCAGTATCTATCTAGAAACGTCACCCCCTAAACTCAACATGGTGCTCAGCCAAAGCATGGTCACAATGCTGAATACTATTGACCCTTTTTTCTTTTTCTTTTCTTTTTTTTACTTAGAGAATTTAGCGTAAGTCTCAGCTTTGCATTTCCTAGAGCCTTGGATATTTGTTATTCATAGTTAGCCCTTGCAAAGGAGCTCATCATTTCAAAACAGCAATCCCAAACTTGGCTGTTCACTAGAAATCACATGGGAAGTTTCAAAAATAGTGCCAGAGACTGTGATTTAATTTGTCCAGAATGTGGCCTATTTTTAAAAGGTCCCCAGGTGATTCCAAAGCACAGCTAAGTTGGGAAACCACTGTTCTAATCCTTTCTGCCCAAAGTGTGGTCCATGCCATTGGCATCACTTGAGAGCTTGTTAGAAATACAGGAGTCCGGGCCTCACCTCCACCTACTAGAGTCTGCATTTTAACGCACCTGTTCCTGATGCTTGAATTGGCTTTCTCTCCCCACCCCAGCTAGCTAGTCTTTAAAGAGGCTGGAGAACGAAGGCCTCGCTTGTGGAGTAGGAAAGTCCTGGTGAGCTGACTCTGCCCATGGCAACAGGAGGAGAAAGGAGAACACTTTTGGAAGTGAGAGACCTAGCAAAATGGAAGCCAACTGGGCAAGAGCAGTGACCAGTTGCCCATCTCACTGGCCTGCTGAGTCACTCCTTCAGCGGGAGGGAGGGCATGTAATTTCTCCAAAGTGGTTTCCTGGAAGCTATTCCTGTTTTAGGAGCTAAGGGAGGAAAATACAAGGAGAGGATCCGAGTCATTTTCACCATCCTATCACTTGACTAGGACAAGGGAACAGACAACTGGCAGACCTGCCAAAGGGTGCTGGCACGAATGCCACAGAGAAGGACCTAGACCTGTGAAAAGGAGGCACGAGATGAATGAGCAAGCCATCATGGGGCCTGAGAGCCCGAGGCGCCCAGAATAAGAGGAAGCAGCCGCGGGGGGATGAGCAGGCCATCTGGGGCTTGAGAATCAGAGGCGCCTAGAATAAGAGGAAGCAGCCACGATGGATGGCCAGCAACTTAGATTGTCCCCAGATGATGTTTGCGCCCCAGGGTTTTCTTTTATTCAGGGACTTGGGATTTGCTTTGGTGTCCTGACTTTCAGAAAGGTCACCACAGTTATTTAAGAATCTCATCATTGAGTGAAGGTTAGTGGGGACAGTGATTGGCTTGCTTGGATCATCAACTACAGTTTGTTTTTTTTTTTTTTTTTTCCCATTCAGGAATCTTAAAATGATATCTCTTAAAGGAGCAATTTGTCTTTTTGGAACATTAGCAAAATAAAGGTCCAAGTGAGAGAGAGGACCATAAGCAGCTCTTCCGCTTTCCCTGCTGACTGTTGTAGGACCTAGCCCTGCTCTTGCATCTGTCTTTCATCTTAATTCACAGATATGATATGTTGGTCTTAAAAAGACAGAAAAATATAAAAACTCAAACAGCCACCAACATAAAACACAAACATACCAAGTGAAGTGAAGTGAAAGTCGCCCAGTCGTGTCTGACTCTTTGCCACCCCATGAACTATACAGTCCATGGAATTCTCCAGGCCAGAATACGGGAGTGGGTAAGCTGTTCCCTTCTCCAGGGGATCTTCCCAACCCAGGGATTGAACCCAGGTCTCCCACACTGCAGATGGATTCTTTACCAGCTGAGCCACCAGGGAAGCCCAAACATACCAAACATAAGGAAACTCAGCCTGAGCTCTTCTCCCCCTGCCAAGCTCACAGGCTGCTCATCGCCCTGCTACGTCCAGAGCACTGTCAGCAGTCACGGCACTGCTTCTTCGCCATGTCCTTGCTCTTTGCCTCCTGGAATATGACTCTTCCTGAAGTCGTCAGCTGCAACCTATCTTCCAAAGGCCACGTGTGGCCTCCTCATCGCCAAATCCAAAGGCTCTTTCTTAGTCTCAGCTCCTTCAGTTTCTGAGGTCATTTATTTGACAATGTTGATTATATTTCCTTTTATCCCTTCAAGTGATCAACTATAACCCTGGGTGAACAAACCATACACACACATGTGACATTTACACAGATGTGTATTTTTTTATTTTGCTTTGTAGAAATGGAATCATATTTTATAATCTTCTCTGCTTCTTGCCTTACTCACTTAACAGTTCATTGTGGAAATCCCTACAAATGAACTGGCATAGAACTAACTTATTCTTTTAAATATTATGAAAGTGCCATAAAAATTTCAGCCATTCCCCTATTGATGGATATTTCAATTTGTTTTCAGACATTTTCCACTCTGGGCTGGTGATTTCATATTATGGGATAAATTCCCAGTTGAGGGATGGCTGGATCAAAAGACACGTGCATATTTAATTTGTATTTAATGTGTACATTAATTTTAATAGACATTGCCAGATGGCCTTCTCAAAAGCTACACCATTTCACATTTCCACCAGTAGTATTTGAGTAGCCCTTCCCAGAAGTATTATAGCCCTTAACATCTTTACAAATCTGTTGCATTTCTTCAACTACCACAGAAGTTGAGCATCTTTTCAAATGTTTATTAGCCATTTGGATGTGTTCTGTGAACCTGGTTATTTATATTCTTATTTCAATTTCTTAGCCTCGCTGGGCTTCAGCTGCTTCACAAGGTTAATGTGGGGCCTAAATAAAATATTTACATGAAGGCTTTGCCCAAAGTCTGGCACAGACAACACACTTGATAAACTGAAGCTAGTGTTAATTGTTTTGGATTCCTTTTTCCTTATTTAGATGCTCTTCATCCTAATACCTTTAAAATTCACCTATTTTCCAAGATTCTACTGTCAGATCCCTTTCTTCTTGACTCTCAACACCCTCTTTCTGAACTACCTCCATCACTTCCACAATTTCAACGTTACTAACCCCTAATCTGCTGAGAGAGCAGACTCTCTAATTCTGACTTGCCTTTCAAATTCAAAAGGATCTGTTTTCATATCCTATTGGACCCTTTTGCTCCCAGCCTCTCCTCCCCACAAACAGGCAAAATCAGCTTCCTAATGTGAGATTTAGCATCTTCCCACTTCTGCTTCCTCTATCACCAAGGGCACCATTTCCTCCAAGACCTTTGAACCTGAAATCTCCAAGTCACCGTGCAGCTTTGTCCAAGGTGTTCATTTCAGTGGCAAAGCTCCATAAGCGTCACCCCTACAATGACCCTTGTTTCCATCCTGTTTGTTCTGCTCTGACGGTTTCTACTCTAGTTCATGGCTTCAGCAACTGAAATAGCTCACTACCAGTCCTTCTTCTGTCAGCTTCTCATGGTTCCAGTCCGTCCGTTACATGACAGACAAGATATTCTAAACAGTAGCAGAACTGTGTTACCCCCGCAAAAGCATGTACCAGCCCCCTCTTTCACAGAATGAGGTTCACACTGGTCTTGGCAAACACTGTCACCATGCCTTCACGTACCCTATTTTTCCACTACACCAGTTTCCTTCCTCTCCTCCAATGTGCCAGGCTTGGGCACTCTCCAGTGGTTTTGCTCTGCTGGCACGAGAGCCTGGATGCCTCTCCCTCCTCCTCCTATTGAATCCCATTTCTTTTCCTTTAGTGATATCCTAAATAGAAGGGGAAACAGTGGAAACAGTGTCAGACTTTATTTTGGGGGGCTCCAAAATCACTGCAGATGGTGATTGCAGCCATGAAATTAAAAGACACTTACTCCTTAGAAGGAAAGTTATGACCAACCTAGATAGCATATTCAAAAGCAGAGACATTACTTTGCCAACTAATGTCTGTCTAGTCCAGGCTATGGTTTTTCCAGTGGTCATGTATGGATGTTAGAGTTGGACTGTGAAGAAAGCTGAGTGCCGAAGAATTGATGCGTTTGAACTGTGGTGTTGGAGAAGACTCTTGAGAGTCCCTTAGACTGCAAGGAGATCCACCCAGTCCATTCTAAAGGAGATCAGTCCTGGGTGTTCTTTGGAAGGACTGATGCTGATGCTGAAGCTGAAGCTCCAGTACTTTGGCCACCTCATGCGAAGAGTTGATTCATTGGAAAAGGCTCTGATGCCGGGAGGGATTGGGGGCAGGAGGAGAAGGGGACGACAGAGGATGAGATGGGTGGATGGCATCACTGACTCGATGGACATGAGTCTGAGTGAACTCCAGGAGTTGGTGATGGACAGGGAGGCCTGGTGTGCTGCAATTCATGGGGTGGTAAGAGTTGGACACGACTGAGTGACTGAACTGAACTGAACTGAGTGATATCTTCCTCCTTCACCCAACTAGATTGAATCAGCTACTGTAGCAGTTTCCTGCAGCTACTCCCAATTTAATTTTTCTGTAATAATAATTATTATATCACTTGCATGATTTTTCTTACTTAACTAGATTCTAAGCTTCTTGAAGGCCAGAGTCTCCTTCTTGTTTCCAATTATATTTTCTTTCTTTGCTGTTTTCTCATCTTGGTTTCTTGTCTGGGACCTTACAAATGCTCCTTCGTTTCTTAAAAAGACTGTAATTTTATAATAAGTGTATGGCTGAGATTTGGGATTAGGAACAAATGAAATAAAACTGGAGAAAGCTTTGCCAAGGATCAGTTGTCTTAGCTCCCCATACGTGGCAATCAGTGGCAATGAGACTGGTACATCCCATGGGTACCTTGTTTGCTCATGTGCAATAGTATAAGAACACATGTTGTCGTAGTTGACCAACATTTGCAGTCAAATATTGCTTATAAGCATCTGCCTTTTCCTGAGGGAAGAAACGTTGGCAAGAGTAGATTTGCATTCTCTGTTGGCAGAATTGATGGAGATGAGCAGCTGCAGCCTCCTTTGGGCTGGCACTGGGTCTCATCCTTGCTTTAGCCCAACCTGGGCTTCTACACCCATGGATAGTTGCCTGCTTGAGTCCTGCAGGCCCCTGAGCCCATGTTCACAGCGCTAACTCAGTGTGGGGCCCTGGGCTCATCAAGTGACCCTTGGACTTCACGTTCTCATCTGTATAACAGGAAAGAAAGTAGATCATTCTGTATCTTTACCAAAGGTCCTTTTTATTCATTTCTTCCCTATAGACCTCATGTTTAAAATATTTCTCTGTGAAACAATGCACCTATTAAACCTACTTATGTTCTTCCACTTATGCTGCCTTCTTTTTCCATATTGATTCATATTTTAACCTATAGTTCATAATTATGAGTTATAATAATATTCTGAAATACCGTAGTTTTCTATCATACTTGTTTTGCTAACTAAATAGTGATGTGAAGATAACGTATGAATGCTTAAGTAGTCCTTACTGCTGTTGGTTGCTCAGTTTTGTTAGCTCTCTACCTTCTGTTCCAGACTGTTACTGTGACAACCTGGCAGGGGCCTCTGGGAACAATAGCTGGATCCACTAGCTAGTGGCTCTGGCATTTCCTGTGAAATCATTAGGAGCCAGTCAGAGCTATTATGATACTGAATTTATAAATACACACGCAAACACCTTGTTATTGTGTAGTTGCTCAGTCGTGTCCGACTCTTTTGAAACCTCATGAACCATAGCTTCCTGGACTCCTCTGTCCATGGGATTTCCCAGGCACGAATGCTGGAGTGGGTTGCCATTCCCTTCCCTAAGGGATCTTCCCCAACCAGGGATTGAACCCACATCTCCTGCATTGCAGGTAGATCCTTTACCACTGAGTTGCCAGGGAAACCCTATATATTAATTATATATATATGAAGTGAAGTGAAGTGAAGTCGCTCAGTCGTGTCCGACTCTTTGCCACCCCATGGACTGCAGCCTGCCAAGCTCCTCTGTCCATGGGATTTTCCAGGCAAGAATACTGGAGTGGGTTGCCATTTCCTTCTCCAGGGGCTCTTCCCAACCCAGGGATTGAACCCAGGTCTCCCACATTGTATATATATATAAATATATATATATAGTCCCACTCCTTTCCCAATCTCATTCCTTAATTGTTTTGAATAAAATTGTCTAATTCCTTTTTCCCATGTGAACATTTAAAAAACTTGCAAGCATGCTATACATTCTACCATTCTATTTGCATTTTTTCCTCTTACTCTCAATATGAATAAGATATCCTTCCATTCCAATACATCTTCATTTACCTCATTCTTGTTAATTGCTTTTATCATTCCAATGAATGTGAATATCATAAAGTATTTAGCTAGTTTCCTTCTGAGGGACAGTTAGGTTGTTTCCAATTCTCTTTCTAGTCTAACGATCAGTTTCCTTGCTGGAGAGAAAGGTAAAACAGTCATTGCATGACTGGGTTTCTGGCCAAAATGTTAACTATTCATAGATATTTGAGAGTTAACTCCATATACATATGCAAAATCCTCTAGCAACTGAGTCATTTTCTAGATCACTTTTTCAGGTGTGAGAATCTGGACTTCATACTAACTACCCATTTTAATCATAAAATTAGCAGCTCACATGTTCTGAGCACTCGTTATGTGCCAAGATCCGTGCTAAGTACTTTACGTAAGTTGTCACATTCAATCCTCCCAATAATCTTAAAGGCAGATATTGTTATTATATACATTTTACCTAAATACAGGCAAAATAATTTGCTCAAAGTCACATAAGTCTTAAAGGGGTAGAACTTGAATTTGAGCACAGACAAGCCCAGGCTGGAAGCTATGTTCTTAACTTTTGATTGCTGAGAGGTCAGAAGAGCTCTCCTAGGGTCTGCTTTTCTCCCCAGCCCCCCAGGTGTGTGGAGCTGTAACTGGGGAATGTGGGGGAAAGGGCAGATAATCTCTCCTAGGCCAAGAGTGTCATCAGAACTAGGCTATTCCCCAAAAAAGAGACAAGTGGGAGCAGCAAAGCCAGAGCTCATTTCCATTATGACTTGGTAGCTCTAGAATGCTTTCACATTACAAGCTCTCTGTAGCCTCTTGAGACCTAGTTTATGTTTATGCAGAAACAGACTGTAGAGGCGAAAGCCTCGTCTTCTTAAGATTCAGATTTGCTACAACTAGCCGTGTGATCGTGGTTGCCTTCGTCAGACAGTGAAGCTTGGATCCTTTGGTCTCCAAGGGATAATTTTGAAATAATTTCAGACTTACAGAAAAATCTTGAAAACAGTACAAAGAATTCTTATTCCTACTTACCTTTCACACAGAATTCTCCATGTTGAGTTTACCATGTTTGCTCTGTTCTTCTCCATCTCCTCTGCGCGCGCGCGCACACACACACACACACACACACACGTGGGTTAGTTTTTAAAACATATCATTATGTTTACTACTGAACTGTTAGGAGTAAATTATTGACATTGTGCCTATTTGCCTTTAAATATTTGTGCATTTCCTAAAAATACAGACATTCTCTTATCTAACCATAAGGCAATGATTTAAAATCTGGATAGTAATATTGGTGACAGTACTATATCCCAATCTGCACATCTTATCTGAGTTTTACCAACTCAACCAACGTGTTCTGTAATAAAATAATTGTATTTTTTCTGTTCTAGTCTCCAGTTTAGGATCATATATTGCATTTTGTTGTCATTTATTTTTTGATCTCCTAAAATGAGGAAAAGTTCTGCAGTCTGTTTGTCTTAAGAGTTTGACATTTTTGAATAGTACAAGCCAGTTGTTTTGTGGAATATCCCTAATTTTGGTTTGTCTGATGTTTCCTCATGGTTAGATTCATGTTATGTATCTTTGCCAAGAATGTCATGGATGTAATGTTGTGTCCTTCTTGGTGCCTCATGTTGGGAGGCAAAGGATGGTTAATTACTACCAGTATTGGTTAATTTCAAGGCCTGATAATAGTGGGATCTTTCAGATTTCTTCCTTATAAAGTTACTATTTTCTCTTTGTAATTACTGGGTGTCTTCATTCAGTATCCCATTTATCATCAAAATTTTCATCCAGTAGTTTTAGTAACCAAACCATCAATGATTTTTATCTGAAATATTATTTATAATTTGTTTGCCAGAAACATGCTGAGATTCTTGTTTTGTAACTTTTACTTACAAAGACCTTATTGAACAAAAATAAAAATTCAACATGGAGTGACTTCAGTACCATGTGGACAGTTCGTCATCCAAATTGGATCATATTTAACTTTGTAGTTTGTAAGCATTGATCACATTTACTACTGAGGTTAAGGATAAGTACACAAGGAAAACAACAGCTTTTAACATAGTATTAGGTATTTTTTCCTGTTTTATGGAGATACTGTTGACAAATAGCACTGTATGAGTTGAAGGAGTACAGCATAATGGTTTGACTTATATATATTGTAAAATGATTACCATAATAAGTTTAGTTAACGCTCATCCTCTCATATAAATTTAAAAAAAAGAAAGAAAAAAATGTTTTTCCCCTTGTAATGAGAACTCTTTGGATATATTCTTTTAACAACTTTCAAATATTTCTTCAAATATATCTAAGAGAAACTTTTGCTTTGAGAAAGAAAATACTCAAACTTCCAAATGCTAAAGTTGAAGGTTATTCATATGGGAACTTACACTCTTTTTAATGGATCACTTATATTTGAGGTCTACTTACTTGCCAAATATCAAACACTTAGGTTCAAGAAGAAGGCCAACCGAGTTTCATGATTATTTTTAAGGGGACAAATAAAAGAAATATAGACATTTATCGCTTCCTGGCTGCAAGATTGACACTAGCGCTTAGCTTTCCGCAGTGCTCATAACCCTTCACCCCTCCAGTCCTGGCTTCATTCGTGGTCTCCACATCCAGGGCTGCTTTTCCTTGCTGTGGTCCTCGGGGAAATGCTGAGTCTTTTCAACTATCTGAACTTGGGATTTCTTTGGAAGGAATGATGCTAAAGCTGAAACTCCAGTACTTTGGCCACCTCATGTGAAGAGCTGACTCATTGGAAAAGACTCTGATGCTGGGAGGGATTGAGGGCAGGAGGAGATGGGGACAACCAAGAATGAGATGGCTGGATGGCATCACGGACTCAATGGACGTGAGTCTGAGTGAACTCCGGGAGTTGGTGATGGACAGGGAGGCCTGGCAGTGCTGCGATTCTTTGGGTCGCAAAGAGTCGGACACGACTGAGTGACTGAACTGAACTGAACTTGGGTAGACCTCCTTGTGCCTTACTGTTGCCTCAAAGCTTGGGAAGTTATGATCTAAGCCTATGTTCTTTAACTTATGAGCAACTTCACTTCCCTCCGAGGGTTTTGGCCCCGTCCTTTCTCTCCCCTAAAAAAAAATATTGTGACAGTCATTCTCACAAAGATGGGTCCATTTCTCTACACATTTAGCTCTTCCTTGATCTTTGCTGCCTTACACCCTGATGGAAAGCTGCAAGATATACTCCTGTGTGTGAGAATATTTCCTTGCTGGGAGTATGGAGTTATTTTTTACACAAATGTCTGTGTTCAACAATCAGCAGGGGAGTCTTAACACAGCACATGTGAGGCCAACGAGAATGCAGAGTTTGGTGAGGAAAATGGAATCTGCGTCACTGATCCCTTCACTCAGGTCAAGGGATTCCTTCACTCACCTAGGAAAAGGCTGCAGACATCTTTCCCTCCAGTTCCTCTCTTTATTATTTTTCCCCTTCTATCAGAGGAAAGGAAGAACTAAATTAGGAGAACATGGTTATCTGCTGATTCCCAAACTAATCATGGCATCCTCCCTAGGAACCAGAAGAGATCGCTCCTCTCATATGCTTTTTTCCAAGGATTTATAGATCTGGCAAAATACCACACATATCCTGTCTTCATCTACTGTCCACAAGCACTAATTACTTTACTGACTTTTTAATTAATTAAAAATTTGAATTTAAGAAATACGTATTTTATATTTACTTTGTGTCAAGAACCATGTTACAGACTATGAATACAACAACAAATAAGACAGGAGACCTACCATTAGAGGAAGGAGACACAGAACAAATGTAATCTTTACTGTGCAGAAATATAGTGGAACCACAAAGAAGAGAAACAATGGTTGTATCTGTAGAATTGAGGGAAGGCTCTCAGAAGGGAGTGACAGTTGTACTAGATATTGAAGAATGAGTAGGAATTCATCAGAAAGAAAAGGGAATAGGGAAAATCATGTCAGGGAGAAGCTTAGCAATATGGAAAAGTAGGTGATGGAATGGCAACCCACTCTTGTATTCTTGCCTGGAAAATCCCATGGACAGAGGAGCCTGGTGGGCTATAGTCCATGGGTAGCAAAGAGTTGAACGTGAATGAGTGGCTGAGCACAAACACACATGGAAAAATATAGTGTATTCGGATAAAGGCTTAGAGTCTGATGTGGCTCAAGCTTGTGCCATTTGGAGACTTTTAAGCATCATGACTTAGCAGACAGAGCCCAGGCTCAGAGGCGAGGCTAAGCTGGGTTTCAATCTCATTTCCGTGTTTTACTGGGTAAATATGGTTCGTTAAATGATTGACTCTTTCTCAGTCTCCATTATTTCATCTATAAAGTGGAGGTGAAGTTTCCATCTTCAGTGTTGTGAAGATTCAATGGGAATGCATACTGGGGGCTTGGCATAGAGCTCAGGAAAGGGGGGCTTTTCACCATTTTTCTTTCTGCTTCCCTTACCAGGTAGAGAGGTAAGAGTGGCAATTGGTGAAACTAAAAGTAGGGTTTGTGCTCAGTATTGAAGGTCTCAAATATTTTGCTCTGAAGTTTAGACTACATGCTATCTGATCAACACTCCCCTTAAGCTCCACTTTGCACTCATTTGGGCTCATTCCAATCAAAATAAATCCTACTTCCTTGAGGGCTGCCAGTCACAGCTAAGTGGCATCTGAGATCTGAATAAAGTACTTAGCTTGAAGGCATGACTATGGTAAAAAAGAATGATACAAATGAGAAAAAAGCAGTCCTCAACAGCAACTTCAGGAAATGTTAATCAGCCTTCAGGAACTGAGGGGTGAGAAAATGGGTATTGCCTCTCATGCATGAATTCAGAGGTCAAAACTGTGTGGATAATTGAGTTAGATTACAGCATCTTACAGAAACAAAAGTTTCTCAGATAAGGCAAAGGTGAAACCCAGTCAACCAGAAAGAGCTAGGTGAGTGGCCTTCCTCCTTCATCACCACCTAGACAACACAAAGAAATTCTCAGTCCAGACAGGTCAGCTGTCAGCAGACCATTTTTCAATATATCCCAAGAGAACCTACATGTAGTTTATGTGACCAAAGGCAATCGGGGGAGGGGAGGGGGATTAGGATATTTTAGTAAATAATAGCCAGTAAACAGTGGCCAGCATGGTTTCATTCGCTATGTGTTTTGATTGCTCAGTAAAGCAAATAGAAAAAGGTATTTCTAAAGTCTGAAGAACATGGTAATAAAATAGTGGGCCAATGATTTAGAAGGAAAATATGAAAAATCCAGATAGGAAATAAAATCTTTATTTTAAATGATTTTCTTAAATATGCTTTAGCATATATGTTGAAAACTGTGCAATAGTGGTTAACCAATAGTATTAATTATGCAAAAAGTACAATTTTAAGGATGTACCAGGTAGTGATGTTTAATAGCAGAAAAAAAATTGCAAACGATGACAGGAAAATGGCTGAACAAATCAGTGATCCTCATTTGGTGGAATTATACACTGCTATTAAAACTTATGTTTTGGAAAACATATTTTGGTGACCAAGCATAAT
The DNA here is from genome assembly GCF_032405125.1 of Capricornis sumatraensis. Classification (NCBI taxonomy): domain Eukaryota; kingdom Metazoa; phylum Chordata; class Mammalia; order Artiodactyla; family Bovidae; genus Capricornis; species Capricornis sumatraensis. The sequence continues at coordinate 12,541,304 of NC_091083.1, forward strand.
ATCATCAAATAATTTAATTAAAATGCAAAAAATAATGGAGTGAATAAAAGTAAGGTGACTACATGTAAATGAAGACAAAGAAACTTTTCTACACATAGAAAAAGTGTAACAGGTTAAAGCAAAAAAGACTAGAGGGATTATCTTTGAAATGCTTATAAAGAAGACCTACAGAAATTTATTCTGCAGACATATGCTCACGTATTGATGGCAACACATTCACATACATACTTTTGAGACAACTGGAAGTTCAAACACTGAATATTTGATGCTATTTAGGAATTGTTAATATGTTCAGGTGTGATGGTTGGATTTGATTTTTAAAGTCCTCTTTTAGAGATAAAATCAGAAATACACACACACACACATATATATGTATCACTCACCACACCATACACAACCATACACAAAAATAAGCTCAAAAGGGTTTAGAGACCTAAATATAAGACATGACACCATAAAACTCCCAGAAAAGAACTAGGCAAAATATTCTCTGACAGAAGTCATAACGATATCTTCTTTGGTCACTCTCCCAAGGCAAAATAAATAACACCAAAAATAAACAAATGGGAACTAATAAAACTTAAAAAAGCTTTTTCACAGCAAAGGAAACAATCAGCAAAATGAAAAGACAACTGACCAACTGGGAGAAAATATTTGCAAATGGTATGACAGACAAGGGGTTAATATCCAAAATATACAGACAGATCATACAACCCAATATTGGAAAAAAAAAAAAAAAAACCTGAGAAATGAGTGCGGAGAAGACCTAGATAGACATTACCAAAGAAGGCATACAGATGGCCTACAGACACACAAAAAGATGCTCAGCATCACTAAATATTAGAAAAATGCAAATCAGAAACATGATGGGGTATCACCTCACACCTGTCAGAATGGCTATCATCAAAAAGTCTCCTTTCTAGAGAGGGTGTGGAGAAAAGGTAATCCTCCTATACTGTTGGTGGGAATGTAAATTGGCACAGCCATCATGAAAAGCAGTATGGAGATTCCTTCAAAAATGAAAAATAGGACTACCATATGACCCACAATCCCACTCGTGGGTATATAGTACATATGTGGAAAAAATGAAAACTCTAGTTTGTAATGATCCGTACACCCCAGTCATATTAACACATTTTGCAACAGCCAAGACATGGAAACAACCCAATCAGTATTCAATTGCCTTATGGAGATGTAGTATATACACACACACACACGCATATATATATATATATATATATATATATAGGCTTCTGGCTCAGCGGTAAAGAATCTGCCTGTCAATATAGGAGACTCTGGAGACATCCATCCCTTGGAAGAGAAAATTCCTCTGGAGAAGGAGATGGCAACCCATGCCACTATTCTTGCCTGGGAAATCCCATGGACAGAAGAGCCTGGTGGGCTACAGGATTGCAAAGAGTCGGCCGCCACTGAATGAGCATGTGTGTGCATGCATGCACACATGCGTGCACACACACACACACAGTGAAATATTTCTCATCCAGAGAAAAAGGATGAAATACAGTCATTTGCGGCAACATGGATGGACTTAGAGAATATTATACTCAGTGAAGTAAGTCAGAGAAAGAGAAATATTCTATGATATATATATCAGTTCAGTCGCTCAGTCGTGTCTGACTCTTTGTGACCCCATGAATCGCAGCACGCCAGGCCTCCCTGTCCATCACCAACTCCCGGAGTTCACTCAGATTCACGTCCATCGAGTCAGTGATGCCATCCAGCCATCTCATCCTCGGTCGTCCCCTTCTCCTCCTGCCCCCAATCCCTCCCAGCATCAGAGTCTTTTCCAATGAGTCAACTCTTCCCATGACGTGGCCAAAGTACTGGAGTTTCAGCTTTAGCATCATTCCTTCCAAAGAACACCCAGGACTGATCTCCTTTAGAATGGATAGGTTGGATCTCCTTGCAGTCCAATATATATATATATATATATATATATATATATATATATATATATATTCAGAATATAAAAATACTACAACTGAATCTATGTATAAAATGAAAATAGACTCGCAGATATAGAAAACAAAGTTATGGAAACCAAAGAGGAGAGGGAGGAAGGGATAAATTAGGAGTATCAGATATAAATCACTATGCATAAAATAGATTAGAGGTAAGGATGTACTGTACAGCAAAGGGGATTATATTCTATATCTTATCATAACCTATAATGGAAATAATCTGAAAAAATAGATATATAAAACTGAGTGACTTATATGTATACCTAAAACTAACACAATATTGTAAATAAGCTCTACTTCAATTTTTTTTTTAAAGTAATGTCAGGGAGTTTTTTCAAAATAACGCAGTTTCACTTCTTGCAATGAAAGTATCAAGGAATAAAATATGTTCAGATGCTCACTGTACTCCTGCTGACCAATACCTTGTCCACTGGGTGGGGTGGGGAATGGATACTGTGAAAGAAATAATGAAGATATAAAACTATATTGGATCAACCACAATGGATCAAATTCCTGAGGACAGTCTTTTCCCCTCTAAGAATGCATTTTTGGCAGGCTTACAAAATACATTTTTCTTATCTATTTGCCGTGCTGAATTAAGCAAACTTAAAAATTGAGGCAACTTAGAAATGGTAAAAAGAGCTTCTATGCATTATACTTGGCCTTGCCTCACACTCCCCACTCCCTAGGCTGGTAAAATTCTTGAAGCCCCAGTTTGCAGTGAGGAACCCTGCTTCTTGATTCTTCAGGAAGAAGATAAAACCTTATTCCTAAAGAGTCATACTTGTCTATCCAAACCTGTCTGGGACTCCCTGCAGGACTGGTGCAAGGTGCTTATCTTTACTTTGCATAACTTAGAACTCACTTAGGGTAATAAAACAGTAGATATTTCTCAAAACTTTGGAGGGCAAAGGAACAACCGACAGCCACCTGGAGGACAAGGATTACAGTTGACACAAACAATGCAACACTGAAAGCCTAGGAGAAAAAGCTAGGACAGAGGTTTCAATGAGGAATTAGGGCATTCAAAGGTACCTGTGTATACTGAAGTAATTACAAAGTCACATGCTTGCCCAGTGCTGGACACATGCTCATAAGGGTCCTGAGAAGACACTAAGCTTTCCACCTTTGGTTGATCTATAGACCCTATGTAAGCAGGAAGTGAAAGTAAGGCAGAGTTCTAAGCAGCATGGCAAAATGTTGAAGGAGTGGTACAGCCAATGTTGCTAGGGGGTTTCAGCATCAGATTTAAGGAGGCATAAGTAAGAACTAGTAAACTTGAAGATAAGTCAGTTAAAATTATCCACCCTTATAGAAATTTAAAAAAAAAAAGGATTATAAAAGAAAATTCCAACAATTGTACATCAACAATTTAGGTAACTAAATGAAATGGACAAGGTTTTAGAAACAGATTAACAAGACTGACTCAAGAACAAACAGAAAATCTGGAACTGACTTATAACAGGTAGATTGTATCAATACTTAAACATCTCCCAACAAAGAAAAGTCTAAGACCAAATGGTTTCAATGGTGGATCTTCCAAATATTTAAGGAAGAATTGAGATCAAACCTTCTTAAACTCTTCTAAAAATAGAACAAGAGGGGACATTTCTGAAACTAATTCTATGAATTCTATTCTATGAATCTAGCTTACTCTGATACCAAAGCCAGACAAAGACACCACTAGAAAAGAAAATTACAGACCAATGTCTGTTACGAACATGGAGGCAGAAATTCTTAAACACTAGCAAACAAAATCCAACAGCATACAAATCATATACACTATGATCAACTGGAATTTATGTGAAGAATGCAAGGGTCATTTAACATAAAAAAAAAATCCATAGCATTTATCACCTTAATAGAACAAAGGGGGGAGAAAAAACACACATCTTCACTTTATTGATATAGAAAAAAACATTTGACAAAATCTAACACCTTTCACGCGGAGAAGGCAATGGCACCCCACTCTAGTACTCGTGCCTAGAAAATCCCATGGCTGGAGGAGCCTGGTAGGCTGCAGTCCATGGGTTTGCTAAGAGTCAGACACAACTGAGCGATTTCAGTTTCTCTTTTCACCTTCATGCATTGGAGAAGGAAATGGCAACCCACTCCAGTATTCTTGCCTGGAGAATCCCAGGGACGGGGGAGCCTGGTGGGCTGCCGTCTATGGGGTCGCACAGAGTCAGACACGACTGAAGCGACTTAGCAGCAGCAGCAGCAGCAGCAACACCTTTCATGATGAAACCACTCAGAAAACTAAGACTGGAAGGAACTTTCTAACATGATAAAGTACATCTATTAAAAAAAAAAAAAGAAGAAGAAGTATAATGTACTCAATAGTGAAAAACTGAAATCTTTCCCTTTAAGATCAAGACAAGTATGCCTGCTTTCAACACTGGTATTCAACATTGCACTGGAAGTTCTAGCCAGAGAATGTAGGTGAAAAATTAAATAAGAAATATCTAAATAGGAAAGAAATAAAACTGTGTCTATATTTCAGATTATATGTTCTGTGTATTGAAAATCCTAAAAGTCTGCAGAAAAGAAAGATATTAGTATTAATAAACAAATTCAGCAAAATTGAAGGGTACAAGATAAGTACCAGAAATGAAAACTGAAAAGAAAATTAAGAAAGCAAAATTTCTAAAATAATAAAAATATCCAGAAATAAATTTAGCCAAGAAGGTAAAATTCTTGTACATTTAAAACTACAAATATTGCTAAAAGTAATTAAAGAAGATGTAAGTAAATGGAAAGACATCCTGTGTCCATAAATTGGAAGATTTTTGTTAAGATGGTGAAACTACACAAGCTATCTAGAGATTTAATGCAATCCATATGAAAATTCAAACTGCCCTTTCTCGCAGAAGTGAAAGCCAATCCTCAAATTCATAAGGAATCGTGAGGGACCCTGAATAGTCAAAACAGTGTTGAAAAGGAACAAAGTTGGAGTATTCATACCACTTGGTTTCCAAACTTATTGCAAAGCTATAGGAAAAAAAAGCAATGCGATACTGGCATAAAAATAAACATATACCAATAGAATAGGTTTGAGAGTCTAGAAAATGAACCCAAATATCTAAATCAATTAACTACTTGGCTTTTGACAAATGTGCAAAGACTGTTCAATGGGGAAAGAACAGTCTCTTCAACATGCGGTGCTGGCGCAACTGAATATTCACATGTAAAAGCTTGAAGTTGAACATTTTACATCACACCATATGCAAAGATTAAATCAAAATGAACAAAAACCTAAATATGAAGAACTAAAAACACAAAGCTCTTGAGAAAACAAGGGATAAATCCTCATGATCTCAGGTTTGGCAGTGTTTCCTTTGTATGACATCAAAAGAATGAGCAACAACAGAAAATACAGATAAACTGGACTTTGCCAAAATTAAACATGTTTGCATTAAAAGACATCATTAAAAAAGTGAAAAAGCAGCATGTGGATGGAAGAAATTATTTGCAAATCATATATCTGATGAGCCTATTATCAAGAATATATAGAGAGCGTACAACTCAGCAATGAAAAGACAAAAACCCAATTTTATAAAAATGGGTAAAGAATTTAAACTGACATTTCACTAAAGAAGACATACAAATGGGCACTGAGAACATTAAAAATCGCTCCACATCCATAGTCATTAGGGAAATATTGGGGAAACATGAAATATAAATCAAAATCACAATGATGTCATACCCACTAGTATGACTTTAATAAAAAAAAAGAAAGAAAGAAACCCTGAAAATAACAAGTGTTAGTAAGAAGGTGGAGAAATTGGAACTTTGTAATTTGCTGGTGGGAATGGAAAATGATACAGCTGCTGTGGAAAAAAAAAAAAAAAAAAAAAAACTTCAACGGTTCCCCAAAAAGCTAAATACAATATCATCATATGAATCAACATTTCCACTTCTAAATAGATGTCCCCCCAAATGGGCAATAGGTATGTAAATAAATACCTATACATTCATGTTCATCAAAATATTATTAATATTAGCCAAAAGGTAGAAATACGTGTGCATCAGTGGATATATGGATAAACAGATTATGGTATACAGTGGAGTATTTTTCAGCCATGAAAAGGAATGAAATACTGACAATATGGTACACTGTGGTTGAACCTTAAATAATCGTGCTAAGTGAAAGAAGCCAGACACAATAGATCACACTATTGTACAATTCCATTTCTATTAAATATCTAGAACATGTGAATCCAGAGACAGAAATCAGATTGTTGGTTGCTAGGGACTGGAAGAGGGATAAATGGGGGCATATTGCTTAACAGATATGGCGTTCCTTTGGGGTGGCGAAAGTGTTTTCAGAACTAGATACATGTGTGGTGATTGCACATTATATTTAATATACTACCACTTGATTGATCACTTTAAAATGGCTGATTTATGGGAGTTCCCCGATAGGCCAGTGGTTATGACTTGGCATTTTCATTGCCAAGGGCCAGGTTTGATCCCTGATTGGAGACCTAAGATTCCACAAGCTGCACAGGACATGGCCCCCCGACCCCCTGCAAAAAAAAAAAAAAAAAAACTAGTTTATATTATGTGAATTTAATTTTAATTAAAAAAATAAAACACATTTTTGTTAATTCATATACTGATAACTAGAGTATTTGGTGAGAGGGAATACATTTTGGAGTCTTACTGACTTGAATTCAAATTCATGATTCATTTGATTTACACATCTGATAAGTTAGGATAAAATTAACAGTACAACAAATGGTTGTAGTGATTAAATTAGAGAAACAAATATATCTGTGAAGCCAGATCCAGTAGGAAACAAATCTCCAAATATATGTGGTTTATCACAATAAGCATTATTTCTCACAAATGCAAGAGTCCACTGTGGCTGTTCATGAATTGGGGAGCATTATCCATGATCATCAGGGACCCCCTTCTCAGGGCTTTGTATTAAAATAGTTTCCTTTTCCATCAATCAGCAAATGGATAAAGACATCATAGATCTCTTGCGGAAATTTTTAATGAAACATTACGAGATAGTCGAATGCATCACTTTCCCCCCAGTTCCATTGGCCATAACTTGATATTGTTGCCAGGCCTACCTGCAAAAAGGCTAAGCAGTGTAGACAGCTATGAGTGTCAGGAAGGGGAAAAAAAAAAATCACTGAGGACAAAGCTACTTGGAATAACATATATCAATTTTTGACTTTGGTGTCTGATAAAAATAGTCACTTCATAAATGCGAGCTCCTTTCTTTGTGGATAAGAGAGAATCCATCACAGCTTCTGGATATGTGTCTCAAAATGTGTGCCTGAGGAAAGACCATTAAGCATGGCACTGTGGCAAAGTCACAGTGGATGTGGCTGCCAGCGAAACATTCAGCAGAATTCTTTCTGGGCTCTGTGCCTACCTACTCTTTTTTTTTTTTTTTTTTTCCATTGTGCTTTGGAAATTCCCTTGGCTTTGGTCGAATTTAGTTTCCAGTGTCTAATTTGGGGTTTGTCTTTCTGAAACAGCTTGCTCACCCCCAGCTTCTGTATGACTCAGACCCTTGATTTGACCCTTTCAACAAACTGGTCCTTGTCCAGGGCCCTGCGTCTTCATTGGGCCAGCCCATAAACTCCCCTTCACCATTCATCATTCCAGTCATGTCTTGATTTCCAACCTGAACACATGAATGTATTCTTAGTATGATTGTCGACATTCCTATCTCTTTCTACATGTTATAATTACTTAGCTCATTTTTTACAGAAATCCTCTAAGAATTATTTTTATGAAGGCCATCTGTTAAAACAAATTATTCTCTAAGGAATGTTAATCAGACTAATTGCTAATTAAATGTCTCCCTTGATTGTATCAGTTATAGATGGGAAAGTGTTTGTGATGGACTTAAATTTTTGTGAAGATACTGAGAAAGCATTCGTTTTTTTCCCCCTCCAAGGGAATAAGTAAATCAATTTGCATGTGTCATGCATATGTGTAGTGATATTAAAATATGCATTTTTCCATTTTTCATATGGATTAGTTGTTCATAGATCAGGTCACTACACATGATCCTGGAACTTTTGAAGGCAGAAGTTTATTCTAACCCATTGCTAGCATTTCAACTTCACAGTTCTTCAAATAGTTGTGTTGTTCATTGAGTCTGGAAAGTATATTCTTTAATAAGCAAAGCAATAATTGCCAGTGGGTTCAGCTCAATCAAATATGGCAGGGTTTAATTTTATATGCCAAAAGATTGATAATAATTGTCTTGAGTATATCATAAAGTAAAGAGGGACTTCCCTGATGGCTCAGTGGGTAAAGAATCCACCTGCAATACAGGAGACATAGGAGTCATGGGTTTGACACCTGGGTCAGGAAGATTCCCTGGAGAAGGAAATGGCAACCTACTCCAGTATTCATGCCTGGAAAATCCGATGGAAAGAGGAAAATGGCAGGCTACAGCCCATGGAGTTGCAAAAGAGTAGGACAACACTTGTGACTATACAACAGCAATATTCATTCGTGAAAATGGGTGAGCATTTTCAGTTCAGTTCAGTCGCTCAGTCATGTCCGACTCTTTGCGACCCCATGAATTGCAGCACGCCAAGACTCCCTGTGTATCACCATCTCCCAGAGTTCACTCAGACTCATGTCCATCGAGTCCGTGATGCCATCCAGCCATCTTATCCTCGGTCGTCCCCTTCTCCTCCTGTCCCCAATCCCTCCCAGCATCAGAGTCTTTTCCAGTGAGTCAACTCTTCTCATGAGGTGGCCAAAGTACTGGAGTTTCAGCTTTAGCATCATTCCTTCCAAAGAAATCCCAGGGCTGATCTCCTTCAGAATGGACTGGTTGGATCTCCTTGCAGTCCAAGGGACTCTTAAGAGTCTTCTCTAACACCACAGTTCAAAAGCATCAATTCTTTGGTGCTCAGCCTTCTTCACAGTCAACTCTCACATCCATACATGACCACAGGAAAAACCATAGCCTTGACTAGACGGACCTTAGTCGGCCAAGTAATGTCTCTGCTTTTGAATATGCTATCTAGGTTGGTCATAACTTTCCTTCCATGGAGTAAGCATCTTTTAATTTCATGGCTGCAGTCACCATCTGCAGTGATTCTGGAGCCCAGAAAAATAAAGTCTGACACTGTTTCTACTGTTTCCCCATCTATTTCCCATGAAGTGATCGGACCAGATGCCATGATCTTCGTTTTCTGAATGTTGAGCTTTAAGCCAACTTTTTCACTCTCCTCTTTCACTTTCATCAAGAGGCTTTTGAGTTCCTCTTCACTTTCTGCCATAAGGGTGGTGTCATCTGCATATCTGAGGTTATTGATATTTCTCCTGGCAATCTTGATTCCAGCTTGTGTTTCTTCCAGTCCAGTGTTTCTCATGATGTACTCTGCATAGAAGTTAAATAAGCAGGGTGACAATATACAGCCTTGACACACTCCTTTTCCTATTTGGAACCAGTCTGTTGTTCCATGTCCAGTTCTAACTGCTGCTTCCTGACCTGCATACAGATTTCTCAAGAGGCAGGTCAGGTGGTCTGGTATTCCCATTTCTTTCAGAATTTTCCACAGTTTATTATGATCCACACAGTCAAAGGCTTTGGCATAGTCAATAAAGCAGAAATAGATGTTTTTCTGGAACTCTCTTGCTTTTTCGATGATCCTGCGGATGTTGGCAATTTGATCTCTGGTTCATCTGCCTTTCCTAAAACCAGCTTGAACATCAGGGAGTTCACACTTCATGTATTGCGGAAGCCTGGCTTGGAGAATTTTGAGCATTACTTTACTAGCATGTGAGATGAGTGCAATTGTGCGGTAGTTTGAGCATTCTTTGGGATTCCCTTTCTTTGGAATTGGAATGAAAACTGACCTTTTCCAGTCCTGTGGCCACTGCTGAGTTTTGCAAACTTGCTTGCATATTGAGTGAAGCACTTTCACAGCATCATCTTTCAGGATTTGAAATAGCTTAACTGGAATTCCATCACCTCCACTAGCTTTGTTCATAGTGATGCTTTCTAAGGCCCATTTGACTTCACATTCCAAGATGTCTGGCTCTAGATTAGTGATCACATCATCATGATTATCTGGGTCGTGAAGATCTTTTTTGGACAGTACTTCCGTGTATTCTTGCCACCTCTTCTTAATATCTTCTGCTTCTGTTAAGTCCAGACCATTTCTGTCCTTTATTGAGCCCATCTTTGCATGAAATGTTCCCTTGGTATCTCTAATTTTCTTGAAGAGATCTCTAGTCTTTCCCATTCTGTTGTTTTCCTCGATTTCTTTGCATTGATCGCTGAAGAAGGCTTTCTTATGTCTTCTTGCTATTCTTTGGAACTCTGCATTCAGATGCTTATATCTTTCCTTTTCACTTCTCTTCTTTTTACAGCTATTTGTAAGGCCTCCCCAGACAGCCACTTTGCTTTTTTTGCATTTCTTTTCCATGGGGATGGTCTTGATCCCTGTCTCCTGTACAATGTTATGAACCTCATTCCATAGTTCATCAGGCACTCTCTCTATCAGATCTAGACCCTTAAATCTGTTTCTCACTTCCACTATATAATCATAAGGGATTTGATTTAGGTCATACCTGAATGGTCTAGCGGTTTTCCCTACTTTCTTCAATTTAAGTCTGAATTTGGCAATAAGGAGTTCATGATCTGAGCCACAGTCAGCTCCTGGTCTTGTTTTTGTTGACTGTATAGAGCTTCTCCATCTTTGGCTGCAAAGAATATAATCAGTCTGATTTTGGTGTTGACCATCTGGTGATGTCCATGTGTAAAGTCTTCTCTTGTGTTGTTGGAAGAGGGTGTTTGCTATGACCAGTGCATTCATTTTAGTTATAGTAATTTAGGTTTAATCCAATTTTCTGTTAATGGGCGGCACTCTGTTCCCTCCCTGTTGTTTGAACTGAGACCAAATTATGGCGGAGGTAAAGAAGATAATGGTAACCTGCTTCTAAATGTCCCATGCATGCACAGCTGCCCCCGACTCTACAGCTGGTCACTGCTGACCCACGCCTCTTCCAGAGACTCCTGGACATGCACAGGCAAGTCTGGGTCAGCCTCTTGTAGGGTCGCTACTCCTTTCTCCTGGGTCCTGGTGTGTACAAGGTTTTGTTTGTGCCCTCCAAGAGACTGTTTCCCCAGTTCTGTGTAAGCTCTGTAATCAAATCCCACTGGCTTCCAAAGTCAAATTATCCGGGAGTACTTAGTCTGTTTGCCAGATCCCCAGGTTGGAAAATCTGTTGTGGATCCTAGAACTTTCTTAACAGCGTGAGGATTTATTTGGTATAATTGTTCTGCAGTTTGTGGGTCATCTGCTCTGTGGCTCTATGGTGGGGTTAATGGTGACCTCCTCCAAGAGGGCTTATGCCACAGGCTGCGTGACCAGGTACCTGCACCCAGAGCCCAGGCGGCAGGCCACTGCTGACTCACACCTCCGCAGGAGAGTCAAACACATGTCCAGCTCAGTCTCTGTGGGGTCTCTAGGTCCTGGTGCACACAAAGTTTTATTTGTGCATCTCTGGTGGGTATGGAGTTTGATTCTAAATGCAATTTCACCCCTCCTACCATCTTACTGGGACTTCTCCTTCGCCCTTGGACATGGAGTATCTTTTTTTGGTGGGATCCAACATTCTCCTGTTGATGGTTGTTCATCAACAATCAATAGAAAATTGTACTAAAGATTTACTGAGCATGGCCCCACATATCAGAACAAGACGCAGTTCCCCCACTGTCAGTCTGTCCCATCAGGAAACTTCCATAAATGTCTTATCCTTATCCATCAGAGGGAAAACAGAATGAATACCACAATCACAGAAAACTAATCAAACTGATCACGTGGACCACAGTGTTGTCTAACTCAATGAAACTGTGAGCCATGCCATGTAGAACCACCAATACGCGTGGGTCATGGTGGAGAATTCTGACAAAACGTGGTCCACCGGAGAAGGGAATGGCAAATGACTTCAGTATTCTTTCTTTGAGAACCCCATGGAAAGCACAAAAAGGCAAAAAAGATATTACACTGAAAGATGAACCACCTGGGTCAGTAGGTGCCCAATATGCTCCTGGAGAAGAGGGGAGAAATAACTCTAGAAAGAATGAAGAGATGGAGCCAAAGCAAAAACAACACCCAGTTATGGATGTGACTGGTGATGGAAATAAAGTCCAATGCTATAAAGAACATATTGCATAGGAATCTGGAATATTAAGTCCATGAATTAAGGTAAATTAGATGCTGTCAAACAGGAGATGGCAAGAGTGAACACTGACATTTTAGGAATCAGTGAACTAAAGTGGACTGGAATGGACAGATTTAGTTCAGATGATCACTATATCTACTACTGTGGGCAAGAATCCCTTAGAAGAAATGGAGTAGGCCTCAAAGGCAACAGAAGGGTCCAAAATACAGTACTTGGCTGCAGTCTCAAAAATGACAGAATGATCTCCGTTTGTTTCCAAGGCAAACCATTCAATATCACAGTAATCCAAGTCTATGGCCCAACAAGTAATGCCAAAGAAGCTGAAGTTGAATGGTTCTATGAAGACCTACAAGACCTTCTAGAACTAACATGCAAAAAAGATGTCCTTTTCATTAGAGGGGACTGGAATGCAAAAGTAGGAAGTCAAGAAACACCTGGAGTAACAGGTAAATTTGGCGTTGGAGTACAGAATGAAGCAGGGCAAAGGCTAATAGAGTTTTGCCAAGAGAACGCACTGGTCATAGCAAACACCCTCTTCCAAGAACACAAGAGAAGACTCTACACACGGACACCACCAGATGGTCGATACCGAAATCAGATTGATAATAATTTTTGCAGCCAAAGGTGGAGATGCTCTATATAGTCAGCAAAAACAAGACTGGGAGCTGATTGTGGCTCAGATCATGAACTCCTTATTGCCAGATCAGACTTAAATTGAAGAAAGTAGGGAAAACCGCTAGACCATTCAGGTATGACCTAAATCAAATTCCTTAAATCTATACAGTGGAAGTTACAAATAGATTCAAGGGATTATATATGATACAGTGCCTGAAGAACTATGGATGTAGGTTAGTGACATTGTAGAGGAGGCAGTGATTAAAACCATCCCCAAGAAAAAGAAATGCAAAAAGGCACAATGGTTGTCTGAGGTGGCCTTACAAAGAGCTGAGAAAAGAAGAGAAGCTAAAGGCAAAGGAGAAAAAGAAAGATATACCCATTTGAATGCAAAGTTCCAAAGAATAGCACAGAGAGATAAGAAAGCCTTCTTAAGTGATCAATGCAAAGAAATAGAGGAAAACAAGAGAATGGGAAAGATTAGAGATCTCTTCAAGAAAATTAGAGATACCAAGGGAACATTTCATGCAAAGATGGGCCCAATAAAGGACAGAAATGGCATGGACCTAACAGAAGCAGAAGATAGTAAGAAGAGGTGACAAAATGTACAGAAGACTATACAAAAAAGACCTTCATGACCCAGATAACCACGATGCTGTGATCACTCACTTAGAGTTAGACATCCTGGAATGTGAAATCAAGTGGGACTAGGGAAGAATCACTAAAACCAAAACTAGTGGAGGTGATGGAATTCCAGTTGAACTATTTCAGTTCCTCAAAGATGATGCTGTGAAAGTGCTGAACTCAATATACCAGCAAGTTTGGAAGACACAGCAGTGGCCACAAGAATGGAAAAGGTCAGTTTTCATTCCAATCTGAGAGAAAGGCAATGCCAAAGAATGTTCAAACTACTGCACAGTTGCACTTATTTCACACGTTAGCAAAGTAATGCTCAAAATACTCCAAGCCAGGCTTCAAAAGAAGTGAACTTCCAGGTGTCCAAGCTGGATTTATAAAAGGCAGAGGAATCAGAGATCAAATTGCCATCATCTGCTGGATCATAGAAAAAGCAGGAGAGTTCCAGAAAAACGTCTACTTCTGCTTTATTGACTATGCCACAGCCTTTGGCTGTGTAAATCACAACAAACTGTGGAAAATTCTTCAGGAAATGGAAATACCAGACCACCTTACCAGCCTCATGAGAAGTCTTTATGCAGGTCAGGAAGCAACAGTTCAAACTGGGCATGGAACAACAGACTGGTTCCAAGTTGGGAAAGGAGTAAGCCAAGCCTGTATATTGTCACCCTGCTTATATGTAGAGTACATGATATGAAATGCCAGGGTGGATGAAGCACAAGCTGGAATCAAGGTTTCCAGGTGAAATATCAATACCCTCAGATATGTAGATGACTCCACCCTTATGGCAGAAAGTGAAGAGGAACTAAAGAACTTCTTGATGAAAGTGAAAGAGGAAAGTGGAAAAAAAAAAAAAAAACTGGCTTAAAGCTCACCATTCAGAAAATGAAGATCATGGCATCCAGTCCCATTACTTTGATGGCAAATAGATGGAGAAACAATGGAAATAGTGACAGACTTTATTCTTGGGCTCCAAAATGCAGATGGTGACTTCAGTCATGAAATTAAAAGACACTTGCTCCTCGGAAGAAAAACTATGAAAAAACCTAGACAGCATATTAAAAAGCAGAGGCATTACTTTGCTGGCAAAGCTCCACCTAGTCAAAGCTATGGTTTTTTCCAGTAGTCATGTATGGATGTGAGAGTTGGACCATAAAGAAAGCTGAGCACCGAAGAATTGATGCTTTTGAACTGTGGTGTTGGAGACTACTCTTGAGAGTCCCTTGGACTGCAAGGAGATCCAAACATTCAATCCTAAAGGACATCAGTCCTGAATATTCATTGGAAGGACTGATGCTGTAGTTGAAATTTCAATATTTTGGCCACCTGGTGTTAAGAACTGACTCATTAGAAAAGACCCTGATGCTGGAAAGATTGAAAGTGGGAGGAGAAGGGGAATACAGAGAATGAGATGGTTGGATGGCCTCACCAACTCTATGGACATGAGTTTAGGCAAGTCCCTGGAGTTGATGGTGGACAGGGAATCCTGGCATGCTGCAGTCCATGGGGTTGCAAAGAGCTGAACATGACTGAGCCACTGAACTGAACTGAACAGAATTTAGGTTTAAGGAATTACTTTTTCCTGTGTTCTTTAGTTACAGATTTGCATGGAATCTGAATGACCTTTTTGAAAGCAATGGCTCCCCAATTCTCTAATCTTTTCTTTAGCGGTGGATTGTTTACAATTGTATAAAACCATGGAGATCTTCCTTTAGTGTTTTGTGCTTTCCTTTAATAACTGTAGCTTGAATAAGCTGTCTGTGCTAGAAATATGACCGTGAATCCATAAAATATATTTATAAGAAATGGAATTTGGTATTAAAAGGCAAATTTTTTTTTTTTTCCCCTGAGGAGTTGTATATGTATATTCTAGTCCTGCAGCTCTGTCAATGAACCCTATGGTTGTCATTCTGTGGTAACCAATATCCTCAACCATCAAATAAGAGTTTAGGGCTCACGTTTCAGCTAGAATAATGCTGCCTTTGACACTGACATTTCACCATTCTGTGTGGGTAAATTGTGTAAGTCACCTTTGTTTCTCATTGGGCACAAGGGAGCAGTAGTGGCAGATTGCTCCCCTTACACTATTTCCCCTTCTTTTACTTTCCTGCCATTGTTAACAGATGGATGTGACAGGACCATTGTACTGTCATAGTATGTAACATTCTACCTTAAAAGTAAACTATATAGTATGTGTGTATATATATATATGAAACAGGTGGCTCAGCTGGTAAAGAACCTGCCTGCCAATGGAGGAGACACAAGACACACAAGTTCAATCCCTGGGTCAGGAAGATCCCCTGAAATAGGGAATGGCAAACCACTCCAGTGTTCTTGCCTAGAAAATTCCATGGACAGAGGAGCCTGGCAGGCTACAGTCTATGGCGTTGCAGAGAATCAGAACTGAATGAGCATTACACGCACAAACCTATCAGTTCAGTCACTTCGTCGTGGCCAACTCTTTGCAAACCTATGGACTGCATCACACAAGGTTTCCTTGTCCTTCACCTACACCCAGAGCTTCCTCAAACTCATGTCCATAGAGTTGGTGATGCCATCCAACTATCCCATCCTCTGTCACCCCCTTCTCCTTCTGCGTTCAATCTTTCCCAGCATCAGGGTCTTTTCCAGTGAGTCAGATCTTCACATGAGTAGCCAAAGTACTGGAGCTTCAGCTTCAGCATCAGTCTTTCCAACGAATATTCAGGACTCATTTCCTTTAGGATGGACTGGTTGGATCTCCTTGCAGTCCAAGGGACTCTTGAGAGTCTTCTCCAACACCACAGTTCAAAAACATCAATTTTTCAGTGCTCAGCTTTCTTTATGGTCCAAGTCTCACATTCATACATGTCCGTCTAGTCAAGGCTATGATTTTTCCAGTGGTCATCTGCAGTGATTTTGGAGCCCAAGAAAATAAAGTCTGTCAGTGTTTCCATTGTTTCTCCATCTTTTTGCCATGAAGTGATGGGACCAGATTACATGATCTTAGTTTATTGAATGGTGAGTTTTAAATCATTTTTTAAATCTCCTTTTTTACTTTCATCAAGAGGCTCTTTAGTTCCTCTTCACTTTCTGCCATAAGGGTGGAGTCATCGGTATATCTGAGGTTATTGATATTTCTCCCAGCCATCTTAATTTTAGCTTGTGCTTCATCCAGCCCAGCATTTAACATGATAAACTCTGCATGTAAGTTAAATAAGCAGGGTGGTAATATACAGTCTTGATGTATTTCTTTCTCAGTTTGGAACCAGTCTGTTGTTCCATGTCCAGTTCTAACTGTTGCTTCTTTACCTGCATAAGATTTCTCAGGAGGCAGGTCAAGTGGTCTGGTATTCTCATCTCTTTAAGAATTTTCCACAGTTTGTTGTGATCCACATAGTCAAAGGCTTTAGTGATGAATCATATGCAGACATTCTGGAATTCTCTTGCTTTTTTGATGATCCAACAGATGTTGGCAATTTGATCTATGATTCCCCTGCCCTTTCAAAATCCAGCTTGAATATCTGGAAGGTCTCAGTTGATGAACTGTTGAAGTCTGGCTTGGAGAATTTTGAGCATTACTTTGCTAGCGTGGGAGACTGGTGCAATTGTGCTATAGTTTAAACATTCTTTGGCATTGACTTTCTTTGGGATTGGAATGAAAACTGACCTTTTCCAGTTGTGGCCACTGCTGAGTTTTCCAAATTTGCTGGCATATTGACTACCGCACTTTCACAGCATCATCTTTCAGGATTTGAAACAGCTCCACTGGAATTCCATCACCTCCA
The DNA here is from genome assembly GCF_032405125.1 of Capricornis sumatraensis. Classification (NCBI taxonomy): domain Eukaryota; kingdom Metazoa; phylum Chordata; class Mammalia; order Artiodactyla; family Bovidae; genus Capricornis; species Capricornis sumatraensis. The sequence continues at coordinate 12,558,486 of NC_091083.1, forward strand.
CTAGCTTTGTTGTTCGTGATGCTTCCTAAGGCCCACTTGACTTCACACCCCAGTATGTCTGGCTCTAGGTGAGTGATCACAGCATCATTGTTTTCTGTGTCATTAAGATCTTTTTATCTTGTTTTTCAGTGTATTCTTGCTACATCATCTGCTTCTGTTTGGTCCATACCATTTCTGTCCTTTATTATCCCATCTTTGCATGAAATGTTCGCTTGGTATCTCTGATTTTCTTGAAGAGGTCTCTAGTCTTTCTCATTCTATTATTTTCCTGAATTTCTTTGCATTGATCACTTAGGAAGGCTTTCTTATCTCTCCTTGCTATTCTTTGGAACTCTGTATTCAGATGGATATATCACTCCTTTTCTCCTTTGCCTTTTGCTTCTCTTCTTTTCTCAGCCTTTGTAAGGCCTCCTGGGACAACCATTCTGCCTTTTTTCATTTCTTTTTCTTGGGATGATTTTGATTATCACCTACTGTTTAATGTTATGAAACTCCCCCCATAGTTCTTCAGGCAATTTTATTGGGTTTGCCAAAAAGTTTGTTCAGGTTTTTCCACACAATGTTATAGAAACATAGTAAAAATGCATGTAATTTACTTTATCTATCTGTTTTGAAATGGTCAGAACTTTCCGACTTAATTTATTTTTTTCCCTGAAAATTTTATATTTTTATGTATTTTTAAAATTATATTACAAAAATCCATAAGTGCTCACAATTCATTGAGTCTAAAACTGAACTCATTTTGCCTCCACCAATTGCTGTTCCTTTGCAAATATTTCTTATCTTGGTAGATGATGCCACCATTCAGCCTCTGGCCCAAGCCATAAGCCTCGGAGTCGTCACCCTTAGCCTTTCTTTTCCCACTCCCCTCCATCATTCTGCCTTCCATCTAATTGGTCCCATAAATCTTGTTGGTTCTACTTTCTATATATTTTTAGCATCTGTCCCTTCCTCTCCAATAGATGCTTTTATGACAGTAGTTTCTCACCTGAACCATTGTAGGCATCCCTAGATTGTATCCCCAATTTTGAGTCACGTCATACTCCTTCCTTTAACCTCACCCCCAGGCTACAGCTGAAACGATAGAGGTAAGATTGCAAAATAGGTCTTGTACATCTGAGTTCTATGCTATTTCCAGTTCATCCCTTTGCCTTTATTATAAAAGCTACTTAAGGAGGATTTTAGAACACTTTCTGTGTTCCTTATGCTTATGTGATCTGAAATAAAATCTATACAAGGAATAAGCTTTAGGAAAGAGTTACTCCATTGTTTTTATCCATTTTTCTCAGCTTTATTGAGATATAGTTGACAAATAAAGTTCTAATTTATTTAAAATGTACAGCATGATGATTTGATATATGTATTCACTGTGAAAGGATGCCCCTAATTAAGTTAGTTACAACCATCAACTCACATATTTACTTTTTTTTTTTATGAGAACAGTTTTCTCCTAGCAAATTTCAGTTACATAATACAGCCATATTATCAGTTAAGGTCATGCTATTGCAAGTTAGATTCTAAGAACATACTCATCTTGTAACTGAAAGTTTGTACCCTTTTACCAACCTCTCCTCATTTGCCTAACCATCACACTCCTAGCAATCACCATCCTAGTCTGACCTTTTTAGAACATTAGATTGCACATATGAGTGATACTATGCAGTGCTGCTCTTTGACTGGCTTATTTCACTTAACATAATGCCCTCCAGGTGCATCTACACTCCTTTTTACCTTCTCACTGACAATATACAAGGGTTCTCTTTACTTCACCTCCGTGCCTGCATTTGTTATTTCTTGTTCTTTTTTTATAATATACATCCTAACAGATGTGACATGAGTTACAATTTCCTGATGATCAATAATGTCGATGACATTTTCATGTATCTGTTGGCCATTTGTATATTCTTTGAAAGTTTGAAAGCTGTCCTTAACTAATTATTTCTGCCCATATGTAAAAAGCTAATCATTACACTTTCTTCCACAGGCAGATTGTTAGTCCCTTGGACTTGTTAATAAAAATATTGGCTCTTCTGTGGTAGTAGTTGATGGAAAATAAGTGTATCCTAACAACCTGACAATAGAAGAAGTCAACAGTTACGAGATTAGGATAACATAAGGTCATTCATCCTGTTGATCCTTGTTGTCAGTAGCTCTGGTTGGCAAAGAAATGTATGCCCTTCTTCTTTTGCCAAACTTCTATATTTGTATCTTGCAAATCTAAACATTTGACCAAAGTCACTGACCTCTGAGGTATAAGACAACAGGTACTCAGTAAAGAATATTTACAAAGTGAAAATTGCAAAATCTTGTCATAGCTATAGCTAGAAATATGTGTTTGTTTGTCCATGGTTGACCCATTTAGATCTCTCCATCTTATTAAATTGTTCTCTTTTTAAAAAAGTTTCCCTTCTCATTTATGCTTCATTCTCATTTTTATTTGTGGTAATGGGGGATAGATATTAAGGCAGCTCTGGGAAAGCAGGTGTTAAATTCTACCCTAGTCCTTGGTAACCTCCCTGGTAAAATATGCCAGTATTTAACAGATGATTGCCGTGCTGTGGACAGACGTGCCCCAGGAGAGAGGAGTTGTTTGTTCCAGAATCTAATCAAGCCATGGCCTGTCTGAGTCCTAACTTATGTAGTGTAATCACTGGTATCATTCATAGCATGTCCTTCATTAATCAGAGCTCACACAGGCAACAAGGGAACAGGGGTTCTATTAGAGTGACATATGGTGGCCTTCCCCAAGTCTTGGATGTTTTGGGAGATGGTCTTAGGGTTTGTTCCAATCATACAAGAGCTGCTTAATGACTTAGATTTTAGTACACTTCTTTCCCAGGGAGTTAATATCCCCCAATTTCCTCCTTAGTAATTGTGTTTAGGTTCTTGATGTACCCTGTGATGTTTTCATATCCATCACATTCAGGTCCAAACTGTGATTTGCTGCTTCATATCGGCTTCCTTATATCTGCCTCTAGAGAACAAATATGAAAGAGGAAGAAACTATCTTTCCTTAATTGTAAAAGTGATGAATGAGGTAAGCCATCAGGACCATTTTTCATATTTTTTAGAAAAGCTGAAAATACATTTAGATTCATTTTCAGAGCAAAATGGAAAGTTGTTTTGAAAAAAAAAACTGTTAAAAGTTTGGTCACTTTGGAAATTTCTTCATAGATACTTATCTTGATAACAACATTTATCTTTGCTAGTCTCGTACAATAATATTGTTTCCTTTAAAATTGGACATTTTTAATAAGTCTAAATATTGCAGCACTATAGACAGCTCCAGATATTAATGGATATATTTTAGCTTGTTTTTTGACCTTATTGGGTAAACTGACACAGAGTACATTTTATCTATTTCACACAATTTTACTTTGTATTATTTTAAATTTCTTATCCTATTATTGCACTTCCCTTTTTCTTTCCCTCTCCATACATTCTTAAACATGCATTCCCTGTACCTATTTCTAAAAGTGAATAATATGAGATCCTGTGATATTTCACTTATCTCTCTTGAAAGAAAATTACTGGATTCTAGAACCCAGAGTCATAAGACATAAGTCCATATAGTCAAAGCAATGGTTTTGTGTTTGACCATAAAGAAGGCTGAGTGCTGAAGAATTGATGCTTTCATACTGTGGTTCTGGAGAAAACTTTTCAGAGTTCCCTTGGAAAGCAAGGAGACCAAACCAGTCAGTCCTAGAGAAAATCAACCTTGAATATTCATTGGAAGGACTGATGCTGAAGCTGAAGCTCCACCTTGGCCACCTGATGCAAAGAGCTAACTCATTGGAAAAGACCCTGATACTGGGAAAGATTGAGGGCAGGAGGAGAAGGAGGTGACAGAGGATGAGATGGTTAGATGGCATCATCAACTCTATGGACATGAAGATGAGCAGACTCTGGAGGTGGTGAAGGACAGGGGAGCCTGGTGTGCTGCAGACCATGGGGTCGCAAATGGTTGGACACAACTTCCCAACTGAACAACGATAAGGACCTAAACTTCCAGTCATCCTGGGGTAGGACAAGAATAGGGCTTTAAGAAGACAAGCAGGAGAAGACTGTATCTTGATGAGGAAGAACTTCTTTTATCTCTGCCCCAATCTGCAAGACCACACATGTGCAGAAATAGGCACAGGCAGCCAGAGAATTGAGCCCAGAAGGCCCCCAGAGACCCATGCGCACTTTTGGGTGAGGTTAACCGGTTCAACAGTGCATGTCCCAAATAATGTGACAACAGCACCGAAATGTGACTGTAATGTGGCAGAAGATTAGATTCTGTTTTTTTGCCTAGCACTTACTCTCATTTTAGGACAGGCTAATGTTCTTTAAAATATATATATATTACATGTGTACTATGTGTCAGGGACTTTTCTTGGCACTTGAGACATATCAGTTAGCAAAGTTATCACTGCCCTTGTGGAGTTTACAGACAATAAATAGTAACCATAATAAATAACTAAATCACATAGTTTATTAAGATGATAATTACAATATATATTTTTAAAAGTGAAGGTAAGAAGGGTCAGAAGTGCCAAATGGTTGGGGATAAGGTGCAGGGTCAGATGGTGACTTTACAGTATTCAGTAGGTGGTTAGAACAGTCTTCTTAAAGAAGGGAATATTTAGATAAATTCTAGAGAAAAGTGAGGTAATTGGCTAAGTAGATACCATGGCGGAGAGCATTTCAGGAAGTAGGAACAGTAACTACAAAACTGTGTGAGCTAGAGCAGGAAGCTGGTGTGGCTGGATGCAGTGAGCCAGAGAGAGAGACTAGGGGCTGAGGTCCCAGGGGGTCACCCAGGATCTGATCCTGTAGGGTCATGCAGTGACCTTGACTTTAACTGTGAATGAAACAAAGCAATGTCAGGATTTTGAACAGAGGAGATAAACACTCTGATTTATGTTTTGAAAAGGATCCTCCTGGCAGTTGATTGAGAATAGGCAGAAAGAGCAGAAGGGGGTGATTGGGGTTCTTGCAGTGATCCAGGTGGCAGAGAATGGGACACAGTCATCTCCTGGAGAGGAGATGAAAGAATGTAAAGGGGATGCTCAGGTCAGTTGGGAACACAGCTGCCATTGTCTGTGGTGTTCTCTTAAATTAGGGTGGAGAGGCAGCATTGCAGTTATTCTGGAATTCCTATTTAGGCCCAGGACCTAGAATCATCCCCAGAGATGTCTAAATCAGAGCAAACAAGCTTGACCTGGTGGTAAAATCACAACCCAGACAGGGATGGATTGTGTCTCATGGCTGTACCTGGGATCCCATGCTGGCTGGTTGCCTGGTCAACCTTACATAGACATCCACATTGTCTCCAATGGAATTCTTGGGATCCATGTTATGGCACAGTTTTAATTTGTGTGTGTGTGTGTGTAATATTTCTGACATAATCATTATACTTCTAGAAATTTGCTTAAAGGAAATTAGTCAAAATGCAGGGAAAAAATATGTCCAAAGATATGTACCAAAATTGTGGATATATGGATATATATGTACATGTGTGTATACATATTGTGTGTGTATATGTATATATATATATATATATATATATACAAACACATATAATATAAAGCATAATAGTGATAGATCAGAAAAATCTCAATATTCATGTATATCAATTAAAAAAACTGTTTAAAATACTATGACATGTGTAAGATAAAGTATTATTCACCATTGAAAGCCATTTTAATTATAGGAAAATTCTTATGAAGTAATGCAAATAAAAGTAAGATTCAAAAATATAGAAAATCTCTGGAAGGGAATACTGGAAGGATATTAATGGAATCTGTGTGATTATGTAAAATACTTTTCATGCTTTTTTTTTTAATATTTACCCTACCTCTACACCCCACCCCCAAAATTATTTTATAATGTTCTTTCTAGACGGTACCATCAATGAAAAAATTTAGAGAAGGTCCCTATGATGTCATGGCCAAGTTCAGGGCCTGCATGGGGTTGTGGAGGGTGGAGATAGTTTGCACTGAAAGTGAAAAGTGAAAGTGAAGTCACTTAGTCGTGTCCGACTCCTAGTGACCCCATGGACTGCAGCCTACCATGCTCCTCAGTCCATGGGATTTTCCAGGCAGAGTACTGGAGTGGGGTTGCCATTGCCTTCTCTGATTTCTGCCTTCTTTTGACGAGTATGTTATTTGAAGTCTGGGTCTCTCTATCTGCCCCTCTGTGCCCCTTATCTGGGGTTGGGTAGGATATACTTTCCTAAGTAGTTCAGCCTGAAAGAAAGACTCATATCATTTGAAAACATTATCATGGAAATGAGTATATGATCATTCAAAGCAAAATCTTTCAGTGAACTCACAGGTGCCTGAGAACTGCACTTTTCCATTTGTCTGAAATCTAGACCCTTTGTCAGTGGTTTGCAGAGTGAGCCCAGAAGCTTGTTAGAGATGTAACCTCTTGGACTCCACTCCCAGAAATCCGTGTTTTAACAAGATTGCTAAGTGATTCTTAGCTCCACTTAATCTTGACGAGCGTTCTATATCAAATTCTCAGAAGTGTCTGGGTTTGTTACAGTCTTGGCTCAGAGGGCGGCTTTGGTTGCGAATAGCTTTTCCATGGGAGCCGATGGAAAATGCAGAAGAGCTTCAACCCCTTCCCTGAGAGAAGTGTGTCCTGCTCGTAAATTAGTGGTTCAGGATGTGGAGGGCCGCACAGCAGATGATAACCAGCGTATTTTTATGGAGATGAAAAATGTAGGATGATTTTATATTTCAAATTGTATATCTAGTAAGTCCAAGTTGATATTCCATGATAACAGCAAGAAAAACAAAATGGCGACAAGGTGTGCTAACTCAGGATCCTGCCACCTTCACAGGAGTAGGGAAGTCAACCCAGTTTTCCTTTGGTATCCTCAGGACAACAGTTCCAGGACCCTCAGAGATACCAACATTTGTGAATGCTCAAATTCCTTTGATAAAATGGTCTGGGGTACTGAGTACTATCAGCCCTCAGTATCCACAGATGCAAAACACGCAGATGTGGAGAGTGACTGTATTCTAGGATGGATTGGAAGACTTCCTTCACACTTCTGACTAGTGGACGAAAGCGATAAAATTCAAATGGAGCTGTTAAATCTTCCTCTGGGATATTGTTGAACCATCAGGTTTTATAAGCTCAGGAGGCATCCCAAGTTTAGAACCAAAAGATGAAATTACTCTTCTCAGCAAGCTACCTCCTGCACTGAAATAATTTCATAGATTGGCCTGTGTGTCTTCTGCCTCTGGTTATTGCCTACCTGTGGCTTACATAAGAGCCCCTACATGTACTACTATCATTTTTCTTTTTTTTGAAAATAGGAGCAAAATACTTCAGCTTTGATGTTTTATAGGAATAGAAAATTGTGATGTCTCCTTAATATGAAAACTCAGACAAGGTGGTTAATATTTAAATATCTAAACCAAATTGAATTGCACATGAAAATGTGCTTACAAGTCTGAGACAGTGATTTGACTCTCCCACAACTTTCCAAATGTATTTTAGTTATTTTATAGAATTATGAATAACAGATGAAACCTACTTGTTAAAAATTAAATGGATTTGTAATATGAAGAATTATTTTTACACAAAGTAATATTTGTGCATTGTAGATTTTATCTTTAATTTTTAAATGTCTGTTATCTGATGAAGATAGGCTTTATTATGATTAAGTCTACTTGGTTGAATTATTAACGAACCACATGCTGATTAAAGTTGATGTGATTCTTTCATATATCAGAGTATGGTACTCATGCATTTATAATGTATATCAATTTTTTTCCTAGAAAATATTATCTGTGTGAAAATTTATGATTTTAAAGGAAATATTTAATTTCAAAGAGATACCTTGGGAATTTTGTCTTAGGACGTTATAGAAAAGTAAAAGAAAATAATTTAACTTCAGATGATTCATGCTCAAGTCTTCAAAACACAAGCTCTAAGCCAGGTAAAACCTCATTTGGTCCATTGCTCTAAATAGTATCAGATGGAATTTAGGAGCTTATTCCTAAGATGATCTTTTTTCAAAATTTCTCTTGTGCCATTTTCAGGGACTTCTTGTGTGAGTACTCGTTTCCAAGCTTTCTGAGAGCATCAGTTTGCAAATACATATATCCATGCATAGATGTATGTATGCAAATATATACACACAGACATGCACCTAACTTTTCTATGGTCATTATTTTCCTGTGCTCCTAACTGTACGTGATTTGTATAACTATGTTATTCCAGCATTAGTAATTAAAAAGCAAATAGTGTTTCTAGGCCTGAACAGGGATCTCCTTAGTTCCCAGAGGAATCTTACTTCCTTTTAACAGAAGAAAGCTTGAGGTCATATTTAATAGGTAAAAGCAAGAATCTCAATCAAGATGAGTTTAAAAACGAAAGACATGGGTTATGATTGCACAGCAAATTGGAAAAGTTTGAACTGATTGAGTTGGCTCTCTCCAAAGATGTTGACACAGGAGTCCCATTTTTGTCTGGGTAAAGACATTATTTAAATTTTTCTTCCATATGCAAAATAGGCAAAATTGCATGTACTGCTGAAATAATGCATTATTTAACATAGCTGAATAAATCCATTTAAATCATCAGGGAAGTACGCATAATAAAATAATGCTTGTGTTCCTTCAGCTTAATCAATCTAAAGCATCTATTTATTCTAGATGTATAATTCCATGCACTTTGTCAGAAGAAAGACTTTATGCTCTAAAGACTCGGCGCAAGCGAAATCTGTCCTAGGATACAAAGCCAGGATTTGAATTTGGGCCTCACAGGCCAAAACATTAAAAATAAAATATGGGCTGGGAATTCATGTGATTAATTTATAATTCATTTAGGTGAAAATGAGGTTTAAATGTGGAATTCTTAATACAAATAGAGAGTATTCGTATTTTACAAGGAAAGGGCATATTCCTACATTGATACCCTTTGTGAGAGGATATCTGATGATGACGATGATGATGATTTATTGTGATCTTCTGCTGTCAGCTTGTCAATTCTTCCTTGCAGTTGTTTTGAGATATATATATATATATATATTTTTTTTTTCTGTCGGTTTGTGTAAAGGAGCCATTCCTCTATTACCTCTGTAATATAGTGAGTGTCCTTGTCTGTTTGGGATGCAAGTGAGGGCCATGGCCTTTTTTCTGCAAAAGAAATGAAGTTACTAGTCTGTGAAGTTAAAGGGAGGACAGGTTATCGACAGGAAGAGGCAGGCCTCCAAGGAGGTAGTAGGAACTCAGAAGGCTGCCTCTAGCCAAGAGAGAAAGCTTGAATTCTTCCTCTGGGTCTCACTTCTCTTAGGTTGGGATCAGCAGTGCCTGGTTAAGCCTGATAGTAGATACTCTGTATGCTTGGACAATACGGTGTAACTTTGAAATAATTGGAAGAACCTTTAAAATTGGGTTATTCTCTCAAGTATGAATAAAAAGCTATTCACCTAGAGCCGCAGTTCCCAAAATATGGTCCTGAGACCAGCATCAGTCTGGAACTTCTTAGAAAGGAAAATGTTCAGGCCCTGTCTCAAACAAATGACAAAGCCCAGTGGGTGGAACCTGGCAGTTGGTTTTAGTAAAACCTCCAGGTGATTCTAATGAAAGTTCCAGTTTGAAAATCCTTGCCTCTTGTCTGCTTCCCCTTCAGGCTTCTTCACTCATTTCCTTCTCTTCCTTTCTCTTTCAAAGCTGGCCATTTCCTTGACAGATTGAACTTTTAGTCAATTTAGACTTCTATGATGCAGACAGGAGAGGAAGGAAAATATCAGATCAGAACCATGAGAAGAATTTTCCCAGAGTGTGGAGATCAGTGCTGGAAAGAGAACTGCACATATCGCTGGGGATAAACACTGTCGAGTCGGAGGTTGTCTCCAGGTTTGAATCCCAGCTCTGCCGCTTATAAGATGCATATCATTGGTCCACTTATTTCAGGTCAGTGGAGTCTACTTCTCCAGGACTCAGTTTCTTTATCTGTAAAATGGAGCTAAAACAGCAATAAAAATTTGAAGGGATATTATAAGTATCCATTTAGTGGATTTATATAAATGGCATGAAACAGTGATCAGTATTCATTTGTTTTTATTGTTCAATGCAATATATTCTCTTTATGATATTCAGAAAGAAAAAAAAAGACTCAGTGTGATCTCAAAAATTACATTTTGATTGCTGGGTTCATTGCTTAGCTTTAAAAGCATGCTTTTTGAGACTGGACCACATTGATCATATTAAGGCAGTTTTATAAGAATATACTGGTCCAATTAGAGCAATGTTAAAAGACATTCACAATCCAAGGCTATTAAACTGTTGTGGATTCTCAGTTAAGTGATCATTCTCTCGGGTGCAAATCTCTGACACTTTCTTCTCAAAACAGGCACACTAGTTCTCTGTCCCCAGTTTCCTCATTAAATCCCAACTTCCTGCATCCTAGTGTGTGGGTATTTTATTTTAAAACTAACTTCTTAAAGAAAGCAACTAGTTTTACATGTGTACGATTTTGGATACATGATTGCTTTTGCCTTTGATTGAATATCCAGTGGAGAGTTCTATAATAGCTCTGTTTTTGTTTTTTCTTTTCCCTTCCATCTTGTAAAGTTCCACTGGCCAAGAAAGAGGCCATTTTGACTCACCAAAATAGACTTTTATTTCTGACCTTCCTTCTGTATGATGGTAAAATAATAAAAAAGTTATGTGGGGTAATGGAAATAGCAACATATTTGGAGCCAGAGACATCGTTCTGACCCTATCTCTGATTAGCTTTTGACTCAGGAAAGTCATTCATCCTCTTGGATCAATTTTCTCACTTAGACTGATGTTTCAACTGGGATAATAGTGCCTCTTCAAAGGGTAATGAGGAGTTCAAGCTGAGGGAAAGTGAATGCTATTTTAAATGCTAACGTGCCATTCTAATGTTAGTTATTAAAAACTGATGATAGTTGACATTCATTGAGGGCTTATGAGGAGCTGGGGACCATGAAAAGCCTGGCTTTGGGTGGACTCTGGGAGTTGGTGATGGACAGGGAGGCCTGGCGTGCTGCAGTTCATGGGGTCGCAAAGAGTTGGACACGACTGAGTGACTGAACGGAACTGGCTGATATATAAAACATTATTGCAATGTATTTAACATTCATTTTATTAATTCATAAATAAAGCTTAGCAAATCCAGTTTTCTTAATCAGTGTCCAAATCCTGATTAGAAACGTTTTCAACTTCTGACTGCAGGTAAGAGGACATTCTGCCTGAAACAGTAAGGAAATTTACTGTCTCTTGTACCAAGGGATCCAGAGCAGCAGTGGATTCCAGTGTGTCCTAGGCTGCATTCTGAGAGCTCCCACCTTTCCTGACCAGAGTCACAGAAGGCTACCTGTTTTGTAGATTTCTAAAGGTGGGCAGGCCCTCTGTGGTCACAGACTCCAGCACAATCATGGTGATGAAAGACAGGACTGGATTGGTTCCCAGAGCTAGTTTGTTGTGTATAAGACTGAGGATTCTGGTCTTCTTGTCCAACCCCTGATTGGAAAACAATGCTGGACCCTGGCAGGGAAGTGACTAGCCAGTCACCAACCACTGAGATGTTGTTCAGGAAGTCTGTGAAGCCCCTGAATCTTCATAGCTTCAAGGTATTGAGTTGACCAGAAAAGTTAGTTTATGTTTTTCCATAGATGTGACTGGAAAACCCCAACAGACTTTTTGAGCAACTCAATAGGAGTAGCTGTTGCTCCTTCTTCTCTCTACAAAGAGACTGAGTTCTTCAAAGGCTCTTATTGTTATTTCTCAACCCAAAGGGCAACATTCTATAGACACGGTTTTCTTGGGCAATCTAAGTTCATTTTCTTATCACCTGTTACATATCAGGAGTTTCATACCTCCTTCCTAGAAGCAGTATTGTCTTTCCATTCTTAAGCTATTGGTAGGCTTTCCATTCTGCTAGTGTGATTTTTCTTTCTATTCCTGCTCCTTAGGGAAGGGACACACCTTGTTGTTTTGAGTTCTGTGTTTTTAAATCTCTATACCAAAATTGTGGCCCTACTAAGGCATGTGATACACGATAGTGGTAATACAAAGACTGCTCACCAGACAAGTCACTGGAAGGGAATATCTGGCTATTGTCACGATAATCCCAGATGCTCTGTACTGTAGTTCTCTTAAAGAATGTCAGTGGGCTCCTTTCTCTCAAATGTTCCTTCTGTAGCAAAAGCAACATTTTAAAAAAAAAAAATGGGGTTGAAATGAAGTTCTTGAGTCAGTCACCAGCACAAATGTTTGTTAATGTGAAGCCAGGACAGACTGTGGGTAAAACAGATCAGGTCTTGGACATTGGTTCCCTCTGCCTAACACTCTTCCTACCAAACTAGTTTATCTGCATTTGCTAGAACTTTCCTTGCACTTTCCAGGCTCCAGGTCTTTGCTGTGTTCCCATCACATAGGATGTCTTTTTTGAGTATCTCCACTTGCCTGAACCGCACCCTCACCCTGACCCAGCTGAAAATGGCCTCTTCTTCACAACTTCTCAGACACATCCAGACCAAAAAAGACCCAAGATCCAATTCTCTTCTTGCCCTCATTGAACACTAATTGAACATCCTTTTTCTGTAAAATTAAATGTGACCTTGTTTATTTAAGTGTTTACATCTTGTCTCCATACCTAGATTACAGTTTGAGGGCCTAGGCCCCTGCCTCCCATGTTATTGTAACTCCCTGCCCTCCCCCACCCATTCTAGTGCCTCTGCATGGAGCATAGTAAATGTTAGTGTTGGTTGCTCAGTCGTGTCTGACTCTTGTGATCCTATAGACTGTAGCCTGCCAGACTCCTCTGTCCATGGAATTCTCCAGGCAGGAATACTGGAGTGAGTAGCCATTCCCTTCTCCAGGGGATCTTCCTAACCCACTGATCAAACCCAGGTCTCCTGCATTGCAGGCAGATTCTTTACCATCAGGAAAAACTTAAGCATAGTAACAAAAAACATTTTTTTTTTTGACTCACTGTTTGATTAGAATCTGATAGTAAGGATATTTTAGACTAAGAAGACAGTTTTGGTTTACCTAAGAGGAAATTATACACTAGGACTAACTATAGCTTTTAACCAGAATTGATGAATGAGGTGAAGTACATCTTTTGTTTGATGTAAATATGTTTCCTTTTTAAGGCTTTTCACAAAGATTATGTCTAGTTCAGTCACTCAGTTGTGTCCATCTCTCTGAGACCCCATGGACTGCAGCCCACCCAGGCTTCCCTGTCCATCACCAACTCCTAGAGCTTGCACAAACTCATGTCCATTGTGTCGGTGATGCCATCCAACCATCTCACCCTCTGTCATCCCTTCTCCTCCTGCCTTCAGTCTTTCGCAGCATCAAGGTCTTTTCCAGGGAATCAGTTCTTTGCATCATGTGGCCAGGGTATTGGAGTTTCAGCTTCAGCATCAGTCCTTTCAATGAATATTCAGGACTGATTTCCTTTAGGATGGACTGGTTTGATCTCCTTGCAGATTAGGTGGTTGTAAGTTACCTCTTTGACCCATCTTCTGACTTCCTCTCTCATCTCTTTCTGGGTCACCCTTATATGGCATCAGACAGTTTTGTTTTATTAATCCCCATACAGTGCAGCATCTGACATCTGTGTTTTCTGACCAGGGATCAAGCCCATGCTTCCTTCAGTAGAAGCACAGATTTTCAACCACTAGGAATGTCCCAGATTTTTTTTTTTTTTTAACAGAGCTTCCTCTAAGCTGTCTTCTATCCCCTTGCTGTATTTATATATTTTTATTCTTAGAGAGCTTGGGAAGAATTCAGCAACATTTTTAATAGTCACACTTTTTCAAAGTAAACCTTTACCTGTGTGCACTCTCGTTGGATCTGCCCAGCTCTAAGTGCCTGCAAGGATCAACTTGCAGGCTGGCAACTCTCTTCCAGCTTGGCCCCTCTCTCTTTTGCATGTTAACTTTTTCCTTTTAGCCTTAGCACTACTGCCTTTCAAAAGCTGATTTTCAACAGATCTTTTGACTCTGATGACGTCCCAACATACAGTGGTGGTGGTGGTGGTGGGGTGTGTGTGTTTGTGTGTGTGTGTGTGTGTGTGTGTGTGTGTGTGTGTGTGTGTATACATATATGGGCTTATTTTTCTTTTTACCAAAGTATTTATTGAACTACTTTGAGAGAACTTAAGAAATTATACACAGCTATTGCCTTGAGTAGGAGAATTATCTTTGAACACAGCTGTTTTCCTCCATCCTTGTCTTTAATTTAGTGTCTTCACTTTTTTCTTATTCTTAAACATCCATAACATTTTTGACCCAAAATTGTATCCCCTCAACCATCTCTTTCAACGTTGAACTCAGGAGTTACTAAAGCCTTTAAATAATATTGAAGACCCTTCAGTGGCTTTGAAGTACTTTAGAAAATAGACTAAGAACACTCTTGCTCTCAGATTAGCTAAGAAATCCATCCCAGGACCGTTGATTTCTCCCTATCTGCCTCTCTCCTCTCTTTCCTTTACATGTAGACACAAAACCCAGTTAACCCATTATATGGCAATATAGTTTTGATTCTACCCTTTATGACTTATAAGACATTGCTTAAAAACACCTTAAATTGTGTTTATTCAGTCAAAGTTTCTCATCCAGATTTTCAAGCATGTTTTTCCTTTGTATGCCAATGAGTTTCTTTCCCAAAGGGTCCAGTCAAATCTTTTGAGGTCTCCTGCTGCCTCTGTATCTGAAGCCATCACTTCAAAGCACTCTGCCTGCCATGGTTGACTCACCAACAGTCCTTTGCAAAAGGCCCAGGTTTTTTTTGTTTTTTTTTTTCCTCTTTGGATCTGATTATCCATCAGGCTAGAGGAGCTTAAGAGAACCCACAACCTAAGCTCAAGGTGGTAATAGCAAGAAGACTTATCAAAGACTTAACGGGTGCTAGGTACTTTGTTATTTCATTTAATTCTCAAAATAACACCATGAGATGTCATTATCATCTCCATTTTGCAAGCAAGGAAACTGGAGGCACAGAGAGTTTAAGTTAACTTGTCTGAAGTCTAAAAGACTTCTAAAAGTTTCTATAAAGTACGTGATAGAGTCTGTGTTATGAACACAGAGGGACAGCTTCCAAAATTTCAGTTCGTAATTACTGTGCCAAATGATATATTATACAAGTTATGCTGTCTCCCCGGGGCTTCCTGGTGGCTCAGATGGTAAAGAAGCCACCTGCAATGTATGAGACCTGGGTTCTATCCCTGGATTGGGAAGAACCCCTGAAGGAAGACATGGCAACCCACTCCAGTCTTCTTGCCTGGAGAGTCCCATGGACAGAGGAGCCTGGTACGCTGCAGTCTACAGGGTCGCAGAGATTCGGGCGTGAATGAGTCACAGAGCACACCCACGCTGTCTCCCCGCACTGTTTCTGTCAAACTCCAATGGTAAACACAAGCATTATGGTTCATTTTAAAGCAATGATTCTAATTTTTCAGTTTATAAGCACTATGTTCACTGTTCAGATGATACACTTTGGAATGGTACATTCTGTATATTTGGAACATTTATTTCTCTTTGCAGTCACTGAAGCTTGTTAATATCAACCACTGGCTTTGCTGGCTCCTTCAAATAAGCTTGTTTAATCTATTATAGCTGGCCTCTAGCAAATGTTATTTGTAGGAAAGACATTGTGGTAAGGAATATTCACTCTTTTTAGAAACTCAAATGAGGTATTCTCAGCATGTGTATGAATATATATGTATGCATATGTATGTACAGATACCCTTGAAAACCTTTTACAGTTATTGAGTCACTCAGTACCCAGTGATAATGGAGTTCCATCTACCATAGGTGAGGTGTTGGGTTGTATATATCCTGATATTCAGGTTATGTTTTTAAAGCAGTTTGGCAGAGATTAAAGTATCGGCAGGTGGGTTGCAGCTTTGGCAGTTTTCACTCTAAGAAAGCAATCGACAAAGCACCAAACAGCACAATATATTACTTGTTGGCTGGTAAGTCATGAGCCCCTGAGGCTGTTGCTCATCCTGGATGCTGGCTGCTGGCCGACTGTAGGGCAGATGGAAGAGCTGGCTGCTAAGTCGTTTCCAGCACTTGAAGCCCAGCATGATGGAGGATCCTGAGCACGGCTCAAAAAAATGTTTCTCTACTAACTTATCTTGTGCTTATCGGTGAATTTACATAGTCCAAGAGACAGCTGTTTTGTTGTAATGGTTCCTCAGCAAGTGAAATTCATGTTTCCAGGTCAGTTTCTAATATTATGATTATAATTGGATACTATTTGAATTAGTTTCGATTTATAGAACAGAGAAAACTTAATTGAAAATATTTAAATCCTGATCTAAAGATTATTTATTGTAGCTTTGCTGGCAATGTTGATGGTAAAAGTGCAGCTACATATCATGTGATTATTTGGCCTGATTTAACGACACTCCCTCCCTCCAACCCCTCCCTTCACCAGGGTTTCCCTGGTGGTTCAGATGGTAAAGAATCCACCTGCAGTGTGGGAAACCTGGGTTTGATCCCTGGGTTGGGAAGATCCCCTGGAGGAGGGCATGGCAACCCACTCCAGTATTCTTGCCTGGAGAATCCCATGGACACAGGAGCCTGGTGAAGAGTCAGAAATGACTGAACAACTAAGCACAGCACCTCCCCCCAAATTTTTCAATATAGTGTAGTATTAGTAATGCAATAATGAATGGATTATTGACCAACATTTCCTAGTCTTGTAACTACACAGAAAAATAAACTAGCCTGGTCTCATTGGCTCCCACTGTCTTGATAAAATAACCAGGATATATATATAGGGTCTGCTTTTCTTTTTTCCCCTTAGTCAACCTTTCTTTTTGTCTCCCCTTTGGGTTAACTTGACTCCCATTGCTACATTGAATTTTGATGAGTCTACAACCATACTCTGCTTGAGTTTCCCAGATTCAGAGCCCTGAATTAGCAACAGAAGATTACTTGGTGAACACAAGATCTTTGAAACAGAACCAAGTGACCCACAGGGCTTTCCTCCAGACCAGAACTCATCCTTGTCTTGCAACAGACACAATTTTCTAGACTTGGGCTTCTTACACCCTTGCAATTCAGTGACTTTCTCCCTGAATCTGTGCTGCATGAAAGCTACAGATTCTGTTTGACTGATCACCCTCCACATACAAACTTTTTTTCCTCCATGCTTGCTATTCTATTCTGGTTCACATGGACTTTCTTCAAACTGTAACTTTTTTAGATTTATTTTCATGAAGTTACAATCCCGGTGTATCGTTCAGGAAACATACCAAACTTATTTTAGTATCATTGGAATGATACAAATTCTTGAGTTATTGACAGCATTAGGTTCCTTATATAGAGGTCTAATTACTTACTTTTTTGAGGAGAGACCACTTCTTTCATTCTGCAATGGTACAAGAAAGGACTCTCCACTCCACTCATAGCACAAAGTACTTCCTGCAAAACATCCCTACTTCCATTTAGATTTTAGATTTTCTTTGGGGCATAAAATGGTTAGAAAAGTTTTAACAAATTGTTTGTCTTATTTTGATTATATGATTTGCTCTTTGGTAACTTTTAAGTTTTTAAAATTACTTACTTAATATTCAAGCAAAGTTCTATTCATGTAGGCACCAACATCATACTATGAAGTGAAGTGAAGTGAAAGTCGCTCAGTTGTGTGCAACTCTTTGTGACTCCGTGGGCTATACAGTCCATGGGATTCCTCAGGCCAGAATACTGGAGTGGGTGGGTAGCCTTTCCCAAGCCTGGGATCGAACCCAGGCCTCCAGCATTGCAGGCAGACTCTTTACCAGCTGAGCCACCAGGAAAGCCCAATTTGTGCTATATTAAATAGTAATTCAAAAAATCCATTAATCTATACCAACGTAATATAGTAGTATCTTAGTAGTAAATTACCTTAATATGATATAATTCTGCTGAGTCCAAGACTGCCTCATGAGAAAATGTACTTAGGTGCAACCAAAGAAAGAATATAAGAAATCTCCAGAGAGTTTTATATAGCTAGGCTTCACTATTGGTAATGTATTGTCCTAAAGGCATGTTCAAAAAACCTTTCTGTTTAATAATGGCTTCAATATCCATTAAGAAAAATGTTGGCAACAAATCTAGAAGATGAATTCAGGGCTTATTCACTTTACAAAAACATTTCTTAAGTATACAAAACCATCCACCTCTAAAACTCTGTATTTCAGCCTTCTGTGATATTGATTGGTAGGTACTTCCTAAGCCAGGTGGGGAGCAAAGGGAAGAAGAAAAAGCGTATCAACTTAAAATTAAGGCATTAAGAGTGATTGACAGTTTGATATGGCTCTAACCTTAAAGGTACAACATCAATTATGTTATAATGTAAATCAATAGAAGCATGCCATGTAATTTATAAAATGGTGAACATACAGCCTTTTCAAAATACATTTTTCATGCAGATCAAAATAAGTTACACAGATATAGCTAGGCAAATTATCTCCAGAAATCAGAACTGAGATTTTTTTTTTTGATGTGAACCATTTTTAAAATCCTTGTTGAATTTGTTACAATATCACTTTTGTTTTTATGTGTTGGTTTTTTGAGTCCAAGACACATGGGATCTTAACTTCCCAACCAGGGATTGAACCTGTACTACCTGCATTAGAAGGCGAAATGTTAACCACTGGACCACCAGGGAAGTCCCAGAGCTGAGACTCTTAATTTACGGTTTTAAAGTGTCTATGTCATGGGGGGGGACTGTGTGGTATGGGGATGGAACCCCTAGGAGAGTAGGCAGCATTTTTGTAGTATGAACTTGAGTCTCAGGGAATCTATTAATGGAAATCAATGGAAATATGAAATCCTTAAAATAATGGACAGAATTGTATGTGATGGGGACAAGCTAAGGAAATAGTTAATGTGTTTCTGTTTTTTGTTTTTTGTTTTTCTCCTTCAGATAAGGAGGGTCTTTTTACTGACTTGTGTTAGATGACAGCCAAGGATATTTGATTGCATTGCAAATAGCCGAGGACTAAATCACATTAACATCATGAAAAGGTGATGTCAGACATTAAAAGGATGAAGGAGATGACAAGAAAAAAGTGGAGACAGGAAGAAGTTTCTGGGGAATTGAGCTTTATTGGTGGTGAGGGGATAGATGTAACCTCATTTTGACCACCTACCCACTTTGGTATATCTATATGAAACGAGCGGCCTCTTGCCTTAATACTGCCTTTTCTGTTTGCAATCCCTACCACAGCATTTAACATCTTCCTCTTGTTGTTTCTTCATCTGTGCTCCTGGTGTTTTGCTACTGACCTCCCTTGGAGGGATGTTGTAAGGCTTAAATAATTAATGATTCGCAAGTGCTTCAGAAATGGAAAGGATTGCCTCGGTGCTAACTCAGATGCACCTAGGAACTGCAGCATGTAGGATAGGATGCAAAGGCATGTTGTCAGAATTCCTCACGAAGCCGCCGCTCAGCCAGGCCTCCCACTCACATCAGGGTGAATTAAGGCCATGGTTTTGCAAGCACATCTGATGCTGCTTGACTTGTGTGTGCTTCTGTTGCAACATTATTTTGACACTTTGTGTGTTCATTTGTTGGACTACTTTAAACCCTTCTGTAACCAAATGAAAGCAAAGTGCCTACTACAAGCAATTTCTGAAGATGGTGTCAACCTGATTGAGGATGAAAAATTGATCTACTGGACAAAAATGTTGGAATAGCATGTTTATTTGACTTGTTTGGCCAGACATAAATAGGGCATTGATTCAGGAGACATTTTCATTAAGACACATGGTTTATCTAATACTTTGACAATCCGTGGTATTCTCTCTATATGTCTTTCTCTTTCTCTCAATTTCTTTCTCTTTTTCATCTCTAACTCTGACTCACTTCCAAACTTCAATATCACATAAAAAAAAAAAAAAAAAAACAGAGACCAATGGAAGCAAATGATCCATCTAGTTAGTGCTGGGATTAAGAGAGAAATCTGGTTTCTTGTCTCCTAGTTCAATACTTTAATATATGTGAGAATTCGTTGATCATTTCTAAGAGTAACTTTAACAAACATTCATTATTTTTCCTAAAAGCTCCAGATTTTCATTCAAAGATCCCAGGGTAACCAATATCTAAAAAGCTGACCAGCCATGCGTTTAGACTATGAGGGAGAGCCACTGTAGCATCTCTCATGTCATCAAACTCTAATATTGAGTTCTGTGATCTATTTGGTTTGATGAGCTATCCCCTGTTCCCATCTAGTCTGCATAACCCCTGAAAATATGACTTTAACATACAGATCAAGGCAGGTACAGGTGTAACCACACTCCCATTCATTTTTTTTAATTTAATTTTATTTATTTATTTATTTATTTTTATTTTTTTTAAATTTTAAAATCTTTAATTCTTACATGTGTTCCCAAACATGAACCCCCCTCCCACCTCCCTCCCCATAACATCTCTGTGGGTCATCCCCATGCACCAGCCCCAAGCATGCTGTATCCTGCGTCAGACATAGACTGGCGATTCAATTCTTACATGATAGTATACATGATAGAATGCCATTCTCCCAAATCATCCCACCCTTTCCCTCTCCCTCTGAGTCCAAGAGTCCGTTATACACTGCTGTGTCTTTTTTCCTGTCTTGCATACAGGGTCGTCATTGCTATCTTTCTAAATTCCATATATATGTGTTAGTATACTGTATTGGTGTTTTTCTTTCTGGCTTACTTCACTCTGTATAATCGGCTCCAGGTTCATCCATCTCATCAGAACTGATTCAAATGAATTCTTTTTAACGGCTGAGTAATACTCCATTGTGTACATGTACCAAAGCTTTCTTATCCATTCATCTGCTGATGGACATCTAGGTTGTTTCCATGTCCTGGCTATTATAAACAGTGCTGCAATGAACATTGGGGTACATGTGTCTCTTTCAATTCTGGTTTCCTCGGTGTGTATGCCCAGCAGTGGGATTGCTGGGTCATAAGGTAGTTCTATTTGCAATTTTTTAAGGAATCTCCACACTGTTCTCCATAGTGGCTGTACTAGTTTGCATTCCCACCAACACTCCACACCCTCTCCAGCATTTATTGCTTGCAGATTTTTGGATCGCAGCCATTCTGACTGGTGTGAAGTGGTACCTCATTGTGGTTTTAATTTGCATTTCTCTGATAATGAGTGATGTTGAGCATCTTTTCATGTGTTTGTAAGCCATCCGTATGTCTTCTTTGGAGAAATGTCTATTTAGTTCTTTGGCCCATTTTTTGATTGGGTCATTTATTTTTCTGGAATTGAGCTGCATAAGTTGCTTGTATATTTTTGAGATTTGTTGTTTGTCAGTTGCTTCATTTGCTATTATTTTCTCCCATTCAGAAGGCTGTCTTTTCACCTTGCGTATATTTTCCTTTGTTGTGCAGAAGCTTTTAATTTTAATTAGATCCCATTTGTTTATTTTTGCTTTTATTTCCAGAATTCTGGGAGGTGGATCATAGAGGATCCTGCTGTGATTTATGTCGGAGAGTGTTTTGCCTATGTTCTCCTCTAGGAGTTTTATAGTTTCTGGTCTTACATTTAGATCTTTAATCCATTTTGAGTTTATTTTTGTGTACGGTGTTAGAAAGTGATCTAGTTTCATTCTTTTACAAGTGGTTGACCAGTTTTCCCAGCACCACTTGTTAAAGAGATTGTCTTTACTCCATTGTATATTCTTGCCTCCTTTGTCAAAGATAAGGTGTCCATATGTGTGTGGATTTATCTCTGGGCTTTCTTTTTTGTTCCATTGATCTATATGTCTGTTTTTGTGCCAGTACTATACTGTTTTGATGACTGTGGCTTTGTAGTAGAGCCTGAAGTCAGGCAAGTTGATTCCTCCAGTTCCATTCTTCTTTCTCAAGATTGCTTTGGCTATTCGAGGTTTTTTGTATTTCCATACAAATCTTGAAATTATTTGTTCTAGTTCTGTGAAAAATATGGCTGGTAGCTTGATAGGGATTGCATTTTCTTTTTATCAATGTACCAAAAACAATATGTAGAAATGGGGTTGAAAGCTGCAGTCTAAACTAGCTCCTGAAGTTTCAGTTATCTTGGTATGTATAGTTTAAATGAGATTCTTCTAAAATGAATTAGGTGATAGCATAAAATTCACACCAGATTCCAAATACAAATCCAGACTCACTGATGAAAATCTAAGTATAATTCCCAATCCGTCCCTTTCTCCTTTTCATCTCCAAGTGCCAGCCTTTCTCCCACTTCAGAGACCCCTTATCTCTAATGTTTCTTTCCTTCTTTTTTTTTTTAAAGCTTTCTTTTTTTCCCTTGTCCTCTTCCTGTTGATACTCTTCGATCTGTATGCTCTGTAAGAGTGGGAAAGCCAGACTGAGAAGGTGTGGCTAAGGCAGAGATGAGAAGAGGCAATGACCAATTTTGTATGTACAGTTCTGGGTCACTGGAAGGACCAGAAGAAGCTCTCCTATGCCCCAGGCTTGGGGACAAAGCAAGCACTGCTCCTTTTAGAAGACATTAATAGAGCAATCAGGGGGTGGACTGCTCAGATGGAGCAGCAGCAGGGACCAATCTGCCCTAAGCTCTGAGTCTTGGTTTGTTTTGTGTAGAAACTTTTGTTGTGTGTACTTCCAGAGAGCATCAGCCTTGGCAACTAGACTCACAGAGGACTGATTTCTAAATCTCTGTGCCTGTTTATTCATCTGCAATGTGACTGATCTAGTTTTGGAGCCACAATGGTCCTATCTGTTTGTTCACCCTTTCTTGGCCCAAGATGTGGAATTAGTGACTAGAAAATTGGCAACCACAGAAAAAGGATTGGAATTCTTAGTATGTTATTTAATCTGACCTGTAATGGAGCCTAGAAAATTATTTCCATCCTGTTATATATATATTTTTAATTTATTTTATTTATTTGGCCATGCTGGGTCTTCAGGTTGTCATGCAGGATCTTTGATCTTCACTGGGGTATGTGGGATCTTTACTTGCACCATGTGGGCTCTAGTTTCTTGACCAGGGATAAATCCCAGGGCTCCTGCACTGGGAGTGTGGAGTCTTAGCCACTGGACCACCGGGGAAGTTCTGATCCTGTTATAATTAACTGTGTGTCTGTTCATTCATTCAGTATGTATTTAGTGCATTTCTTCAATGCTTCAGTTACTGTCCTAGGTTCTTGTATTTATCAATGAGCACAGTAGGTGAAGATCCCTTCCTTAATTATCTACATCCTTCAGAATGTGCTTTAAGTCTTTTGAAATATAGATGCATCAGCTCTATGATCAGCACAGTTCAGTACACATCTTTCCGTTGCATGTATGTCTCAGGACTGACTCCTCTTGGCCAAATCCTTGACCTTTGACATCTCATTCCCAGGCTCTAGATCAATGCCATCCAGCAGAACTTTGAAGGCTGATGATGGAAATATGCTCTATGCTGGCCAACTAGACACATGTGGCACTGAGAACTTGGAATGTCACTGGTACAACTAAGAAATTGAATTTTTAAATGTTATTGAACTTAAAATTACATTTCAGTAACTGCCCACAGTTGGTGGCCATCACATTGGACAGTACCGCTCTAGATGATCCATAGCTCCCTGTTGTCTCTGTATGGTTAGAACTGCTGCTTCTTTGGCAGGTTGCTGCTCAGGAAATGGTGCAGTGAGCCATTCTGAATGTCCACGGATCCAGACTGTTCACAGGTCAGATATCAACAGCTGAGACAGTGCATAGCTAGACAGGAGGAGTTTGATTCCTGGAAATGATGTACAGGTAGCCAGCCATGCAGATGTTTGCCACTTAGAAGCTCTTCAAGAGCTCCAAAGAGGACAAGGTGCATTTGTTACCAGAATTCATGAAATATGGGCTAAATAGAGATCTTTAAACACTGGGTTACATTGCAGGAACAGAATCCCCGTTCCCTCCTCCTGGGAGGACTGTTGAGAAGGAGATGAGACCCTTGTCTTTGACAAAATGTTATCTGGGACTGGGTTTTGAGTTTAGGTAACTGAGGCAGCTATTCAGTGACTAGAATTGGAGTACTAGGAAAGAGGCAGATTTCCAAATAAAATAACTTATTCTCAAAATCATACAGTGTACAGCAGCAATGTTCACATACTATTGAGTCCAGTGATCTAAACTAGCTCCTTCTATTCTTCTTGCATGGATCTGGGTGGGCTGGGAGTTGAAGACCATCTGTTGTCATGGAAGGAACTGGAGAGAGAGGCAAAAATATGTTCTGTTTGCCTGCTTAGCAATTTGGGGTATCTCCTTGAGAGTATCTGAAAAGAGAAATCATGTCTTAGAAAGGACTTCAAAATAAATGCATAATAAATCCTGTCTAGGGAGCTTATATTAGCACTGGTTAACTCTCTCCATTTATGTTGATCATCTTAAGCTTTAGTTCCATGACCAACCACCGTGAAGCCTGGCAGAGATAGAACACAGTGAAACAGAGAGTCAGGAGAATCCATGGGGCATCCACAGCCTGAAATCTCTAGGACAGGGAACTAAACATTCAAACCAAAAGGGGCAAAGCTGACTTGGGCAGCTGAGCACAGGGCCAGATACTAGAGAGTAAAGCAAAGGTCTAGGCTAAGAGAACTCAGGAAATTTCATTTCAGCTCTTCGCTCACTGCCTTGACAAATATCTTTTGGAACAGTGCTGTGAAAGTTGACTCTGTCCTTGTCATTTTAAAAGTCTTCCAAGTGGGTTTTAGCCCAGGGATGCAATGATTCTTCAGTATCCCAAAACAATCAATGTAATACACCACATTAACAAATTGAAAAATAAAAGCCATATGATTATCTCAATAGATGCAGAGAAGCTTTTGACAAATTTCAACATCCATTTATGATAAAAAAAACTCCCCAGAAAGCAGGAATAGAAGAAACATACCTCAACATAATAAAAGCTATATATGACAAACCCACAGCAAACATTATCCTCAATGGTGAAAAATTGAAAGCATTTCCCCTAAAGTCAGGAACAAGACAAGGGTACCCACTTTCACCGCTACTATTCAACATAGTTCTGGAAGTTTTGGCCACAGCAATCTGAGCAGAAAAAGAATTAAAAGGAATCCAAATTGGAAAAGAAGAAGTAAAACTCTCACTGTTTGCAGATGACATGATCTTCTACGTAGAAAACCCTAAAGACTCCACCAGAAAATTACTAGAGCTAATCACTGAATATAGTAAAGTTGCAGGATATAAAATCAATACACAGAAATCTCTTGCATTCCTATACACTAATAATGAGAAAGTAGAAAAAGAAATTAAGGAAACAATTCCATTCACCATTGCAATGAAAAGAATAAAATACTTAGGACTATATCTACCTAAAGAAACAAAAGACCTATATAAAGAAAACTATAAAACACTGGTGAAAGAAATCAAAGAGGACACTAACAGATGGAGAAATATACCATGTTCATGGATCGGAAGAATCAATATAGTGAAAATGAGTATACTACCCAAAGCAATCTATAGATTCAATGCACTCCCGATCAAGCTACCAACGGTATTTTTCACAGAGCTAGAACAAATAATTTCACAATTTGTATGGAAATACAAAAAACCTCGAATAGCCAAAGCAATCTTGAGAAAGAAGAATGGAACTGGAGGAATCAACCTGCCTGACTTCAGGCTCTACTACAAAGCCACAGTCATCAAGACAGTATGGTACTGGCACAAAGACAGAAATATAGATAAATGGAAAAAAATGGAAAGCCCAGAGATAAATCTGTCCACCTAAGGACACCTTATCCTTGACAAAGAAAGCAAGAATATACAATGAAGAAAAGACAATCTCTTTAACAAGGGGTGCTGGGAAAACTGGTCAACCACTTGTAAAAGAATGAAACTAGAACACTTTCTAACACCATACACAAAAATAAACTCAAAATGAATTAAAGATCTAAATGTAAGACCAGAAACTATAAAACTCCTAGAGGAGAACATAGGCAAAACACTCTCCGACATAAATCACAGCAGGATCCTCTATGACCCACTTCCAAGAATATTGGAAATAAATGCAAAAATTAAAAAATGGGACCTAATTAAACTTAAAAGCTTCTGCACAACAAAGGAAACTATAAGCAAGGTGAAAAGACAGCCTTCAGAATGGGAGAAAATAATAGCAAATGAAGCAACTGACAAAGAATTAATATCAAAAATATACAAGCAACTCCTGCAGCACAATTCCAGAAAAAATAAATGACCAAATCCAAAAACTGGGCCAAAGATCTAAATAGACATTTCTCCAAAAAGACATATGGATGGCTTACAAACACATGAAAAGATGCTCAACATCACTCTTTTTCAGAGAAATGCAAATTAAAACCACAATGAGGTACCATTTCACACCAGTCAGAATGGCTGCGAGCCAAATGTCTATAAGCAATAAATGGTGGAGAGGGTGTGGAGAAAAGGGAACCCTCTTGCACTGTTGGTGGGAATGCAAACTAGTACAGCCACTATGGAGAACAGTGTGGAGATTCTTTAAAAAATTGCAAATAGAACTGCCTTATGACCCAGCAATCCCACTGCTGGGCATACACACCAAGAAAACCAGAATTGAAAGAGACATGTGTACCCCAATGTTCATTGCAGCACTGTTTTTAATAGCCAGGACATGGAAGCAACCTAGATGTCCATCAGCAGACAAATAGATAAGAAAGCTGTGGTACATATACACAATGGAGTATTACTCAGCCATTAAAAAGAATACATTTGAATCAGTTCTAATGAGGTGGATGAAACTGGAGCCTATGATACAGAGTGAAGTAAGCCAGAAAGAAACACACCAATACAGTATACTAACACATATATATGGAATTTAGAAAGATGGTAACGATAACCCTGTATGCAAGGGAGCAAAAGAGACACAGATGTATAGAACAGTCTTATGGACTCAGAGGGAGAGGGAGAGGGTGGGATGATTTGGGAGAATGGCATTGAAACATGTATAATATCATATGTGAAACGAATTGCCAGTCCAGGTTCAATGCATGATACAGGATGCTCGGGGCGGGTGCACTGGGATGACCCAGAGGGATGGTATGGGGAAGGAGGTGGGAAGGGGGTTCAGGATGGGGAACATGTGTACACCCGTGGCAGATTCATGCTGATAAACGGCAAAAACCAATACAATATTATAAAGTAATTACCCTCCAGTTAAAATAAATAATTTACATTAAAAATAAATAAATAAAAGTCTTTCAAGGCTACAAGTAACTTGCAACTTGATTCTCCCTACATACTTAAACTTTTTTCTCAAAAATAATTTGGCTTAAATAATCCATTTAAGCGAAATTATCCACTTGTCCTGAGAGTATTTTTAGTCTCATCAGTCAAGACTAATGTCCCTTAACTTGAGTAACTTTCACACATCAAAAGATTCAGTTAGACAACTTATTAAAAGTTGTTAACTTGTTTTTTCTGTTAACTTGTTACAGTACTTTTTTTTCTGAATAAAAACTCTTTGCTTTTACTTGATGGAGGTGGAAATATAAGCACTTTGTACTTATCTTATTGGCCAGTGGATTATCACCTGGATTGGTACAGGAGAAAAAGAGTTTTCAAAATCTCAGAGAAGTTCTTATGTTTTCTTAGGTCATATTCAGGGTTGTATAAAATTATATTGGGAAAAATTTAAATCCAAGCCATCTACTGAATGCATGACTACTGAATGAATGGTGCACATCATCAGTCACTTCCTTTAAGTCTGACTACTGAACTCAAAACTGTAAGCATACTGTCATGCCCTGGGCATGCTTTGCCTCTATTTTCTCTTTTATATTTTTATCCTGGCTCTGATCGCTTCTAATTTACTACAAAGTTTACCTGTGTGTTTTGTTTGTTTTCTTATCTCTCACCATTAAAATGCAATCTCTATGCAGGAGAGATTCCTTCCCTGGTGGCTCAGACGGTAAAGGGTCTGCTACAACGCGGGAGACCCAGGTTCGATCCCAGGGTTGGGAAGATCCTCTGGAGAAGGAAATGGCAACCCACTCCAGTACTCTTGCCTGGAAAACCCCATGGATGGAGGAGCATGGTAGACTACAGTCCATGGGGTCGCAAAGAGTCGGACACAACTGAGCGACTTTACTTACTTACTTATGCAGGAGAGGATTTTTTTTTTTTTAATCCATATGTCTTCTTTCTTAAATTGCTTCTGGCATATAGCAGGCACCCCCAGGTGTCCTACTGGTAAAGAAGCTGCCTGCCAATGCAGGAGACATAAGAGATGTGGGTTTGATCACTTGGTCAGGAAGATCCCCTGGAGGAGGGCACAGAAACCCACTCCAGTACTCTTGCCTGGAGAATCCCGTGGATAGAGGAGCCTGGTGGGCTACAGTCCATGGGGTTGCAGAGTTGGACATGACTGAAGGGACATAGCATGCACACACAGTAAATCTATGCTGAATAAATGAACGGATCTTCTTGCCTGGTTCAGTTCAGCTCAGTTCAGTCACTCAGTCGTGTCCGACTCTTTGCGACCCCATGAATTGCAACATGCCAGGCCTCCCTGTCCATCACCATCTCCCAGAGTTCACTCAAACTCATTTCCATCGAGTCAGTGATGGCATCCAGCCATCTCATCCTCTGTCGTCCCCTTCCCCTCCTGCCCCCAATCTCTCCTAGCATCAGAGTCTTTTCCAATCAGTCAACACTTCGCATGAGGTGGCCAAAGTACTGGAGTTTCAGCTTTAGCATCATTTCTTCCAAAGAACATCCAGGGCTGATCTCCTTTAGAATGAACTGGGTGGATCTCTTTGCAGTCCAAGGGACTCTCAAGACTCTTCTTCAACACCACAGTTCAAAAGCATCAAATCTTCGCTGCTCAGCTTTCTTCACAGTCCAACTCTCACATCCATACATGACCACAGGAAAAAACCATAGCCTCGACTAGACAGACCTTTGTTGGCAAAGTAATTTATCTGCTTTTGAATATGCTATCTAGGTTGATCATAACTTTCCTTCCAAGGAGTAAGCGTATTTTAATTTCATGGCTGCAGTCACCATCTGCAGTGATTTTGGAGCCCCCCAAATAAAGTCTGACACTGTTTCCACTGTTTCTCCATCTATTTCTCATGAAGTGATGGGACTAGATGCCATGATCTTCATTTTCTGAATGTTGAGCTTTAAGCCAACTTTTTCACCCTCCTCTTTCACTTTGCTCAAGAGGCTTTCTTCACTTTCTGCCATAAGGGTGGTATCATCTGCATACCTGAGGTTATTGATAGTTCTCCTGGCAATCTTGATTCCAGCTTGTGCTTCTTCCAGCCCAGCATTTCTCATGATGTACTCTACATAAAAGTTAAATTAGCGGGGTGACAATATACAGCCTTGACGTACTCCTTTTCCTATTTGGAACCAGTCTGTTGTTCCACGTCCAGTTCTAACTATTGCCTGTACACATGGGCATCATCAGATGGTCAACACCGAAATCAGATTGATTCTATTCTTTGCAGCCAAAGATGGAGAAGCTCTATACAGTCAACAAAAACAAGACCAGGAGCTGACTGTGTCACAGATCATGAACTCCTTCTTGCCAAATTCAGACTTAAATTGAAGAAAGTAGGGAAAGCCACTAGACCATTCAGGTATGACCTAAATCAAATCCCTTATGATTATACAGTGGAAGTGAGAAATAGATTTAAGGGACTAGATCTGATAGATAGAGTGCCTGATGAACTATGGAATGAGGTTCGTGACATTGTACAGGATCAGGGATCAAGACCATCCCCATGGAAAAGAAATGCAAAAAAGCAAAGTGGCTGTCTGGGGAGGCCTTACAAATAGCTGTAAAAAGAAGAGAAGCGAAAAGCAAAGGAGATAAGGAAAGATAGAAGCAACTGAATGTAGAGTTCCAAAGAATAGCAAGAAGAGATAAGAAAGCCTTCTTCAGCGATCAATGCAAAGAAATAGAGGAAAAGAACAGAATGGGAAAGACTAGAGATCTCTTCAAGAAAATTAGAGATACCAAGGGAACATTTAATGCAAAGATGGGCTCAATAAAGGACAGAAATGGTCTGGACCTAACAGAACCAGAAGATATTAAAAAGATGTGGCAAGAATACACAGAAGAACTGTACAAAAAAGATCTTCATGACCAATATAATCACGATGGTATGATCCCTCACCTAGAGCCAGACATCCTGGAATGTGAAGTCAAGTGGGCCTTAGAAAGCATCACTACAAACAAAGCTAGTGGAGGTGATGGCATTCCAGTTGAGCTGTTTCAAATCCTGAAAGATGGTGCTGTGAAAGTGCTGCACTCAATATGCCAGCAAATTTGGAAAACTCAGCAGTGGCGAAAGGACTGGAAAATTCCTATTCCAAAGAAAGGCAATGCCAAAGATTCCTCAAACTACTGCACAATTGCACTCATCTTACATGCTAGTAAAGTAATGCTCAAAATTCTCCAAGCCAGGCTTCAGCCATACGTGAACCGTGAAATTCCAGATGTTCAAGCTGCTTTTCGAAAAGGCACAGGAACCAGAGATCAAATTGCCAACATCTTCTAGATCATGGAAAAAGCAAGAGTGTTCCAGAAAAACACCTATTTCTTGCCTGGTAGGGATATGCCAAAGATAACTCTAAACCACGAGCTTTTTAAAAAAAATAATTTTGACCATTTAAAAAGTTTTTTTTTAAAAAAATACATATACATGAATCTTACTGTCTTTACCATTGTTAAGTGTACAGCTTTACAGTGTGAAGTACAGTTACATTGTGGTGAGGCAAATTTCTAGAATTCTCACATCTTGCAAACTGAAACGCTGTACTCCCAAAGGGGCGTCAATACATGGGCCTTATAGGGGGTACTTTCTTGGAGAATTTATTAGGATTTTCTCGGGGAGTATGGCAAAGCCTAGTCATGTGCTCACCGAGCCCGTTTCCTTTCCTTGGCCTCCAGCTAGACTGTGTTGGATGTCATATGTTATTTTCGATGACAATGTGTGACAGTGTCCTGGCCAATGAAATATGGGTGGAAATGACTCATGCCCCTTTAGCATCTGGTTGTGACAACCTGCCCGCTTGCTCCTCCTTGCTCTTTTCCTCTCCTGGCTTGCTGGGATGAAGCCTATCCTGAAGGCATCCTTGGACCTCTTTGTTGAAGGAGACCAAGTGAACCAGGGGAAGCTTCTGTGTCTCTGAGGAGAGCCATACAACTGGGGAAGCTTCCTGCCTCCCACATTTACAATTGGATTTTAACATTAGCCTGCTAACAATATAGGAAGCAAGCGTGTCTGTATGAAACCATTGAGATTTGAGATTTGATCTGTTACAGCAGCAGTTAGTGCTTCCTTCAGCATGAGCAGAGAGAATTCCTTTTGGCTGCCAGAAACATGGTACTCCTTGATTTGGCATCTACTTCTGTATCATTATGGCTTTGGATGCTGGCTTTCAGTAAGCCTGTCATGATCATAGTCGGGAGGTTGCCTAGAGTCACCCTCATTTAGACAGGCTGGTAGGGCTGGAATTACTCAGGTAAAGATAACAGTCAAATGCATTTACATTTGACTTTCAATTGTGTTTTTGTGTTTTCTTAATTGCAGATATACTTCCATAAATAGAGTTAACTTTTAGTTCCTACCTGGCTGTAGGTAAATGGGAGGAAGTGATGAGTGGAAGCAGAAAGCCGGCTTGATGTTAAATATTCCCATAACCTTTAATCATAAATGCAAATTGGTGTTTACTCAGATAGGAAATGAAAAATTATTAATCTCATATAGGATCACATACCAGGATTTGAGTACTGTGTAGATTGGTGTGAATATGTGTTCATCAAAATATCATGAATTAAATTCATTTAAATGTATATTATACCAAAAACTTTCATTTTAAATTTCTCTGTACACGTGGACAGCATGTTGTGTGTATGCATGCCCGGTAGCTAAGTTATGTCTGACTCTTTGAGACCTCTTGGACTGTAGCCACCAGGCTCCTCTGTCCATGAGATTTTCTAGGCAAGAATATTGGAGTGGGTTGCCATTTCCTTCTCCAGGGGATCTTCCTGACCAAGGGATCAAACCCAGGCACCTGTTTCTCCTGCATTGTTAGGCAGATTCTTTACCACTGAGCCACCTGGGAAGACCTGGACAGCTTGTGAGGATATTCTTAAATTGTGAGACAAAAACTAATATTATGAGAATGATAGCTTACAGTGAACCATGTTGAATTCTTGATCTCCGAAGAAGATTTAGCTTCTGGACCAGGGACCAGGCCTGATCACCCAAGAGCTTTTGTGTAGCAGAGTTTTATTAAAGTATGAAAATGCACAGAAAAAGCTTCTGACACAAACATCAGAAAGGGGACAGAGTGCCCCCCTTGCTAGTGCTAGTAAGGGAGTTATATACATTTTTAATTGGTTATTACAGTAAATCAAAAGAATTTCTCAAGGTTGTAAAGATCTTACTAGACCCACTCCCTCAATATATATTTTAAGATAATAGGATTAATCAGAAGGTTTTCAGGAAGGAGAAACATGTCCTCAAGCAGGATACATTATTGTTATATAATCCTTACTAAGGAATGTAGGAAGAAAAAAATTGTCCTTTCCTCCTTGAGAATTCCAGACTTCTATATCCTCCTTGAGAGCCCCAGACCCATTTCTCTTCCTTGGGGACCCGACTTCTTACTAACCTGACTAGAAATTGACGCTGTCAAGAATTTCTCAATAGTATTCCTTGAAACAAGTTACTTGATGTGTGTACTTCATTTGAAATTGTTCGGTAGCTAGTCATGTCCAATAATTTGCAACCCCATGGACCGCAGTATGCCAGGCTTCCCTGAATTCACCATCTCCCAAAGCCTGACCAAACTCATATCCATTGAGTTGGTGATGCCATCCAACCTTCTCATTCTCTGTCATCCCCTTCTCTTCCTGCCTTCAATCTTTCCCAAGCATCAGGGTATTTTCTAATGAGTCAGCTCTTCACATCAGGTGGCCAAAATATTGGAGCTTCAGCTTCAGCATCAGTCCTTCCAATGAATATTCAGGACTGATCTCCTTTAGGATTGACTGGTTGGATCTCCTTGCTGTCCAAGGGACTCTCAAGAGTCTTCTGCAACACCACAGTTCAAAAACATCGATTTTTTGGTGCTCAACTTTCTTTATGATCCAACTCTCACATCCATATATGACTGCTGGAAAAACTATAGCTTTGACTATATGGACCTTTGTTGGAAAAGTAATATCTCTACTTTTTAATCTGCTGTCTAGGTTTGTCATTATAAGAGGCCTGCTCCTTGGAAGCAGGCCTCTTATAATTTCATGGCTGCAGTCACCAACTGCTGTGATTTTGGAGCCCAAAAGAATACAGTCTCTCACTGTTTCCATTGTGTACCCATCTACTTGCCATGAAGTGATGGGACGGGATGCCATGATCTTAGTTTTTTGAATCTTGAATTTTAAGCCAGCTTTTTCACTCTCATCTTTCACTTTCATCAAGAGGCTCTTTAGTTCCTCTACTCATTTTGTCATAAGTGTGATGTCATCTGCACATCTGAGGTTATTGATATTTCTCCCAGCAATCTTAATTTCAGCTTGTGCTTCATCCAGCCCAGCATTTCACATGATATACTCTGCATATAAGTTAAATAAGCAGGGTAATAATATGTAGTCTTGATGTATTCCTTTCCCAATATTGAACCAGTCTATTGTTCCATGTCCAGTTCTAACTATTGCTTCTTCACAGTCACACAGGTTTCTCAGGAGGCAGGTCAGGTGGTCTGGTGTTCACATATCCTTAAGAATTTTCCAGTTTGTTAGCATCCACACAAGTCAAAGGCTTTAGCGTAGTCAGTGAAGCAGAAGTAGATGTTTTTTTCTGGAATTCTATTGCTTTTTCTATGATCCAACGGATGTTAGCAATTTGATCTCTACTTCCTCTGCCTCTTTGAAATCCAGCTTGACCATCTGGAAGTTCTCATTTCATGTACTATTGAAGCTTAGCTTGGAGAATTTTGCTGGCGTATGAGCTGAGTACGACCATGAGGTAGTTTGAGCATTCTTGGCATTGCCTTTCTTTGTGACTGGAATGAAAACTGACCTTTTCCAGTCCTGTGGCCACTGCTGAGTTTTCCAAATTTGCTGGCATACTGAGTACAGCACTTTCAAAGCTTCATTTTTTAGAATTTGAAATAGTACAGGTGGAAATCCATCACCTCCATTAGCTTTGTTTGTAGTCATGTTTCCTAAGGGCCCTCTTGACTTCACACTCCATGATGTCTGGATCTAGGTGAGTGATCATACCATCACAGTTATCTGGGTCATTAAGATCTTTTTTGTATAGTTTTTCATGTATTCTTACCACATCTTCTGTATATCTCTGCTTTATTATGCCCATCTTTGCATGTAATGTTCCCTTGGTCGCTGATTTCCTTAAAGAGATCTCTAATCTTTCCCATTCTATTGCTTCTCTCTATTTCTTTGCATTGTTCACTTAGGAAAGCTTTCTTATCTCCTCCTTTTATTCTTTAGAACTCTGTATTAAGATAGGTATATCTCTCCTTTTCTCCTTTGCCTTTCAATTATCTTCTTTTCTAAGGTATTTGTAAGGCCTCACAGAGAACCATTTTGCCTTTTGCATTTCTTTTTCTTGGAAATGGCTTTGATTACCACCTCCTGTACAATATGCCAGCAAATTTGGAGAACTCAGCAGCGGCCACAGGACTGGAAAATGTCAGTTTTCATTCCAATCCTAAAGGAAAGCAATGCCAAAGAATGTTCAGACTACTGCACAATTGCACTCATCTCCCACGCTAGCAAAGTAATGCTCAAAATTCTCCAAGCCAGGCTTCAACAGTACATAAAACGAGAACATCCAGATGTTCAAGCTGGTTTTAGAAAAGGCAAAGGAACCAGAGATCAAATTGCCAACATCCACTGGATAATAAAAATAGCAAGAATGTTCTAGAAAAACATCTACTTCTTTATTGGCTATGCCAAATCCTTTGGCTGTGTGGAGCACAACAAACTGTAGAAAATTCTTGAAGAGATGGGAATACCAAACCATCTTACCTGCCTCCTGATAAATCTGTATGCAGGTCAAGAAGCAATAGTTAGAACTGGACATGGAACAACAGACTGTTCCCAAATTGGGAAAGGAGTACTTCAAGGCTGTATATTATCACCCTGCTTATTTAACTTACATGCATCATGTGACATGCCAGGTTGGGTGTAGCACGAGCTGGAATGAAGATTGCCAGGAGAAATATCAATAACCTCAGATATGTAGTTGACACCACCATTATGGTAGAAAGCAAAGAGGAACTGAAGAGCCTCTTGATGAAAGTGAAAGAGGAGAGTGGAAAAAAAAAAAAACTGGCTTTAAACTCAACATTCAAAAAACTAAGATCATGGCATTTGGTCCAATCACACCATGGAAAATAGATGGGGAGAAAAATGGAAATAATGACAATCTTTTTTTCTTGAACTCCAAAATCACTGTGGATGGTGAATACAACCTAGACAGCATATTAAAAAGCAGAGGCATTACTTTGGCAACAATGGTCCGTCTAGTTAAAGCTATGATTTTCCTAGTAGTCATGTATGGATGGAGAGTTGGACCATAAAGAAATATGAGTGCCATGATGCTTTTGAACTGTGGTGTTGGAGAAGACTCTTGAGAGTCCCTTGGATTGCAAGGATATCCAAGCAGTCATTTCTAAAGGAATTCAGTCCAGAATATTCATTGGAACGACTGATGCTGAGCTGAAGCTCCAATACTTTGGCCACCTGATACGAAGAACTGATTTATTAGAAAAGACCTTATTGCTGGGAACAATTGAATGTGGGTGGAGAGGGAATGACAGAGGATGAGATGGATGGTTGGATCCATCACTGACTGAATGGACATGGATTTGAGCAAGTTCTGGGAGTTGGTAAAGGACAGGGAAGCCTGGCATGCTGTGGTCCATGGGGTTACAAAGAGTCGGACATGATTGAGCAACTGAACTGAACTGTACAATATTACCAACGTCTGTCAACAGTTCTTTAGACACTCTGTCTATGAGATCTAAATCCCTTGAGTCTATTTCTCACTTCCACTGTATAATCATAAGTGATTTGATTTAGATCATACCTGAATGGTCTAGTGATTTTCCCCACTTTCTTCAATTTAAGTCTGAATTTGGCCATAAGCAGTTCATGATCTAAGCCACAGTCAGCTCCTGGTCTTTTTTTTTTTTTTTTTTGCTGACTGTATAGAGCTTCTCCATCTTTGGCTGCAAAGAATATTATCAATCTGATTTTGGTGTTGACCATCTGGTGATGTCCATGTGTACAGTCTTTTGTGTTGTTGGAAGAGGGTGTGTGCTATGACCTGTGTGTTCTCTAGGCAAAACTCTGTTAGCCTTTGCCCTGCTTCATTCTGTACTCCAAGGCCAAATTTGCCTGTTACTCCCAGGTGTTTCTTGACTTCCTACTTTTGCATTCCAGTCACCTATGATGAAAAGGACGTACTTTGGGTGTTAGTTCTAGAAGGTCTTACAGGTCATCATACAACTATTCAACTTCAGCTTCTTTGGCATTAGTGGTTGGGGCATAGACTTGATTTACTGTGATATTGAATGGTTTGCCTTGGAAATGAACAGAGATCATTCTGTCATTTTTGAGACTGCATCCAAGTACTGCATGTTTTACTTTTTTGTTGATTGCGATGGCTACTCCATTTCTTCTGAGGGATTCTTGCCCTCAGTAGTAGATATAATGGTCATCCAAATTAAATTTGCCCATTCTGGTCCATTTTCGTTCACTAATTCTAAAACATCAGTATTCACTCTTGCCATCTCCTATTTGACCACTTCCAATTTACCTTAATTCATGGACCTAACATTCTTTGTTCCTATGAAATATAGTTCTTTACAGCATCAGACTTTACTTTCACCACCAGACACATCCACAACTGGACATTGTTTCTGCTTAACTCAGCCTCTTCATTCCTTCTGGAGCTCTTTCTCTAGTCTTCTCCAGTAGCATACTGGGCACGCACCTACCGAGCTGGGGAGTTCATCTTTCAGTGTCATATCTTTTTGCCTTTTCATACTGTTTATGGGGGTTTAAAGGCAAGCATACTGAAGTAGTTTACCATTCCTTTCTCCAGTGGGCCACCATGGAGAACTCTCCACCATGTAGGGGCTTCCCTGGTGGCTCAGAGGTTAAAGTGTCTGCCTGCAATGGGGGAGACCTGGGTTTGATCTCTGGGTCGGGAAGATCCCCTGGAGAAGGAAATGGCAACCCACTCCAGTATTCTTGCCTATAGAATCCCATGGAGGGAGGAGCCTGGTAGGCTACAGTCCATGGGGTCACAAAGAGTCAGACACAACTGAGCTACTTCACTTTACTTCACTCCACCATGACCTATCCATCTTGGGTGGCCCTACATGGCATGGCTCATAGTTTCATTGAGTTAGACAAGGCTGTGGTCCATGTGATCAGTTTGATTAGTTTCCTGTGAATGTGGTTTTCATTCTGCCGGGCCTCTGATGAAGAAGGATAGGAGGATTGTGGAAGCTTCTTTATTGGAGGTACTGTCTGTAGGGCAAACTGAGTCTTGCTCTGATGGGCGGGGCCATGCTAAGTTCAGTTCAGTCACTCAGTCCTGTCCGACTCTTTGCGATCCCATGAATTGCAGCATACCAGGCCTCCCTGTCCATCACCATCTCCCGGAGTTCACTCAAACTCACATCCGTCGAGTCAGTGATGCCATCCAGCCATCTCATCCTCGGTCGTCCCCTTCTCCTCCTGCCCGCAATCCCTCCCAGCATCAGAGTCTTTTCCCATGAGTCAGCTCTTCGCATGAAGTGGCCAAAGTACTGGAGTTTCAGATTTAGCATCATTCCTTCCAAAGAACACCCAGGGCTGATCTCCTTTAAAATGGACTGGTTGGTACTAGCCATGCTCAGTAAATCTTTAATCCAGTTTTCCACTGTTAGGTGGGGCTATGTAAGCCCCCTTTGGCCTCAGGCCAAACTATGGTAGGGGTAATGGTGACCTCCTTTGCTAGGACTTATGCCAGCATGCTGCGGCTCCCAGGACTATCATATTCAATTCCTTTGACCCTGCAACAGGCCACTGTCAACTCACACCTCTGCTGGAGACTCCTGGACACTCACAGGCAAGTCTGGCCCAGTCTCTTGTGAGGTCACTGCTCCTTTCTCCTGGGCCCTGTTACACACCGTGTTTTGTCTGTGCCCTCTAAGAGTCTTTTTCCCCAGTCCTGAGGAAGTTCTGTAGTTAAACCTACTGGCCTTCAAAGTCAAATTCCTTGGGGTTCTCAGTACCTTTGCCAGGTCCCTAGGTTAGGGATCGGCAGATGGCTCTACAGTTTGTGGGCATCGGCTCTGTGGCTCTGTAGTGGGGCTCATGGCGACCTCCTCCAAGAGGACTTAGGCTACACGCTGCACCTCCCAGGTCTGCTGGAGCCAGGGCCCCTGTCCCTGCGGCAGGCCACTGCTGACTCGTGCCTCTGCAGGAGACACTCAAACACTCAAAGACAAGTCTGGCTCAGTATCTTGTGGGGTCCCTGGGCCCTGGTGTGCCCAAGGTTTTGTTTGCCCCCTCTGAGCATCTCTGGTGGGCATGAGGTTTGATTCTAAATGCGGTTTCGCCCCTCTTGCCATCTTGTTGGGGCTTGTCCTTTCTTGGATGCAGGGTATATTATTTTGTGGAATCCAACATTCTCCTGTCAATGGTTGTTCAGTAGCAAGTTGCAATCAAGAGAAGATGACAACACGTCCTTCTACTCCATAATCTTTACACTTGATAAGATTCTTCATATCATGGGGTAATCAAAGTGAGTAATAGTTGAGATTTTTAATGTTTACATTTCTCCTTTGAACAAATCAACTGGTAACAATGATTCTTTGTCCACCCACTCTATGGATTGGCTTCCATGGATCTATGACAATAACGACAGAAATCTAATCTTTTTATTAATGTATCACCTAGAGTAATAAATGAGATTTCACCTGTAAGTTTTGTATATTTGCATTTTTGTAAACATTATTTTAGAAGAGTGCTAACAGGAGAGATTTTCACTGTTTGGGTAAAGACAATTAAAATTAAAAAATTCCTGATTACCTCTTAAGCTTTCACTCACAAGTTTTCTAGCTAATCTCTTCCAAAGAAATTTGAAGCTGGAGTTACAGAGAGAGGGGGGAGTGATACTAGTAATAATGTGGGGTTAAGTGACTCTTTCACATCTACAAAATGAAACAAGCCACCTTAGCACACCTGAATCCCTAAAACTATTTGTGGCCATAGGTTGGGTAATAAAGAAAGGAACCAACTAGTTTTGGAGACTGATAGGATGGACTTTAAATACCATTTTAGCATTTGCTTACTACAGAACAGGTTAGCTCAGTGGCGATGAATCCGCCTGCCAATGCAAGAGATGCAGGTTCGATCCCTGAATCAGGAAGATCCCCTGGAGAAAGTAATGGTAACCCATTTCAGTATTCTTGCCTGGAAAAATCCCATGGACAGAGGAGCCTGGAAGGCTCTGATGGGCGGGGCCATGCTCAGTTCAGTTCAGTCACTCAGTCCTGTCTGACTCTTTGCGATCCCATGAATTGCAGCACACCAGGATCACAGAGTCAGACATGACTTAGCAATGAAACAATGACAAGCTACAGGACTGTGGACAATTATTTAACCCAGGTCAGTTTCATTCTAGTCCCAAAGAAAGGCAGTGCCAAAGAATGTGCAAACTACTGCACAACTGCACTCATCTCACATACCAGCAATGTAATGCTCAAAATTCTCCAGTCCAGGCTTCAACAGTACATAAACCATGAACTTCCAGATGTTCAAGCTGGATTTAGAAAAAGGAGAAGAACCAGAGATCAAATTGCCAACATCCACTGGACATTAAAAAAGCAAAAGTGTTCCGGAAAAAACATCTACTTCTACTTTATTGACGACGCCAAAGACTCTGACTGTATAGATCACAACAAACTGTGGAAAATTCTTAAAGAGATGGGAATACCAAACCACCTTACCTGCATCCTGAAAAATCGGTATGCAGGCCAAGAAGAAACAGAACTGGACAGGGAACAACAGACTGGTTCCAAGTTGGGAAAGGAGTACATCAAGACTGTATATTGTCACCCTGCTTATTTAACTTGTATGCAGAGTGCATCAGGAAAAATGCCAAGCTGGATGAAGCACAAGCTGGAATCAAGATTGCTGGGAGAAGTATCAGTAACCTCAGATATGCAGATGGCACCACCCTTATGGCAGAAAGTGAAGAGGAACTAAAAAGCCTCTTGATGAAGTGAAAGAAGAGAGTGAAAAAGTTGGCTTAAAGTTCAACATTCAGAAAACTAAGATCATGGCATCTGGTCCCATCACTTTATGTCAAATAGATGGGGAAACAATGGAAACAGAAAATTTATTTGGGGGGGGGGCTCCAAAATCACTGCAATGGTGACTGCATCCATGAAATTAAAAGAAACTTGCTCCTTGGCAGAAAAGCAGTGACCAACCTAGACAGCATATTAAAAAGCAGAGACATTTCCTTGCCAACAAAGGTAAATCTAGTCAAGCTATGATTTTTCCAGTAGTCATGTATAGATATCAGAGTTGGACTATAAAGAAAGCTGAGTGCTGAAGAATTGATGCTTTTGAACTGTGGTGTTGGAGAAGAATCTTGTGAGTCCCTTGGACTGCAAGGAGATCCAACCAGTCAATTCTAAAGGAAATCAGTGCTGACTATTTATTGGAAGAACTGATGCTGAAGCTCCAATGCTTTGGCCACCTAATGCAAAGAACTGACTCATTGGAAAAGATCGTGATGCTGGGAAAGACTGAAGATGGGAGGAGAAGAGGACGACAGAGGATGAGATGGTTGGATGGCATCAGCAGCTCAGATATGAGTTTGAGCAAGCTCCAGAAGTTGGTGATGGACCAGGAAGCCTGGTGTGCTGTAGTCCATGGGGTCACAAAGAGTCAGACATGACTGAGCAAGTGAACTGATCTTTATTTTATTTGTATGATAGAAAAATTATTTATTTTATTGGATTAATGTGAGAATTGAATGAGCTAATATGAGGCAAAAGATTGATACAAATATTAGCTTAATTTTATTCATTTCTATTTTATGTTTTTAATTTTACTTTACATACTGTACCGGTTGATTTCTATTTTAAAAATATGTCATGAAGTGTAGTAAAGAACTAACTTTATCTCAGGAGAAGACCTAGCTTTTGCCTTTGGATACTGGGAGGTAATTGTTGCTTGAGAGACTTGAGTGGGCCAGATAGTAGCAACGTGATTTTGGGTACAGAGTGGCCATATCCATGTAGTCTTGGGCTGGAACTGCCCACACCTCACAGTTTTAGAATAGAACTGTCTGTGCCAAACAGAACACTGTGCAGTTTAGTCAGTCAGTCTCCTAAGAGAGTAAATCCCATGAGTTCTCGTCTCAGGGAGAACTTTTTAAAAAATTTTATTTTCTTTCTTTAATTTTTATTGTATGTATAAGAGAAGATGAATGTTAGCTGAATCTACTTTATTTTTTTTAATTTTTATTTTTGCTTTATTTTACTTTACAATAATATATTGGTATTGCCATACATTGACACGAATCCGCCATGGGTGTACATGAGATCCCAATCCTGAACCCCCCTCCCACCTCCCCCCTCCCACTCCATATCATCTCTCTGGATCATCCCAGTGGACCAGCCCCAAGCATCCTGTATCGAACATAGACTGGCGATTCATTTCTTGCATGATAGTATACATGTTTCAATGCCATTCTCCCACATCATCCCACCCTCTGCCTCTCCCTCAGAGTCCAAAAGTCTGTTCTACACATCTGTGTCTCTTTTGCTGTCTTGCATACAGGGTTATCATTACCATCTTTCTAAATTCCATATATATGTGTTAGTATACCGTATTGGTGTTTTTCTTTCTGGCTTACTTCACTCTGTATAATCAGCTCCAGTTTCATCCATCTCATCAGAACTGATTCAAATGTATTCTTTTTAATGGCTGAGTAATACTCCATTGTGTATATATACCACAGCTTTCTTATCCATTCATCTGCTGATGGATATCTAGGTTGTTTCCATGTCCTGGCTATTAAAAACAGTGCTGCAATGAACATTGGGGTACATGTGTCTCTTTCAATTCTGGTTTCCTTGGTGTGTATGCCCAGCAGTGGGATTGCTGGGTCATAAGGCAGTTCTATTTGCAAGTTTTTAAAGAATCTCCACACTGTTCTCCATAGTGGCTGTACTAGTTTGCATTCCCACCAACAGTGCAAGAGGGTTCCCTTTTCTCCACATCCTCTCCAGCATTTATTGCTTGCAGACTTTTAGATTGCAGCCATTCTGACTGGTGTGAAATGGTACCTCATTGTGGTCTTGATTTGCATTTCTCTGAGAATGAGTGATGTTGAACATCTTTTCGTGTGTTTGTTAGCCATCCATATGTCTTTTTTGAGAAATGTCTATTTAGTTCTTTGGCCTATTTTTTGGTTGGGTCGTTTATTTTTCTGGAATTGAGCTGCATAAGTTGCTTGTATATTTTTGAGATTAGTTGTTTGTCAGTTGCTTCATTTGCAATTATTTTCTCCCATTCTGAAGGCTGTCTTTTCACCTTGCTTATAGTTTCCTTTGTTGTGAAGAAGCTTTTAATTTTAATTAGATCCCATTTGTTTATTTTTGCTTTTATTTCCAGTATTCTGGGAGGTGGATCATAGAGGATCCTGATTTATGTTGGAGAGTGTTTTGCCTATGTTCTCCTCTAGGAGTTTTATAGTTTCTGGTCTTACATTTATATCTTTAATTCATTTTGAGTTTATTTTTGTGTGTGGTGTTAGAAAATGATCTAGTTTCATTCTTTTACAAGTGGTTTACCAGTTTTCCCAGCACCACTTGTTAAAGAGATTGTCTTTACTCCATTGTATATTATTGCCTCTTTTTTCAAAGATAAGGTGTCCATATGTGTGTGGATTTATCTCTGGGCTTTCTATTT
Organism: Capricornis sumatraensis; assembly: GCF_032405125.1. NCBI lineage: Eukaryota > Metazoa > Chordata > Mammalia > Artiodactyla > Bovidae > Capricornis > Capricornis sumatraensis. The sequence goes on from NC_091083.1 coordinate 12,601,439, forward strand.
TGTTCTACTGATCTATATGTCTGTCTTTGTGCCAGTACCATACTGTCTTGATGACTGTGGCTTTGTAGTAGAGCCTGAAGTCAGGCAAGTTGATTCCTCCAGTTCCATTCTTCTTTCTCAAGATTGTTTTGGCTATTCGAGGGTTTTTGTATTTCCATACAAATTGTGAAATTATTTGTTCTAGTTTTGTGAAAAATATGGCTGGTAGCTTGATAGGGATGGCAAAATCTGTAGATTGCTTTGGGTAGTATCCTCATTTTCACTATATTGATTCTTCCGATCCATGAACATGGTATATTTCTCCATCTATTAGTGTCCTCTTTGATTTCTTTCATCAGTGTTTTATAGTTTTCTTTATATAGGTCTTTAGTTTCTTTAGGTAGATATATTCCTAAGTAATTTATTCTTTCGTTGCAATGGTGAATGGAATTGTTTCCTTAATTTCTTTTTCTACTTTCTCATTATTAGTGTATAGGAATGCAAGGGATTTCTGTGTGTTGATTTTATATCCTGCAACTTTACTATATTCATTGATGAGCTCTAGTAATTTTCTGGTGGAGTCTTTAGGGTTTTCTATGTAGAGGATCATGTCATCTGCAACAGTGAGTATTAATTCTTGTTTTCCAATTTGGATTCCTTTTATTTCTTTCTCTGTTCTGATTGCTGTGGCCAAAACTTCCAGAACTATGTTGAATAGTAGTGGTGAAAGTGGGCACCCTTGTCTTGTTCCTGACTTTAGGGGAAATGCTTTCAATTTTTCACCATTGAGGATAATGTTTGCTGTGGGTTTGTCATATATAGCTTTTATTATGTTGAGGTATGTTCCTTCTATTCCTGCTTTCTGGGGAGTTTTTATCATAAATGGATGTTGAATTTTTTCAAAGGCCTTCTCTGCATCTATTGAGATAATCATATGGTTTTTATTTTTCAATTTGTTAATGTGGTGAATTCCATTGATTGATTTGTGGATATTGAAGAATCCTTGCATCCCTGGGATAAAGCCCACTTGGTCATGGTGTATGATCTTTTTAATGTGTTGTTGGATTCTGATTGCTAGAATTTTGTTGAGGATTTTTGCATCTATGTTCATCAGTGATATTGGCCTTTAGTTTTCTTTTTCTGTGGCATCTTTGTCAGGTTTTGGTATTAGGGTGATGGTGGCCTCATAGAATGAGTTTGGAAGCTAACCTTCCTCTGCAATTTTCTGGAGAAGTTTGAGTAGGATAGGTGTTAGCTCTTCTGAAAATTTTTGGTAGAATTCAGCTGTGAAGCCGTCTGGACCTGGGCTTTTGTTTGCTGGAGGATTTCTGATTACAGTTTCAATTTCTGTGCTTGTGATGGGTCTGTTAAGATTTTCTATTTCTGCCTGGTTCAGTTTTGGAAAGTTGTACTTTTCTAAGAATTTGTCCATTTCTTCCACATTGTGCATTTTATTGGCATATAATTGCTGATAGTAGTCTCATGATCCTTTGTATTTCTGTGTTGTCTGCTGTGATCTCTCCATTTTCATTTCTAATTTTATTGATTTGATTTTTCTCCCTTTGTTTCTTGATGAGTCTGGCTAATGGTTTGTCAATTTTATTTATCCTTTCAAAGAACCAGCCTTTGGCTTTGTTGATTTTTGCTATGGTCTCTTTTGTTTCTTTTGCATTTATTTCTGCCCTAATTTTTAAGATTTCTTTCCTTCTACTAACTCTGGGGTTCTCCATTTCTTCCTTTTCTAGTTGCTTTAGGTGTAGATTTAGGTTATTTTTTTTTTACTTTTTTCTTTTTTCTTGAGGTATGCCTGTATTGCTATGAACTTTCCTCTTAGCACTGCTTTTATAGTGTCCCACAGGTTTGGGGTTGTTGTGTTTTCATTTTCATTCGTTTCTATGCATATTTTGATTTCTTTTTTGATCTCTTCTGTGATTTGTTGGTTATTCAGCAGCGTGTTGTTCAGCCTCCATATGTTGGAATTTTAAATAGTTTTTCTCCTGTAATTGAGATCTAATCTTAATGCATTATGGTCAGAAAAGATGCTTGGAATGATTTCCATTTTTTTGAATTTATCAAGGTTAGATTTATGGCCCAGGATGTGATCTATCCTGGAGAAGGTTCCATGAGCACTTGAGAAAAAGGTGAAATTCATTGTTTTGGGGTGAAATGTCCTATAGATATCAATTAGGTCTAACTGCTCTATTGTATCATTTAAAGTTTGTGTTTCTTTGTTAATTTTCTGTTTAGTTGATCTGTCCATAGGTGTCAGTGGGGTATTAAAGTCTCTCACTATTATTGTGTTATTGTTAATTTCCCCTTTCATACTTGTTAGCATTTGCCTTACATATTGCAGTGCTCCTATGTTGGGTGCATATATATTTATAATTGTTATATCTTCTTCTTGGATTAATCCTTTGATCATTATGTAGTGTCCTTCTTTGTCTCTTTTCACAGCCTTTGTTTTAAAGTCTATTTTATCAGATATGAGTATTGCTACTCCTGCTTTCTTTTGGTCTCTATTTGCATGGAAAATCTTTTTCCAGCCCTTCACTTTCAGTCTGTATGTGTCCCTTGTTTTGAGGTGGGTCTCTTGTAGGCAGCATATATAGGGATCTTGTTTTTGTATCCATTCAGCCAGTCTTTGCCTTTGGTTGGGGCATTCAACCCATTTACGTTTAAGGTAATTATTGATAAGTATGATCCCATTGGCATTTACTTTATTGATTTGGGTGTGGGTGTATATGCCCCTTTTGTGTTTCCTGTCTAGAGAATATCCTTTGGCATTTGTTGGAGAGCTGGTTTGGTGGTGCTGAATTCTCTCAGCTTTTGCTTGTCTGTAAAGCTTTTGATTTCTCCTTCATATTTGAATGAGATCCTTGCTGGGTACAGTAATCTGGGCTGTAGGTTATTTTCTTTCATCACTTTAAGTATGTTTTGCCATTCCCTCCTGGCCTGAAGAGTTTCTATTGAAAGATCAGCTGTTATCCTTATGGGAATCCCCTTGTGTGTTTTTTGTTGTTTTTCCCTTGCTGCTTTTAATATTTGTTCTTTGTGTTTGATCTTCATTAATTTGATTAATATGTGTCTTGGGGTGTTTTGCCTTGGATTTATCCTATTTGGAACTCTCTGTGTTTCTTGGACTTGGGTGATTATATCCTTCCCCATTTTAGGGAAGTTTTCAACTATTATCTCCTCAAGGACTTTCTCATGGTCTTTCTTTTTTTCTTCTTCTTCTGGGACTCCTATAATTCGAATGTTGGAGCATTTCATATTGTCCTAGAGGTCTCTGAGATTGTCCTCATTTCTTTTAATTCGTTTTTCTTTTTTCCTCTCTGATTCATTTATTTCTACCATTCTATCTTCTGTTTCACTAATCCTATCTTCTGCCTCTGATATTCTGCTATTTGTTACCTCCAGAGTGTTTCTGATCTCATTTATTGCATTATTCATTATATATTAACTGTTTTATTTCTTCTAGGTCCTTGTTAAACCTTTCCTGCATCTTCTCAATCTTTGTCTCCAGGCTATTTATCTGTAATTCCATTTTGATTTCAAGATTTTGAATCATTTTCACTATCAATATTCGGAATTCTTTCTCAGGTAGATTCCCTATCTCTTCCTCTTTTGTTTGGTTTGTTGGGCATTTCTCCTGTTCCTTTACCTGCTGGGTATTCCTCTGTCTCTTCATCTTGGTTATTTTGCTCAGTTTGGGGTGGCCTTTCTATATTCTGGGAATTTGTGGAGTTCTCTTTATTATGGAGTTTCCTCACTGTGGGTGGAGTTGTATCAGTGGCTTGTCAAGGTTTCTTGGTTAGGGAGGCTTGGGTTGGAGTTCTGGTGGATGAAGCTGGATTTCTTCTCTCTGGAGTGCAATGAAGTGACCAGTAATGGGTTATGAGACATCAATGGTTTTGGAGTAACTTTGAGCTGCCTGTATATTGAAGCTCAGGGGTGTGTTCCTGTGTTGCTGGAGAATTTGCATAGTATGTCTTGCTCTGAAACTTGTTGGCCCTTGGGTGGTGCTTGGTTTCAGTGTAGGTATGGAAGCGTTTGATGAGCTCCTATCAATTAATGTTCCCTGGATTCAGGAGTTCTCTGATGTTCTCAAGGTTTGGACTTAAGCCTTCTGCTTCTGGTTTTCAGTTTTATTTTTACAGTAGCCTCAAGACTTCTCCATCTATACAGCACTGATGGTAAAACATCTAGGTTAAAGATGAAAAGTTTCTTCACTTTGAGGGACACCCAAGGAGGTTCACTGAGTAACATGGAGAAGAGATGAGGGAGCGGGGAGTTAGAGGTGACTGGAATGATATGAGGTGAGATCAAAAGAAGAGAGAGCAAGCTAGCCAGTAATCACTTCCTTATGTGCACTCCACAGTCTGGACCGCTCAGAGATATTTACGGAGTTATACAGGGAAGAGGAGAGGGAGGGAGTACACAGAGGTGGCCAGGAAGATAAAAGAGGGAAATGAAAAGGAGAGAGACAGATCAGCCAGTAACCAGTTCCCTAAGTGTTCTCCCCCGTCTGGAACACACAGAGATTCACAGAGTTGGGTAGAGAAGAGAAGGGGGAGGGAAGAGACAGAGGCCACCTGGTGAAGAAAAAGGAGAGTCCAAAGGAGGAGAGAGTGGTCAAGCCAGTAATCTTGCTCTCAGGTAAAATTGGATACTGAAGATTGGGTTTTTAAATGTACAAAGTTGACAACAAATACTAAAAAGCAAAGATTAAAAATCTAGAGGTTGGATTTTCAAAAATACAATATTAAAGAAAGAAGAAGAAGAAAAAAGCCATAAGAATTATTAAAAAACAACAACAACCACAGAAAGACTATATACGGTGTTTGCTTTAAAAATAGGGTCTTTATTTTTTTTGAAAAGTAATAGTAGGTTATAAAAATTAAAATTAAAATTAAAGGAGAAATAGAGGACTTAAAATTTATAAAAAGTTTAAAAAAAAGAAGAAAAAGAAAAGAAAAAACAATCACACAACAACATCAACAACATCAACAACAAAAAGGAATGATCGTAAAAATAGTAAAGATATATCTGGCCCTTTCTCTGGTGTTGTGGGCAGTGTGGGGTCACTTCCAAGGAAGTTCCCTCTGTTTAACTTCTTCTGTTTGCTGCTCTCTTCAGTGTCTGGTTTCCGCCCTGACACGGGGGGGCGGTGGTGGAAATTTTTTTTTTTTTTAGGCTCAATTGTTCAGTCGCACTGTAGGAAGGGAGGGATGCTGCAAACAAATAACACTGGCGTGTGCTCACATTGTCTCAGTCCTGCTGGGCCTGCCCCTGCTTGTGGTGCACACCACTCAGGCTCTACATTGCTCCGCCGGGAACTGTCTGAGGCCAGCCCTAGGATGTATGCACCTCGCCATTCTAAGCTGCTCAGGCTCAGCGCTCAGGTAGCCCTCAGAGGCGCAGATTCGGTTGAGCCTCCCAGGTCCGAATAGCTCAGGCGTTTGGCGAGCATGGTCGCTGCGACTTATCGCCTTTCCCATCTCTGCTGCTCAGTTTTCTGGATGTACTGCTGGCGTCCCTTCTCAGGCGGATGATGACTGTCCAGAATCCCCAGAAGTCTTAGTTAGCAAAGAAGCTTGCTTGCATTTTGGTAGGTAATGTCTCTCTTGGGCTGTGATTGTCCCCTTCCAGCCCTTACAGCTCTGGCTGCCTGTCACTGGAGGGGGATGGTCTGCAGCCGGCTATTTCTGTTCGGTCCTTTGTTCTGTGCAAGGTCCTGGTGGTGTCTTATGTTCGAGCTTTTCGCTTGGTAGCTATCCCACAGTCTGGTTTGCTAGCCCAAGTTAGTTCACTCTGGTTACGTGCGGAGCGTTCCGGCCCGATTCTTAAAAGCACTGCAGCCCGGGCCTCCTGCGCCTCCCTGCCCAGCCCCCACTTGCTATTGGCGGATACAGGCATCTGCGCTGCTTCTCCGCTGGGGGAATTACTGTTGGGCTCGTAATCTGTTGGTTTTAATTATTTCTTTATTTTTCTTTCCTGTTATGTTGCCCTCTGTGCTTCCAAGGCTCGCCCCAGACTCGGCAGTAAGAATGTTTCCTGGTGTTTGGAAACCTCTCTTCTTAAGATTCTCTTCCTGGGATGGGACTTCCTTCCCGGGACAGAGCTCCCTCCCTACCTCCTTTGTCTCTTTTCTCATCTTTTATCTTTTTTCCTACCTGTTTTTGAAGACAATGGTCTGCTTTTCTGGGTGCCTGGATCCTCTGCCAGCATTCAGAAGTTGTTTTGTGGAATTTACTCAGTGTTGAAATGTTCTTTTGATGAATTTGTGAGGGAGAAAGTGGTCTCCCCATCCTATTCCTCCGCCATCTTAGGACCACCCCTGAATCTAATTTAGTAATCATTTCACGTGCGTGTGTACATTGCTAAGTCAGTTCAGTCATGTCCAGCTGTTTGTGACCCCATGGACTGTTACCTGCCAGGTTCCTATGTCCATGGGATTCTCTGGGCAAGAATACTGGAGTGGGTTGCCATGCCTTCTTCCAGGGACTTTCCTGACTTAGGAATCGAACCCGAGTCCCTAACATCTCTTTCATTGGCAGGTAAGTTCTTTATCACTTGTGCCATCTGGGCAGCCCAATCATTTCACAGTGCATATAAATTTAGCTATCATACTGTATGCCTTAAACTTGTATAGTGACATTTCTTAATTACTTCTACTTATTTATTTCTCGATAAAAACTGGAGGGAAAAAAGTCATTTGGCTAATGTTCTATAGTTTAGAGTTTTGTTCCATTTCAGTGCAACTGGTTTGACACCAGTTGGGGTTCTGCCTCATAATTCTCACATTAACCACCTAGAATTGTTGTTAAATTCAGGCCTCCACAAGACTTGCCTTGTCATCCATGCTTTGGATCCCTAGGTAACCTTCACTTGTGACCAGTTAGATTCTGAAGTTCTCCTGATCTCCTCTAGCTGGATAATTTGCTCTAACAACTCACAGGACTCAGATGAATGCCACATTAAGTTTTACTATAAGGCTGTAGATCAGGAGCAGCCAAATGAAGAGACACCTAGGGCAAAGTCTGGAAGGTGAGGGATCACAGAGCTTCTATGCCTTCATCTCATGGAAATCAGGTACATGACCCTCCCAACACACTGTTGTGTACATCAACTAGGAAGCTCCACTGAGCCTCAGTGCCACAGTTTTTATTGGAGTTACATTATGTAGGCATTTTTGATCATATCATTGACTGTGTGATTGAATTCCAGGTTTGCTTCCCTCCCTAGACCCGCCTTCTTTCCCCAGAGATCAGGCTGGCCAGAAATTTCAACCCTCTTGTCATGTGGTTTGTTTCTCTGGTGACCAGTCTCCATCCTGAAGCTATCTTTGGGGCCCATAGAGAATGACTTTATTAACATAACAAAGACAGTTCCATCACTTCAGAAATTCTAAGAATTTAAAAGTTTCATACCAAGAATGGGGGCAAAGACTAAATAAATTCTTTAGTACATATCAAGTATCTTTCATGAGCTTGGATAATTCATCTTTTATTCTTGAGAAATCATTAGCCATCCCTTCCCCATAATGATGAACCACGAACCAATGGAAAGAATGCTGCATTCTAACTTCATTCCAGTCTCTTAATATCTCTTGTTTAAATAACTTACAAGCATTAGAATTCTCCCCAAGTTACCTTACTCTCCCGGCCCAAGTTTCTTCTCCTCTAATGGCTCTTTAAATGTCATTATTGGTTTCTTCTACTCCTAACCATCCATCACTCTCTGATTGATTGATTTAGCATGACATGTATATGTGTGTGTGTGTGAAATTGAAGGCTATTTCTGAAGGCTATTTTAGCTCAAAGCTTTCTGAATCCAGCCCATTTCTGCCATTTTTCAGGTGTGTGATCTCTGGCTATTTACTTAACCTGTCTGTGTCTGAATTTTCTCATTTGCAAAGTGGTGAGAATAGTAGTGTCTCCATTACAGTGTTGCTAAAAGAATAAGATGTGATAAGGCAGGTAAAAAATTTAGCACTGATTCTGCAGAAATATAGTAAAGACTCGGTAAATGTTCTCACAGGTAATTTATATTTTATTAAATTTTTATATAATTTTAACTCTCTGGAATAAAAGTGAATGCATCAAGGATCAATAGAACTTCGGTGTATTCATGATAAGAATATCAGGCATGTTACCATTGACATGCAATTTAAAAAATACATATATCCAGAATTTGAGGGTGAAAAAAGGTATTATAATTTATCCTGTAACAAACTACTGCTATTATAGATTATCTGAATGTTGTGAAGGAGAATGTTTTATGATGTTTTTACTGTCATGAGAGAATGACACACTGCATTCAGAGGATAACAAACTTATTATATGTGGGTCAGGAGAGGATGACAGAGGTCTTGGAAAATCCTTAATTAATGGAATAACTGAGGTAACTATTATATTATGATGAATACAAGATGAATGTTTATACATGTTCTTGAATAGAAGATCAACCTGTATAAGTTAGTTAATAGAACCATCTCAGTAAGAGTTAACTAGAGTAGATTTGCCTGAAAGCAATTATGGTGTTACCATATTCTAGCCCTGGGGCTTTGACTTCTGAAACAAGTTCTAAAAACAGCCATTGTGAAATATTTGACTGAATGAAAAGGATTAAATTTTATGATGCCATCCTGCAGATATGAGTCATTTCTATCACTTTCTATTTGTTGTCCTACTAATTATGAATATAATTAAAAGTTTATCTTAAAAAATTTAATTTAGTTTTTAATAAACCTAGAGGACAAGAATATGTCATACTTAATAGAAATTTCCATTTTTGCTTTTTGTGATCTTGGCCTAAAATAATTAGTCTTGCTATCATGGCATGTATACTAATTTTAATTTTCTTCCCTTCTGTCCATGAGACACAAATAGCACTTATATAAATAATCAATCATGAATATTAACATTACCAGCATTCAGATAATTAATAATAATTACTACATTGCATGTTTATCAGATGTACCTGTTTATAAAGTTCATTATCTCTGTATTTTAATTTCTTTTCATCTACATTTTTTAATGTATAATACATGAAACTCTTGGGCAAATATGTAAGTAATTTTTAAAAGTCTAAATGATATTTTTCTGAAGTTGAGATGAGTTGATTTATTAAGGTAGAAATGGTATCCACATTCTTACTCTTCACACATTTATTCAGGCATTCATTCAGCTAATATAAGCATGAAGTGATGATGGTGAGAAGTTGGCAAATGTATAGCATTTAGCAAAAGAGAAAGGTCCAGTATCTGCATGGCTGTTATCAAACACATCACACATTGAAAAGTCATAAGGTAATATGAAGTGTATAGGAGTTTGAGGAGAAAAAATATTTGGGGGGAGGTTAAGTGATCAGAAAAGTCACCTAGTTTATTGGATGACTATTATATAAATGAATTTTCCAGTAGGACTGTCCAACTAAAATATAGATATAGATACAAATATAGTCTTCTGAAAGAGACATTAATTGCTTAGTGATCAATGACTATTTACTTCTCTTCCAAATAGCATCCTTTTGCTGGAGATTTGAAATAATTCCATATAAGCAGCCTATTGAGATGCTCTTCTTGAAGGAGATCAGTGACCTGATTTTGCACTTAGAAAGGCTACAAAGTTGCTCTTAGAGTGTTAAGGATTCAATCTCAGAGAAAGAAAACCAGGGAACTGTACTCCTGTCCTATATTAGTTTCTTTATGCTTTTCTTAGCATTCACTCCACAGTATGCATATCTGATTTGATCTTATGAATCAGTCTTGAACTGAGGAAGCTCTTCACTCAGAATGGCAGATACTTGGGAAATATTTTTCATTTTCTTGGTCATGTAGGAGAATCAATTGTACTGAATAATATTCTGGCAGTCACAAAACTATCTGTACCATCCAAAGTGGTCAATCTAAGGAAACTGTAAAAGAAATGCTATCTAAATATTTGTCAGTCATATGTAGATTTCCTTTTTTCTTTCATGTTCATTTCCTTACTTTATCACATAGGCCAGGAGTATTAAGAGTGAACTTCACTGTTTTATTCTCAGTCTTTGGGGAAAAAGTGTCTTTCAACATGAAGTATGATATTATTGTTGTTGTTGTTCACTTGCTCAGTTGTGTCCGACTCTTTGCAGCTCATATACTGCAGCACGCCAGTCTTCCCTGTCCTTCACTATCTCCCCGAGCTTGCTCAAACTCATGTCCATTGATTTGGTGATTCCATGCAACCATCTCATCCTCTGTCATCCCCTTCTCTTCCTGCCTTCCATCTGTCCCAGCATCAGGTAGCCAAAGTATTGGAGCCTCAGCTTCAGCTTCAGTCCTTCCAATGAATATTCAGGACTGATTTCCTTTAGGATGGACTGGTTTGATCTCCTTGCAGTCCATGGGACTCTCAAGAGTCCTCTCTAACACCGTAGTTCAAAAGCATCAAAAAGTATGATGTTAACTATAAGTTTTTTGGTAGATGTGTCTTACTAAAGATTAAAGAAGTTCTCTTCAGTTTTCTGGAAATTTATATTGTAAAGAGATGTTGATTTCTGTCCAATGCTTTTTTATGCATCAACTGGTATGCTTTTGTGTTTCTAAAAAAAAGCTGTTAATATGGTGAATACTTTGGTTCAGAAGAACATTTTTAATACTTACTTCATTATTAGAAATTAATCATTCTTGCTCAGTAAACAAACATTACATCTGTCATCAACTAAACTGTCAATGTGCATGAAAGGGGAAAAAGAGGTAAAGCCATGAAATCTAGATACTAGAAATAAAGAAAGAACAGACACATGGGAATCCATGATAGTATACAGGTTAACTTAGCTTCTATTCAAGAATATATATTACTATCTCCCTGGTATTTCTTTCTTTATTTCCTGCTACCACTTTTTTTTTCTTTGTGAAGTTGGGTTCTCCCTGACTTGAGAACCCATATGGATTCCAGATTCCAGGAGACAAATGGCCATCTGCTTATTTAGTGGGGACACATTTAATTGTGTGCTGTAGAGTCATAGAAGTTAATAGAAGATCTAGGAGCCTCCAGTTTCAGCATTCTGTCTCTGCTAGAGAGACAAGGGTAGAATGAAGGCAGTGTTAACCTGAGGATGAAGTAATATCACTGTGTAAATCTATGCTTGGTGGAATAGGAACATTTGTTATAAGAAAAAGTTTCAGAAGACGCAGGATAATATGCTGCTTTTATAGAACAGTGCCATAAATTGAGGGCAGAAATGACCAATTAGAAGAGAGAGCTTTCTCATATCATTAGTTTTGACCAAGTTAAGGAAATAAAACTGTGTCCATTGTGAATGACAAGGAAAGCCCACGGGTTGTGGATCATTTGGTCCAAACTGCATAAAATCTACTGCAGGAAAATATTGCCACCCATCCAGCCCTGACCTGCCCGACATGTTTAGAAAGTATTACTGCAAGAGGAAAAGAAAGAAATATGGATCCACAGATTCACTAGGGAGCAATAAAAGCTCAAATTTAGTGTAATATAAATAAATGCTATAGAGATGGAAGGCAAGATGGATTATCATTATTATCCAGTATTTTTATAGCACTTTATATTTTGCAAATGGCTTCACAATCTGGCATAATGAATCACTGGAGGTGGGGGATGTGGTCCAGGGAAATGGTACAGGATACAAGGAGTAGCAGTTAGAACGTCCATTAACAGAGCTCCATGTACATTATTACTGTCTTGATGGTTCACATGAACTCACCTCTTTTATTTTCTTTACAACACTTTTTGGTAACTTTGGTGATTTCTAATATAATTTTAATGGGTATGTTTAAATCTCACTGGTTTTAAATTTCCTGGCACAATCCTGACTTTCTGTGAATATATTCCTGCCTAATGTACAAGCATGAGAACTAGGTTAAACTAATAACATTTTATCCTTGATAAAACCATCACCAACAAGGCCTTCATGATTGTGCCTATTATTCTTCTTTAAAAATGTCCAGGCTTTTTGATTTTTGCCATCTCCTCCAACCCACCTCTCTATTTAAATAAGCATGAATGCCACTGCACATGACACTGTCATGTCAGTAGTTCATCAGATCTTTTCACCAGATCTTTGCAGGCACAAACACCTTCATGCCTTCCCTATCTCTCACACAGCTTAGAATGCAAACAAGGACAGTGTATGGCACATAGTAAGTCCTCAACGGATGTGTGCTCACCAATGAACTAAGCTCCTACAGGGACCCTTGCATGAACTGAAGGTTGCAAAATGGTTACTTTTAAGTGTGAAATCTACTGTGAACAATGTGAAGGAAAAAGTGTATGAACTGGGAAATTAGTTTGATCCAACTTGTTTCCTCTAAAATTCTAGTAGCTGTAGAAGAGGAAAAAAGGAAAGTCACAAGTCGTAAGAGAAAAAGTTAAAAAAAAAACAACAAAGTTTTAGCTATTCACAGATGTTTTACGGACAAAGGCAGAAGGAAATTCAACAGTGCATTTGCTGGAAAGAAACACATTTTAGTCTGATTAAGAATATGCTGAGACTTGCTTTTTAGGGCAACTTTATAATTGTACCACACATCACTTTTTAAATAACTGGGAAAATGTTCTGTATTCTAAATTATTCTTTGAGGATCAGAAGTGTAAGGCAGATGTTTTAAATCAAAAGTGGTGTTTTGTAGAGAATATATTTGTATTTGTGAATATTGAAAAAAAATCTATGTGAAGATGGTATAATGAGAAAAGAAAAAGAAACCTGTACCTTGTTCAGTAAGTAGCAAACTCAGAGACTCTCTATCCAAACTTCTGAGCCTTTTTAGCAAAAATATGGGAAGAAAAATACTGTTTGTAATCAGCAAGGTCTCTGATTTTATGCTTACTCTTAATTGAAATGAAGAGAGTTTTTATTTGATAAGAAAAATTACATTTTTTTAAAAGAGCAAATTAATCACACAATTAAAATTATAACCTGGTTGCCTGAACATAAAATTCATCTTCTCCTGAACATTTTCCAGCTTGGCCAAACTTTTCGTGTCCAGTGAGCCCTCATTTAAAATATGAAGAAAGTTAAGTTATAGAAGATTTCAATCTCCTTTTATTCAGTATTTCTTCATAAGTATTCTTACAACGTGTTCCAGAAATGTCTACCATATTCTGATCCTAGAGCTGTTAATACCAACTGTCAGAAAATTAAAGAGTTATTTTGGGGGGAGAATAAATATATTGATAAGAATATTTAAAATGTTCATATATTATAAAAATAACATTAACATATTTTTTTAAAGAAAAAAATAAAGTCATCCATACTCTCAGTACTATAATTCAACCCTTTTTCCTTTCTCCCTCACTCTTGTGCCATGGTATATGAGCAGAGAAATAATGAGATCTGTTTTGCACATAGAATTCTTATGCTGTCACACCCATTATAACTTTGGTGTTCAATCTTGAAATACTGTTTCATCAATTTTTTATCCATAATCTATTATTTCTGTGTTTGAACACATGTAATTTGTTTAATGTTTTAAAAATGTTGTAGATAATATTGGAAACATAGTTTCTGGACATAAACTTTTTTCTCCTTTTGAGTTATTTCCTTGAAATACACTTCCTTGGGGAGTCAAGCCATAAGCATTTATTTTCATTTTTACACTATTATTTTCTATAGTAGTATCTATTTACATTACTATTAGGTCTTCATTAACATGAGTTTCTCTTTAGAAAAATAGCTTTAAAAGCATCATAATGTTAAGCCCAAGAAACCAATGAATACTTCCAAGACCACTACCAATAAAGGAAGAAGAAAAGAAACTCAGGAAGTTTTAAGTTAGTAAGACTTTCAAAACTTGTTCTACCTAAGGAAGCCCCTGACTATAAAAGTTTATTAATGGAAAGATGAGTTAATGATATATGTTTTGGATCTAAGGAATTTGACATTTCCTGATTTTATCTATTTCTCACTTTGCCTTAATTCTTATGCATTAAAATACTAGAGTATATATATTGGAAATAACTTTAGTATTATCACTTGGTATAAGTTGGAATAAGAAGATGACATCCTCATGAACTGTATTCTGTATTTTTTTTTCCATTTTCAGTGGTCTTTTTTTTTTTTCTTTTTTCTAAAATGTCTTACTGGAGATAAAGGGATCCCTTTTGCCCTTGTTTGTTTCCGGAATATTTTTCCCAACCTAAGGTTTTCTTCTAGCTGGAGGATCATAAAACCTATTTGTAAAAATACATCATAGGGAACACACATACCTTAGGGTGAAATTTCCATAAAGAAAATCTAAAATTTCAGTAAAAGTATGAAATGTGTTCTTAACATCGAACCTTCTCAAAATGTGATCTCTGGACTACCAAGATCCACATTGTTTGGAGACTTGTTAGAAATGTAAAATCTCAGGTCTGCCCCACACCTACCGAATCAGGAAACTCTGGAGGCAGAGCCAACAATCCATATTTTAACAAGCCCTTAGTTATTATGTTAATCACTAAAGTCTAAGAACCACTGCTTTAACTTCTTGTTGGCAACTTCTGATGTCATTACCTTATTAAAGTTTCTGAAAAGGCCTGTAGAGGAAAGAAAAAATACATATCACAGCACAAAAAATTTCTCTAAACTTTGTAGTCCCAAAATGTTGACCATGCTATATTTATGTTGCTGCTGCTGCTGCTGCTAAGTCGCTTCAGTCGTGTCCGACTCTGTGTGACCCCAAGACGGCAGCCCATCAGGCCCCGCCGTCCCTGGGATTCTCCAGGCAAGAACACTGGAGTGGGTTGCCATTGCCTTCTCCAATGCATGAAAGTGAAAAGTGAAAGTGAAGTCGCTCAGTTGTGTCTGACTCTTTGCAATCCCATGGACTGCAGCCCACCAGGCTCCTCCATCCATGGGAGTTTCCAGGCAAGAGTACTGGAGTGGGGTGCCATTGCCTTCTCCAATGCGTGAAAGTGAAAAGTGAAAGTGAAGTCGCTCAGTTGTGTCTGACTCTTTGCAATCCCATGGACTACAGCCCACCAGGCTCCTCCGTCCATGGGAGTTTCCAGGCAAGAGTACTGGAGTGGGGTGCCATTGCCTTCTCCAATGCGTGAAAGTGAAAAGTGAAAGTGAAGTCGCTCAGTTGTGTCTGACTCTTTGCAATCCCATGGACTGCAGCCCACCAGGCTCCTCCGTCCATGGGAGTTTCCAGGCAAGAGTACTGGAGGAGGGTGCCACAGCAGTCCTATGGCAATGGAGTGTGTCTCAGTTCAAATTGCACTTGCCAGCTTCAACCTGAGTGGTCAGTACATTTACACATGTGCATTAATGTTTGGGGCTTCCCAGGTGTCACTAGTGGTAAAGAACCCGCCTGCCAATGCAGGAAACCTAAGAGACACCGGTTTGATCCCTGGGTGGAGAAGATCCCCTGGAGGAGTGCGTGGCAACCCACTCCAGTGTTCATGCCTAGAAAATCCCAAGGACAGGGAAGCCTGGTCTGCTGCAGTCTATAGGGTTGCAAAGAGTCGGACACAACTGAAGTGGGTTAGTGTTTTACATCTTTCTTATGAGTAGATCATGAGAAAACCACAGCCCTTTCTTAACTATATCCTTAATCAAAGGATGCGTCATTGCCTGCTGAGCTGATTCACCTCTGCTACCCCCAACCACATACCTGCCGTGTATATCTTAATATATCTGAGCATACGTGTCTTGTATAAAATGTATCATAATGGCTTCTGTGTTACCAAACCTGATAGGAAATACTCTAATAGTTTCTGGCTATTAGAGATGGTTGTGTATCTGAGTAAAATAAATTCAGAGACTTTGGACCAAATACTTATTATCTGATGAGGAAAAAAATGTCATGATACAAAGTGAGAATATGAAATTAGTAAATAAAACAAAATATTATATTATTTAAGTTAAAAAATAAAAATAAAATGAAAAGTTGGAAATAAATATTATTACATCTGCCAGAAAATGGCAACATGAATCTGTGGCCTATTGCTTGTTGCCAGGTCAAAGATTAGTGGGGAAACCACCCTTAAATTTTGTTAGTGGACTTCTTAATAATAGGGATCCCTTCTTAATAATAGGGATCAAACATTACACATTTTATTTGAACATCTATAGGCAACATTCTCTGTTAGTAGCTCTATACCTTTTGTAAAACAGGGAAAATGTTATGTTTTATCTCAACAAGAAAGTCTTGATTTGTATATGTTTTATCTTTGCATGTCTCTTATCCTGTGTGTTTAAATTACAAAGACATTCCATAGTTCAAATGAGCATGAAGCTGTTTGGCAAACTGAGATTATAGAGCTACAAAACCCTTGGTAGATGGTATCTATAAATAGAGGTATCTAACATGGAAAATCTTCTGAACAATATAAACCTTCCTTATTCAAAAAGCAGTGGAGAGGAGGAAAGCCTACAGCGTTGATTTAAAAGACTGTAATTAGAATTAGGTTCCGATAATTAGATCCCAGTAGACTGAGTTCAGACTTTCTTTTCCCTCAAACAAACAAAGCATAAATGAGTGTAGGATGTCATTTTTGCAGGAATGAAAATAGAAATGGAATTTTAAATAAAGATTGTGAAGCAAAATGAAGCACTTTAATTCTTGCACCTGGCATCATTTCATAATGAAATGCAAATTAATTCTAAAAAACTCTGACCTCTGTTTTGCTGATTACAACCTAAAATCATTCATTTAGTTTTTAGAAAAAGAGAAAATACATGTCAGGATGAAACTATTTAGTACATCTATCTTGAATTTCTTAATAAAATTATATGATTGGCTCCAGGGTTGAATGATTTCACATTTGTATTATGAACAAAGATCAAAGACCAAGGATGGAACATTTGATCTAAATTGGAAGTGAATCCACCATGATTATTTGAAATTGTTCATTAGCTAAAAATTGTATTCATCCTTTACCAGTGAGCTCTTACAGGTGTTTACTTATTGTTTCTTTATTTCTAAATTTACTAAAGAAGTAAATTTTGAACTTCCTTTCAACTTTTTGGATCACAACAAACTGGAAAATTCTTAAAGAGATGGGAATACCAGACCACCTGACCTGCCTCCTGAGAAATCTGTATTCACGTTGAGAAGCAACAGTTAGAACTGGACATGGAACAACAGACTGGTTCCGAATCAGGAAAGGAGTACGTCAAGGCGGCATGTTGTCACCCTGCTTATTTAACTTATATGCAGAGTACATCATGTGAAATGCTGGACTGGATGAAGTACAAGCTGGAATCAAGATTGCTGGGAGAAATATCATTTATCTCAGATATGCAGATGACACCACCCTTATGGCAGAAAGTGAAGAACTAAAGAGACTCTTGATAAACATGAAAGAGGAGAGTTAAAAGATTGGCGTAAAACTCAACATTCAGAAAACTAAGATCCTGGCATCCGATCCCATCACTTCATGGCAAATAGATGAGGAAACAATGGAAACAGTGAGAGACTTTAAATTTGGGGGCTCCAAAATCACTGCAGATGGTGAGTGCAGCCATGAAATTAAAAGACTCTTGCTCCTTGGAAGAAAAGTCATGACCAACCTAGACAGCATATTCAAAAGCAGAGACATTCCTTTGTCAACAAAGGTCCGTCTAGTCAAAATTATAGTTTTTCCAGTAGTCGTGTATGGCTGAGAGAGTTGAACTATAAAGAAAGCTGGGAACCAAATAATTGATTCTTTTGAACTATGCTGTTGGAAAAGACTCTTGAGAATCCCTTGGACTGCAAGGAGATCCAACCAGTCCATCCTACAGGACATCAGTCCTGAATATTCATTGGAAGGACGTATACTGAAGCTGAAACTCCAATATTTTCGTCACCTGATGTGCAGAACTGACTCACTAGAAAAGACCCTGAGGCTAGGAAAGATTAAGGTGGGAAGAGAAGGGGCCTACAGAGGATGAGGTGGTTGGATGGCATCACCGACTCAATGGACATGAGTTTGAATAAACTCTAGGAGTTGCCGATGGACAGGGAGGCCTGGCATGCTGCAGTCCATGGGGTCGCAAAGAGTCAGACATGACTGAGTGACTGAACTTCAGCATTGAAAAATATAAATCTCAGTTTCATTAAGTAACATTTAAGGAATACAGATTCTAGCTGACAGTCTCACATAGACCTTTAAGTAGGAGTTTATATTTCTGTGATATAGAATACATATGAGTTGATGGATGAATGGAGGACTCTTCATTCTCCTAGAGTCTAGCCCAATTGCATTTTGCTTTTTTTTTTATCATATTGATGACTGATATTTTCATCAGTTTATCTAACAGAAACAAAACTGGGATGTCATTAAAAATATGCACTACCAGAAAATTAGTATATATTTATATGAACAAATAAATAGACTAGATAGTAAATGGAATAATATACATAAATATTCATAAAACATTTGTATAAGATTGGGAGACTAAAATATACATTTTGTATCTAATGAAAATGTCTTCTTTATTTATACTCACACCTCCTTTTCAAAAGAATTTGAAGCTATTTACATTAAGAAATTGTTGACTTTATTTTTTAAACTTGAATAGAGATGGAAAATTGAAACACGTGCAAAAATTAAAAAAAAAAAGTGTTAGAGAGGGTAGTAACCCATAGACTTATCATATTATGATTTCTTCCACTGCAAGGTACATGGATTCTATCCCTGGTTGGGGAACTAAGATCCTGCATGCCTCACAGTGCAGCAATATATACATGTATATATAAGTTATGTAAATTTTGGCTCTGAACTCCTTGTGAGCAAAGGCAAAGAAAGTTGCTTGTTGTTATGGTTTTAAGTTTTGACTAGTAAATATAGTGTAAGTTTTTGTTAGGTCTGAGAGTATACAGTATGAACACATTCAATAAATGTTTGCCAATGGCTTTCATCCATAGGTCACCTGGTTCAGTAATCAATATCTGAATCATCTTTTAAAATCTCTCAGTGTTTTCATTTTATTCTTAAATGATTCAAAACAAACCAACCAACCAAAAACAACTGATACTTTATTTTCTTCATTTTATTTCACTGCTTAGTTTGTTAACATTGGAAACTTGAGCAATAGGGTGATTTCGTGGTTGACTGGGCTCCCCACCACAGCTTGCTTTTCAGTATAAGAAATGAGAATAATCTTGTCACCTAGAGTCTTCTTAGAGGGTTCAACAGCCACTTCCTAGGTAAGAGGGAGAACATTTCACACAAATTACTTTGCCCAGACCAACTTAACTTTTTTTTCTTTTTCTGACCATGTTGGATTCTACTCAGCATTGCGTTGAAACCAAGTTCCACTGAAAACAGTTGGATAACTGCTAGGTAGAAATCATCGGCTGTCCTCCTGGAGAAGGGATTTGCAGCTGACCCTGAGAGATAGGTTTGTGCAGCCTCTAACCAGTGTCTCCTAACTCAAAATGATGCTTTTCAGAATGTTTGCTATGTTTAGGATGATTTTTGGAATGTTAGCAATCCCCTGAAATCATAAGGAAAATTTTATGGTTTACTTGTAATGTATAAAAAGAAATTAGTTTTTCCTTTGGTTCTTTTTGTATCATTATTACATTTCAGAAATGCACAAGTGATACAAAAAACCATTTAGAATTAATATTAATGATATCTTAGTCAAAGAAATAAAATCTAATAGGAAAAAGTTGAAATCCCTCCTTTAAATCTACCCTTTGTTTGTCTCCAAACACAAGTGCTATCTTCAATTTGGTGTCCTTGATTCCTATCTGTATTCTTATACTTTTACTACATACGTGAAGATATTCATTAAAGTATATATTGTATTAATTGTGTGCTTTTGAGATTTTCATAAACATTATGCTATAAAATCATTGATCTTTTTCCTCACATCATATTTTATGTTTGATTTCCATGTCAATATATATAGATTCTCATTCATTCATTTTAATTGCTTGCTGCAATTCCATATAATGAATATGTCATGTTAATCAATTAATTTAATTCCTATGGAAAATATTAAAGTGCCTTGTACTTGCTCATTCTGATAGACAGCATGGCAGTTTACATCCTTACACACATGTTTAAGGGTTAAACTAGGCTGGGTTTATAACCAGAAGTGTTCTTGAGACTCACAGTATTCATTACTTCAAAAAAACCAATGTATCAATGTTACCCAAAGTGGCTGTTCTTATTTACATGCTCTCTAGCATTGTATTATGGCCCATGCTTTTCTGCATTCAATAGCAGTATTTTCAGACTGTTATTTCCTGCCAAATGAGTATGAAATAGCATCTCATTGCTGATTTAATAGGCAGTTCTCTGATTATTAGCAATATTAAATATCTTCCTAATTTACTGTCCATTGGGTTTCTATTCTGGGAATTACCCCTAAAGACCATTGTTCAGGTTTTTTTTTCTTGTAATATAGGAATTATTTATATATTTGTTATTATAAGTTTTTGCCAACTGTGTGTGTTGCTATTTTTTTCCCCTCAGATTGGAGCTGTTCTTTTAATTTTTTCCATGGAGATTTTTATCACGTTTTAAATTTTATTGTCAAAAAAATATACTGATCCTTTTCTTTATAGTTTCTGCCATTGAGACCTTATTTTAAAAATCATTCCCTATCATAATTTTATCATAATAGGATAAAGCAATCCTATCAATTCTATAAATTATTTTAAAAAGGTTAACATTTTGGCACTCATATTTAGATCATTAATCCATCTTTCATAGGCCATATTTCTAAAATGTACAACTTTATTTCTATGATCTCTTTTTGATATATTGGTCTATCTGCTCCAGATTTAAACTGTCTCAATGACTTCTGCTTTATACCTTGATAACTGGAAGGGCCTGATTTTGAGAGAGTTCCAGAAAAACATCTACTTCTGCTTTATTGACTACACCAAAGCCTTTGACTGTGTGGATCACCACAAACTATGGAAAATTCTTAAAGAGATGAAAATAGTAGACCACCTGACCTGCCTCCTGAGAAATCTATATTCAGGTCAAGAAGCAACAGTTAGAACCGGACATGGAACAACAGACTGGTTCCAAATCAGGAAAGGAGTTCGTCAAGGCTGCATATTGTCACCCTGCTTATTTAACTTACATTCAGAGTACCTCATGGGAAATGCCAGGCTGAATGAAGAACAAGCTGGAATCAAGATTGCTGGGAGAAATATCAATTACCTCATATATGCAGATGACACCACCCTTATGGCAGAAAGTGAAGAAGAACTAAAGACACTCTTGATAAAAGTAAAGAGAAGAGTTAAAAGTTGGCTTAAATCTCAACATTCAGAAAACTAAGATTATGGCATCCAGTCCCATCACTTCATGGCAAATAGATGGGGAAACAATGGAAATAGTGACAGACTTATGGCAACCCACTCCAATACTCTTGCCTCGATAATCCTATGGACAGAGGAGCCTGGTAGCTACAGTCCATGGGGTCACTAAGAGTCAGACATAACTGAGGGACTTCACTTTCACTTTCACTTTATTTATTTTAGCTCCAAAATCACTGCAGATGGTGATTGCAGCCATGAAACTAAAAGATGATTGCTCCTTGGAAGAAAAGCTATGACCAAGCTTGACAGCATATTAAAAAGAGAGACATTACTTTGTCAACAAAGTTTCATCTACTCAAAGCTATGGTTTTTCCAGTGGTCATGTATGGATGTGAGAGTTGAACTGTAAAGAAAGCTGAGCACCAAAGAATTGATGCTTTTGAACTGTGGTGTTGGAGAAGACTCTTGAGAGTCCCTTGGACTGCAAGGAGATCCAACCAGTCCATCCTACAGGACACAAGTCCTGAATATTCATTGGAAAGACTGATGCTGAAGCTGAAATGCCAATATTTTGGCCACCTGATGTGCAGAACTGACTCACGAGAAAAGACCTTAATGCTGGGAAAGATTGAAGGCAGGAGGAGAAGGGACTGACAGAGGATGAGATGGTTGGATGGCATCATTGACTCAATGGACATGAGTTTGAGTAAGCTGTGGGAATTGGTGATGTACAGGGAGGGCTGACATTCTGCAGTTCATGGGGTTGCAAAGAGTCGGACATGACAGAGCAACTGAACGGACCTGAACTGAACTGGAAGGACTTTCTTATTATGCTCCAAACTGATTTAACTATTCTTGACTTTTCTTCTTCCAGTTAAATTACAGGATAATTTGTTGTTTTTATATGAGTTTCTCTGGAGACTTTTATTGAAGTATCATTAAACTTATAAGAACTAATTTGGGGTGAGAATTGATAAATTTCTTGAGTCCTCTGATCCATGAATATTGTATACTTATGCATATTTTTACATTATCCTTGGTAAATATTTGCATTGTGTTTTGATAGTATTTAATATCTTTATTTTAATATGTGTATGTTATAAATTCATTTTGCAGTGAATTTACATTTATTTATCTTATTATAGTGTATATGTTTTTGTTTTTCCTCAAGATGGGTACTCATATAT
This sequence comes from Capricornis sumatraensis, assembly GCF_032405125.1. Taxonomy (NCBI): domain Eukaryota; kingdom Metazoa; phylum Chordata; class Mammalia; order Artiodactyla; family Bovidae; genus Capricornis; species Capricornis sumatraensis. The sequence goes on from NC_091083.1 coordinate 12,623,822, forward strand.
TTCTTCAACTCTGGAAAATGCACAGTCTTACTACCATTCTCCGATTTTCTCTTCTCTTTTATTCTTACTGGGATGCTTACAAGAATATATCTGTATCTTATTTGACAATATAATTAAATAAAGTTTCTGAAAAAAACTTTCTGAAAAAGTTTCAGAAAGAATATATACTAATGTATATAGTCAGATATTTGTGTGTGTATCTGTGCACTGTTTCATATCCTGCAAAGTTTTTCATATTTCTAACTATATGAAACCCATTTTCAATCAATGTGTGCTATTTATATCTTTATATAATTGCCTTCCACTTAAGATTAATTTGAAGAAATAATCATAGTTGTCCCTGGACCAAACTTTCCCTGAGACTATGCATTTTTCCTTTAAAAATTTTCAAGATTGTAGACATTTGACTTATCTCTGGAAATTCTACTCCCAAAGGGGGGTAAAAAAACACACACACACACTATTCCTGTGTAAGAAAGAGAGAGACTTCTCCAGTTTCATCCTGAATCTATCCAGTCTCCCACCATACATATAAACACATGTACATATTGTATTGCATTCCTAACCATCAGAAATCCAAGTTAGAGAATGGCCAGGATGTATATAAATGACTTTTGCTGCTAATGCTACAGAGCATTTTTTTAAGGGCATACAGTTTTGCCTTGAGGAGATTCAGTTCAGTTCAGTTCAGTCGCTCAGTCATGTCTGACTCTTTGCGACCCCATGAATCGCAGCACGCCAGGCTTCCCTGTCCATCACCATCTTCCGGAGTTCACTCAGACTCACGTCCATCGAGTCCGTGATGCCATCCAGCCATCTCATCCTGGGTCGTCCCCTTCTCCTCCTGCCCCCAATCTCTCCCAGCATCAGAGTCATTTCCAATGAGTCAACTCTTCACATGAGGTGGCCAAAGTATTGGAGCTTCATCTTTAGCATCAGTCCTTCCAAAGAAATCCCAGGGTTTATCTCCTTCAGAATGGACTGGTTGGATCTCCTTACAGTCCAAGGGACTCTCAAGAGTCTTCTCCAACACCACAGTTCAAACGCATCAATTCTTCGGTGCTCAGCCTTCTTCACAGTCCAACTCTCACATCCATACATGACCACAGGAAAAACCATAGCCCTAACTAGACGGACCTTAGTCCGCGAGATTAGTTGCCATGTAAGACATACAGCTTTGCCCCAGACCAGTGCACATCAGAGGCCAAACAATTTTGCAAAGATGATGACAAATTGGTTTGACAGATTCTTCACAACTTAAAAGAAGGGATTTTTTTTTTCAGGAAATGGGGTGACATTAGATCAACTTCCATTAGCTCCTGCCTTCACTTAGGTACTCTTACGTTTTGCAAAATATGCCAGTCTTCTTTTATTCAAGTAAATTCTTCTACTGTCCATGTAAGCTGTTCATCTTGGTGTGACTAAATTATCCAACTCAGAAAGTTCATCTACTAAGGGCTTCTGAATTTATTCTTAATTTAAATCTATAGGTCTTCCCAGCAGCAAAACCTTTTACAGACATAATAAAGTCATATGGATGATAGATAAACTCATGAGATACCTGGGACTTGAAAAAAATCATCCTTACATGGTGTCAAATAATACACTGCTAATTTGGACCATCAAGGTGGAGAAAATTAAGCCTTGCCAATCCCAGCTAGTGTTTTAATTGCAAGTGCTCCAAGAAAGACTCAGGTGCTATAATTCTGTGGCAATCTGGTAAGACAGATGCTAATTATGAATTGACAATGATAACAAACTTGGGAAAAATCTCAGATGCCAAGATTCACCAATTGCAGAACTACAGTCTCAGCCAAATAGTAATTGGGAGGTTATAACAAAGACTGACTACTAAAGTAGAGGTGCCTGGACCAGATGACTCTCAGCTTTTTCTAAACTTTGAATTAGCCAGAAATTATTTACAGTCATGTTTCTGGAGATTTTGTATTCATCTCTTCATTCCTTAAAAGGAAAAGAAAAACCAGAATATTAAAGAGAAGTTGACAAAACAAGAAAGAAATGGGGCAAGCTCTTATAGTACGCTTATTGCATATTGAATACTATGTTAGACGTTTTCATATTTTAGCCCATTCAATTTAATTCTCACAATCCTGAAAAGTGAGGGTTATCCTCACTTAACAGAAGATGAAGTTGTGTTTCAGATGGGTTAGAAAATTTCTCAAGGTCACACAGCTAACACAGATGGTCCCCAAGTTAGGATTGTTCTACTTAGTGGTTTTTCAACATTATGACCATGTGAAAGCTATATATACATATTTACTATTAGTAAGTGGTACTGTGCTTTCTTGTGGGGGCAAGCCATAGCGCCCAGTCAGCTACACAATCACAAGGACACACAACTCATACATTTACAACATTCAGTACCTGATGATCATTTTATTTTTCACTTTCAGTACAATATTCAATGATTAATAGTTGCATGAGATATTCAGCACTTTATTATCAAACAGACTATGTGTCAGATGATTTTGCTCAACTGTATGCTAATGAAAGTATTTTGAGCACATTTAAGGCAGGCAAGGCTAAGCTATGATGTTAGGTGTATTAAATGCATTTTCAGTTTATGTTATTTTCAACTTGAGTTGGGTTTATTAGTACACAATCCCATCGTAGGAGAAGGAAATGGCAGCCCACTCCAGTATTCTTGCCTGGAGAATGCCGTGGATGGAGTAGACTACACAGTCCATGGGGTCGCAAAGAGTCGGACACGACTGAGCGACTTAACTAACTAACTAATCCCATCGTAAGTCGAGGAATTTTTATAACCATTCAAACCCAGTTTGTCTTTTTCCAAAGTCTGCTTCAGTTCAGTTTAGTTCAGTCGCTCAGTCCTGTCTGACTCTTTGCAACGCCATGAATCGCAACACTCCAGGCCTCCCTGTCCATCACCAAATCCCAGAATTTACCCAAACTCATGTCCATCAATTAGGTGATGCCATCCAGCCATCTCATCCTCTGTCATCCCCTTCTCCTCCTGCCCCCAATACCTCCCAGCATCAGAGTCTTTTCCAATGAGTCAACTCTTCACATGAGGTGGCCAAAGTATTGGAGTTTCAGCTTCAGTATCTGTCCTTCCAATGAACACCCAGGACTGATCTCCTTTAGGATGGACTGGTTGGATCTCCTTGCAGTTAAGGGACTCTCAAGAGTCTTCTCCAACACCATAGTTCAAAAGCATCAATTCTTTGGCACTCAGCTTTCTTCACAGTCCAACTCTCACATCCATACCTGACTACTGAAACCACAGCCTTGACTAGATGGACATTTGTTGCCAAAGTAATGTCTCTGCTTTTGAATATGATATCTAGGTTGGTCATAACTTTCCTTCCAAGGAGCAAGCGTCTTTTAATTTCATGGCTGCAGTCACCATCTGCAGTGATTTTGGAGCCCCCCCAAAATAAAGTCTGACACTGTTTCCCCATCTATTTCCCATGAAGTGATGGGACCAGATGCCATGATCTTCGTTTACTGAATGTTGAGCTTTTTTTAAAAAACTTAGATTTATTTACTTTAATTGGAGGCTAATTACTTTACAATATTGTATTGGTTTTGCCATACTTTAACATGAATCTGCCACAGGTGTACACGTGTTCCCAATCCTGAACCCCCCTCCGACCTCCCTCCCCATACCATCCCTCTGGTCATCCCATTGCGCCATTCCCAGGCATCCTGTATCCTGCATCGAACCTAGACTGGCGATTCATTTCTTATATGATATTATACATGTTTCAATGCCATCTTTCATTTTCATCAAGAGGCTTTTTAGTTCCTCTTCACTTTCTGCCATAAGGGTGGTGTCATCTGCATATCTGAGGTTATTGATATTTCTCCCAGCAATCTTGATTCCAGCTTGTGCTTCTTCCAGCCCAGCATTTCTCATGATGTACTCAGCATAGAAGTTAGATAAGCAGGTTGACAATATATAGCCTTGACGTACTCCTTTTCCTATTAGGAACTAGTCTGTTGTTCCATGTCCAGTTCTAACTGTTGCTTCCTGACCTGCATACAGATTTCTCAAGAGGCAGGTCAGGTGGTCTGGTATTCCCATCTCTTTCAGAATTTCCCACAGTTTATTGTGATCCACACAGTCAAATGCTTTGGCATAGTCAATAAAGCAGAAATAGATGCTTTTCTGGAACTCTCTTGCTTTCTAGATGATCCAGCAGATGTTCACAATTTGATCTCTGGTTCCTCTGCCTTTTCTAAAACCAGCTTGAACATCTGGAAGTTCATGGTTCACATATTGCTGAAGCCTGGCTTGGAGAATTTTGAGCAGTACTTTACTAGTGTGTGAGATGAGTGCAATTGTGTGGTAGTTTGGGCACTCTTTGGCATTGCCTTTCTTTGGGATTGGAATGAAAACTGACCTTTTCCAGTCCTGTGGCCGCTGCTGACCTTCTTCTATATCAATGGTAGTAATGAATATTTGTATCAAGATATATTCTTCTTAATTCTGTCTTAATGCTCTTTTAAGTATTATTTAGTATATCTGGGAACTCTTTTGAGACCATGTATTTCATGTTTACAAGGTGATTCTGGCTTGGTTACCTGTCCTTGGGAACCTGTGGGTGGGTGTAAAAGACAGGAAATGTTGTTAATCAGTAATTGTTATGTTACTGATGCTTATTTTAGGGTTCCCTGCTCTGGCTACTTTGAAGGCAATGGGATTACATAAGGGTAGGAATACCAAGAAGTGGGGAACCACAGGGTCTGTCTGCAAGTCTATCCAGTCCAGTCCAGATGGGGAAATCTATGCTCAGCCTAATGACCACAGCACTTGTGTGCATTAATTCTGGATAATGTAGTACAATTCCAGATCATCAAAGAGAAAGCTGAGGTAGGTTTTAGGACAAATAGGGCTATAAATTATCACTCTATTCAATAGATAAGAAAATGCAGAATCAGAGTGGCCTGACACTGTATTTATTGCTGGAAGATAAAAGTGCAGTACAGATTTTTTCTGTACTATGTTGTTCAATATCAAAAATTATAGAGGATCCCCTTAGATTTAGATAAAGGTGCTCCATCCCAAATTAGATTTTTCTACCACCAGGGGTATGAGAAAATACTTGTTGCACCACTAGAGTTGTCTAACATACTACTACAGAATTGCTTTTAGCCAGGAAATTAGAGATAAAAGAATTATAAACTTTGAAAGCTAGATAAGGCCTTTAAGATTGCTTCTATTTTACAGAGAAAAAAACTGTGAAGTAGAAAAATGAACTAATCCAAAACTAAATAGTTAGTTACCAATAGGACTAGGAATAAAATTCAAATTATCTGAATCCTAGCTCAGTGATGTACCCACCATGTCATGGCAGGTCCTAGTCTCTGTAGTTTTGTATTATTTCGAATGTTCATTTGCTTACATGTATTACATTTGAAAAAATTTGTTTAAATCATCTTTATTAGAAAAGTTTTTTCTCTAGAGTATTTTACTGTTCATTGGACTCCACAGAGATAATGAAAACCAGAGGCCAAAGCAAAACACAATATTAAAACACACACACAACTTTTACTTTACTATCACCTGCTTACCTTGAGATATTATTCAACAGTAAAATATGGAAGCCTTTAAACTTCCTTGCTTTCATTATGAAGGAACAAGGGCTTCTCAATGATCTTCCAGCTCCCAAGTGCTACCTGTGTGAATTCAAATATTTAATCCATTTAAGAAATATCACAAGAAATGCCCATAGTCTAACATGTTTCCAGAATGGGAATACTTTCCCTAATACATTGACCCCCTGGGTAAAGAAGAAGCCCTTATCTTGCTGGTCTGAAACTTTGAGAATAAAACAATGATCTACCATGAATTGCTTCTCAGACATTGGGATAAGTACCTTTGCAGCATGGTTATAATTCCATTCCTAGCCCCCTACAGGAAGATCTGTATTGAGCCACATATACAGTATTAGTGTGGGTGTGTGTTAGTCACTCAGTCGTGTCTGACTCTTTCTGACCCTGTGGATGGTAGCCCACCAGGCTCCTTTATCCATAGAATTCTCCAGGCAAGAATACTGGAGTGGGTTGCTATTTCCTTAAAGGGATCTTCCTAACCCAGGGATCAAACCCTGGTCTCCTGCATTACAGGCAGTTTCTTTACCATCTGAGCTATAACTGGAAGTATCAGTAGTCACTCAATATGCCAGTGAAGACAGGGAGGTTGGAGTGGAGGATAGATAGGTGGAAAGCATTAGGAAACTTGAGTTTCCCTGCTGGCTCAGATGGTAGAGAGTCTGCCTGCCATGCTGGAGACCGCAGTTCAGTCCTTAAGTCAAAAAAGTCCCATGGAGAAGGAAATGGCAACCCACTCCAGTATTCTTGCCTAGAAAATTCCATGGACAGAGGAGCCTTACAGGCTACAGTCCATGGGGTTGCAAAGAATTGGACACAACTGAGCAACTAACTCTTTCTTTTTTGATAACCCAGGTAGAGGAAAATAATGCCATGCCAGACAGATGGTAGGGAAGGGAAGAGTCAAGAGGTACATGCTAAAGACACGTTAATGGAAAATTTGAGATGACATATGACTGATGGAGTATATTAAAGCAAAGATACTGATAATTATAATGATGTGTCTTGCATTTATAGGTTATATTATACATTTATTTGTGTTCAAAGGAAGTTTATTATTATAGCCCTTATTAAATTATAATGTGGTCTTCTTTACTTTGAGAGGATAATTTTTTTCTTAAAAGAAGAAATAAGCTATCACAGTGCTAGTCCTTCTAAGTAAGAGTTTATTTGCTGTCAAAGTTAATGTCATGTGACTACCTCAACAGAGTATATGTGATAATTGATTTTTATATATTTGAGACTTTTATACAAATAAAATCCAAACAGAAGAGAAAGAACATACAGAAAAGAAATTGCAAAGGATGCATGAGATTATCTCTGCTTTAAACTGGCAAACTACCATTGTTCTGAGAGGGAAATTCAGCACAAAATGTGCTAGTTATCAAACTGCAAAGATTACCATGTAGTGAGTCTCATAATCGTGAAGAAATACCTTTAAGCCAAAGTACTGAAAGCCAAATATTAAAGAAATTGATGTAGATGCTGAATCCTCAAAATCTGATTGGTTACATCAGTGGCTATGGCTTTCTGTGTGTTCTAAATCATACCATGATAAACTATATACCCATGTATTTTTTTTGTTTGTTTATAAATTACATCCAGCCTAATAGTTAGACAGACTTTATTATATGGATAGCATCTTCACATATCTTTCCACTGGGATTCAAATGCATATTAAATTAAACCAAAGACATTTCCAGGTTTTGATCATTTTGAGTCTACAAAAGTGATAATTTCTCATAGTTTGATCTAAAATATTCCACTCTCAAACTGACATTTCCTCTTGGCACTGGCATTGCCTCAGCCAGGCTGCTCAAAATAAAGTCTTATTTTTTCCACTGAAACCTCTTCCAACTGTAGGGATCCCTGTTTGAACACATGATTCATTCTACTGCTCAAGCTTTAAAAACATGGGCATTGTTCTCATTTTTTCCGCTTTCCATCACACTTTATACCAAGTTCATCTGTAATTTCTTTCGACTTTACCTGGAAGGTATATGTCTAATTCATTCCCTCTTCTCTGGTTTGCTTGTCAGCACCTTAGTTTATAATTATTATCATTTGATTGAATTCATGAGAGAGAATCCAACTAGTCATTCAGCTTCCCACTCTTGCCTTCTAGTTCATTAAAAGAAAGGCAATGCCAAGGAACGTTCAAACTACCACACAGTTGCACTCATCTCACACACTAGCAAAGCAATGCTTAAAATTCTCCAAGCCAGGCTTCAACAGTCCATGAACCATGAACTTCCAAATGTTCAAGATGGATTTAGAAAAGGCAGAGGAACCAGAGATCAAATTGCCAAGATCTGTTGGATTATCAAAAAAGCAAGAGAGCTCCAGAAAAACATCTACTTGTGCTTTATTGACTATGCCAAAGCCTTTGACTGTATGGATCATGACAGACTATGGGAAATTCTTCAAGAATTGGGAATATCAGACCACCTTACCTGCCTCCTGAGAAATGAGTATGCAGGTCATTCGACCTGCCTCTTGAGTGTGCAGGTCAAGAAGCAACAGTTAGAATTGGACATGGAAAAACAGACTGGTTCCAAATCAGGAAAGGAGTACGTCAAGCTTGTATATTGTCACCCTGCTTATTTAACTTCTATGCAGAGTACATCATATGAAATCCCAGGCCAGATGAAGCACAAGCTGGAATCAAGATTGCAGGGAGAAATATCAATAACCTCAGGTATGCAGATGACACAACCCTCATGTCAGAAAGTGAAGAAGAACTAAAGAGCCTCTTAATGAAAGTGAAAGAGGAGAGTGAAAATGCTGGCTTAAAACTCAGCATTCAAAAAACTAAAATCATGGTGTCCAGTCTCATCACTTCATTGCAAGTACATGGGGAAACAGTGGAAACAGTGACAGACTTTATTTTATTGGGCTCCAAAATCACTGCAGATGATGACTACAGCCATAAAATTAAAAGACCCTTTTTCCTTGGAAGAAAAATCTATGACCAACCTAGACAACATATTAAAAAAGCAGAGACATTGCCAACAAATGTCCATCTAGTCAAAGCCATGGTTTTTCCAGTAGTCATGTATGGATGTGAGAATTGGACTATAAAGAAAGCTGAGTGCCAAAGAATTGATGCTTTTGAACTGTGGTGTTGGAGAAGACTCTTGAGAGTCCCTTGTTCTGCAAGGAGATCCACCCAGTCCATCCTAAAGGAGATCAGTCCTGGGTGTTCATTGGAAGGACTGTTGCTGAAGCTGAAGATCCAATACTTTGGCCACCTGATACAAAGAACTGACTCATTGGAACAGCCCCTGATGCTGGGAAAGACTGAAGGCAGGAGGAGAAGGGGCCAACAAAGGATGAGATGGTTGGATTGAATCACCGAGTTGATGGACTTTGAGCAAGCTCTGGGAGTTGGTGATGGACACGGAAATCTGGCGTGCTGCAGTCCATGGGGTCCCAAATAGTCGAACACAACTGAGTGACGGAACTAAACTGAGTTCATTAAAAAAAAATTAATGTAAATCAGATTATGTCATCCCCTTCTTTAAAACCCTTTAAAGGACTTCCCATTACATATAGCATAAAATCCAAATATTTGTCATGTCTGTAGTTTTTTGTCTTAGTCCATCAAAACTGCTATAACAAAATGCCACAGACTAGGTAGATTTTGAGCAGCAGACATTTATTGCTCACAGTTCTGGAGGCTCAGAGTGTGAGATCAGGGTTCCATCATGGTCAGGTGAGGGCCCTTTTCCAGACAGCAGACATCTCCTTATATCCTCACTTATCAGAAGGAGTTCTGGAGTTTTGTGGAATCTCTTTTATAGGAGCACTAATCCCATTCAGGAAGGCTTGCCCTTCATGACCTTATCACTTTCCAAAGCCTCCATTTGCTAATACTGTCACTTTAGGGGTATAGGATTTCAGCATATAAATTTGGAGGGCCACAAACATTCAGACCACAGCCTTGTTACATGATGAACTGTCACTTTCATCTTACTCAGTAATATAAATGAAAATAGCAACCAGTATTCATGTTGGAGTTATACATATTTATTGGTTGTACTCTAGGTTGGTTCCAGATTTTTTAAAGTTTGGCATAAATTGATTAAATCATTCTGTGAGAATCAGTTGGCCATGTAGATTTTACAATAAATACTATTGTGTTTTGTTCTATGACTCCTTGATACCAGTAAAATGTGTAGTAAACTTATGTATAGGTATATATGCATACTTTTGTATTTCGGAGAGCTCTTTGTTAAGCTTTTCTAGCACAGAACTGTGTTAGATGCACTATCTGTCCCAGAGAAAGGCAAGTTATTTCTCTTTTTACCCCAAGTCAAGAGAAGGGGCATCTCCTAAAACCACCAACAGAGTGTAGACTATGTTTCTCAGGGCCGGGACAAAGAGGCTATGAATTGGAGTCTTACTTCTCTTGGAAGATCTGAAAGCAGAGAGATAGATTTTGCTGGCTGCTCTAAGAGGAGGAGTAAGGAAAGGTTGCTATTATAGCAACTCACCAGCACATACCCAGTGATGTGGGGCAAAGGCTGAGTGAGAGTTCCCCTGGGACCAGAGACAGCCCTCATGTGACTCAAATACGGCACAGGGTCAACTCAGATCCAGATGAGTAAAGTGCATTTGTATGAAGAAGCTCGAAATGACTCCTGGTTTTCTGTAACCAGAGGAAGAGATGTATGTCTTGCATGAGGAGAATTCCAGTTGAAAAATCTTCAACTGGGAATTGGGAATCTCTGAGGAACCCCTTAACACACCTAAAGGAGAAGGCAGCTCTGAACCCCTAGAAAGGGATAATGAATACACTGTCAGTTTGCGATGGTGCCAGTCTTGTTAGGGCTTTCCTGCTTTGTAAGTAAATTGGGGATAAAGAAATGAAGGACATCCGTCCACCCTCTCCTACCCTAGTGCTGACTTCTCACTGACGGGAGGTCTGGCTGTGGTAAGAAAAACTCCTCCCGTGTTAATCAGGTTCACAGTTGATCATTACACGAGACTGCATGTTGAAGGAGCAAAACAAGAGCCAGCTCCCATCAGGTCAATTGAGGGACATTAGGAGACAAATAAATGACAGCCTTATGGCTTATCCCTAGAAGCCATTCCTGTTGAATGAACCAGATATATTTCTTTACTGTATTTATTGTTTTCCCTCTAAATCTAAAGCTTTAAGAGAGCAGGGACTGGCCGCATAGTGAGCACTCAGTAAATAGCTGTTGCACAAATGAAAGTGTGAGGGGATAAATGAGAGCTCACTGGTTCTTTTTTTGGCACATGGTAAGGCAGACTCAGAGAACGTGTGTATGTAAATTACTTGTAATATACACGTTCTCTTAGTAGAAAGAAGAGAAAGCGTGAGAGAATTCAATCCTGAATGATTAGAAGGAAGACAGAAACGGGTGGATCTGGAGAAGGAAACACTGCACGTGAGGAACTGATTCATACAGTTGATGAGTGACGAGGAGGAACGTGTGTTGGTCTATCTACACACACAGGCAAGATGCATAGTCAGTAGTTTGAATAAGAAACTATGTTCTTGGAGAGGGAGAGAAAAATTGGCCAACAGCACAGGTGTTGTCAAGGCATCTGAATCTGAGGGAGAGAAAAAGAGGGACATCAATTCAGAGAGCTGGAAGAGCAGAGAAGCCCTTGGATAAGGTAGAACTTTCCTGGAGAAGGAAATGGCAACCCACTCCAGTATTCTTGCCTGGAGAATCCCATGGACGGAGGAGCCTGGTGGGTTACAGTCCATGGGGTCGCAAAGAGTCGGACACGACAGAGCGACTTCACTTTCACTTTCACTTTACAAGCGGCCTCCAAATTTTTATCTTCACACACTGGCCTCCCCCTGTCCTAAAAGAACGCTAAAGCTACATGAAATCTTCGGTTGAAAATGAAGAATGAGAAAGATCGTCCAGAAGGTAGGGACTTAGTTTCAATGGGATGGAGAGAAAATAAATTCTAATAAACTAAGGTTTGAACACAAGTTTTGAGAAAAGAACTAGAATTTGTCTCTACATACCCTGGAGAAGGAAATAGCAACCCACTCCAGTACTCTTGCCTGGAAAATCCCATGGACGGAGGAGTCTGGTAGGCTGCAGTCCATGGGGTCGCAGAGTCGGACATGACTGAGTGACTTCACTTTGTCACTTTAATTAGATATACCTCCAACTATTTTCTAAGAAATTTCCAAATAGACTAATAAGGATAGAGAATTAGTAAGAAATGTTCCTGTGAGAGTTAGCCAGTGTTGGCTGACATTACCTGCAATAAGCCAGATGCTGCATTTTTAATCCATTCAGCAGCCCTGAGAAGAACAACTGCCTTTCCAGTTAAAAGACTCAGAGAGATGAAAGCTTGCCCAAGTTCCCTCAGTTAGTGAATGGAATTTCAAACACAGGTTGTACTAACCTAGAGTCCAGGTTCTTTTCACAACAGCATTTGTTTCCCAGTAAGGGTTTCAACTTTATTCTGACATGATGTTCTTCTTGGAATTAATGTTTTTAAGGGGCAAAATGGGTGAGGCTGAGCAAATTCTGCTGGCTTTCATGAGCATCAAACAACTGAATTTCCATGTCCCTATTATTTTTAGTCCTCTGTGTGCAGACTTGTGACACTGATCTACAGGAAGCCTTGCATTTTCAGTTGTCACAGTGCACTTCCAAGAAGTAAAATATCATGTGTGCTCACTTTTGAAAACAATTGATAAGTTTCACATTGAGCAGAAGTGTTTTATTTTCCAAGTCACTTTCCTATTCATCATAAAAGGAGTTAAAATAGTGTATTGGTTTCAGTAATCCAGTTCCATTCCCTTTAGTCAGTTTTCCTTTGTTAATACTTCTTTACTTAAATTCTGGTCTCCGGAAGTGGCCATTAATTAGTTCCAGGAGCCACTCAGTCTTTTTTTTTTTTTTCTGGGAAATAGGAGATCTGGTAAATGCTTTGTACTTATGCTTTGTCAAAAACATTTATTTTTCAAAACTGCATGGGGACATTTAATGGCACTCCATAAATTTCATGCATTCAGTTACATTGGAATAGAGGCTTTGGGGACTGTATGCCTTTCTTAATGACAGGTTAGCTTGGCCTCAGCCATGTGGCTTCAACTCAGTTCTTAATGGACATTAATCCATAGTGTATAACCTTCAGGAAGCACAATTGGTTATTTGTATCTTTTTTTTTTTTTTTTTTCTGGAAAGGCCCAAGACAGATCCAAGAAGGGAGAAAATAATAACTGTGTAATAGTAACTGTGGCTTTCAGTCAGAAATATTTTCAATCAACTCTTTGAAGCCTCTTAACATTGAGATCAAAGGATGTGTCTTGCAAACCTTTGCTTATCTGAAGGCACTAATTCTTTAGTTCATCCATTCACTCATCCAAAAATCATTTATTGTGCTCCTACTATATGCCAGGCACTGTGACAAATGCTGAGGCAGGACCCATACTTGTCAAAATTGCATATTTATATAGTATCCTCCAATACTAATCAACACATTATTTACAATTAACATATGAAATGAAACTCTCAGGACCTTTGAAGAGGTTGTATGTGTGTCCTCAGTCACTCAGTCATGTCTGACTCTTTGTGATTACATGTATTGTAGCCTGCCAGACTCCTCTGTGCATGGAATTTTCCAGGCAAGAATACTGGAGTGGGTAACCATTCCCTTCTCCAGGGGGTCTTCTCAACCCAGGGATCGAACCCAGGTCTCCTGCATTGCAGGCAGACTCTTTAAGATCTGAGCCATCAGGAAAACCCTGAAGAGGCTGTCCCCACATGTGCTGTGCTCAGTTGCTTCAGTCATGTCTGACTCTTTGCAACCCTACGGCCTATAGCCTGGTAGGACAGCCTCTGTCCATGGGATTCTCCAGAAAAAATATTGGAGCAAGTTGCTATTCCTTCCTCTGGCAGATCTTCCCAACCCAGGGATTGAACCCCTGACTTTTATTCCTCCTGCCTTGGCCAGCAGGTTCTTTACCAGTAGCACCAGCTGGGAGGCCTGAAGAGGTTCTTCTAGCAGTAAACTAGGTAAGACATCCATTAACCTAATTCTCACTCTTACTAGATCTTGACAAATTGACAAGGGATCCTTCCAAAATTGAGCCGGTGTATCCCTTGGTTTTAATTAAGCAAAGGAAGACATCTCCCCTTAATAGGCCCTCTTACTTGGCAAGTCCATGTGACCCCATGATATTTCACAAGAAATAAACTGCTAAGTCAGAGTAGAAAAGAAAGAAAGAAAATATTGGTACAACAGCTACAGAGACTGTTCTGAAACTTCTGTAATCAATAGAGCCTTGAGAATGCATTTAAGATAGATTATTTCCAACTGTACACAGGAGGAGAGAAGGGGAGATTTAGAGCTGACTAGAAGGACAGGGCAGATGGTATCTGCACATGACAGATTCAAGTTCATGTAAACACTCTGAAGACAGACAGAGACTCTTTCTTGAATAATTTTTGATTTAACAAGGTAGAACTTTGACCTCATGAAGGATAGAGGCCAGTGAGTTTTGGAATAAAATGACTACTGTTTGGACTCAAACAATGGAAGGAATTTTCCTGCACAATATAATGTATCCATATGTCTTTTGCAGGAAATAAATGAAATTATTTTAAAATTGTGCCCCCAAGAAGACATGAGGCAGTCATATTTTAAATCTGTGGCTACTGAGTGGCATGATTGCATAATTCAGTGTGGTCTGGATTATTTGAGCAAACCACGAGGACACACTTGTCTGTTTATTTTCCTACGTGTTCTTGACATTAGTGTCTAAGGATTACCCTGAGACCTGCCTTCTTATCCACTTGAAAATGTATACATTGCCTGACATAAATTATTAACTTCTCCATGGACAGGTCCATTAATATTCTGTGAATTATTTTGGCTTTATTTGTTTCCCATCAGTTATTCTTGGTCTCTTTTCATTAAAGAGAAACTACCCTTACTCAAATTTATGTCTTACAGTGAAGGTGAGTTTAGCCAACTGCTCTGTGGATCTGTTTAATCCTAAAATTATTTCTTTAGGTAAACTTCAATGTGTCCTCAAGAGTCTCTTTTCCTAAAAATGCAAAAGAAAAGAAAAAGAAACTTCCTTTAATTGAGCTTAAAATAACAGTTCTTAGACTTGAGTTGTTCCATAAATGACAATCTGTTCTGTAAGGTGACTAGGTCAAATTAGTAAGAACCTGTGGTGGTTTTTACAAACTGATACTTGAGGGCCTGAAAGACTGCTTTGTTTCAGTCCCACACTGACAGATATTAAGATGTTGAGATTCCAGAAGTGACTACCTAAAATGCAAGGAGATGAAGCTATTGGGATATCATTCAGAAGTGGCCGTAAAGAGATAAATCATGTGTATTTTTCCTGTGCTATCCCAGTAGAGGTATTTTTTTCTGCATTGTCCCAGTAGAGATATGCTTAAGCAAAATAGATTTCATGTCATAGTTACTGGCAAAAAAGGAGTAGACTTCAGCATCGTTGCCCTGAGCTATATGATCCTAAGTGATAGTTCTGTGTACACCAGTAATAAATTAGCCTGTTTGCCCCTGTATTCTTACGTTCTGCTTCATATGGTTTCCAGAATCTTAAATTTGGGATGGATATTAAAAATAATTTTGTACAAATGGATCACTTTAAAGATGAAGAAAGTAAGCGGCAGAGAGGGTAAGTGACCTGCAAGGTCAAACCACTTAGAGCAGTAAAAACTTTTAAGAGTCCATTTGGGATATCCCATTATGATTTCAATGGATGCCACTGAAAGTACTATTGGGATATTCAAAACCCCAGTGTCAAGAAGTGATCCTGAATTGCTAGGTCCAGGGCTGATGGAAATTCCACTGAAGCTGTAATAGCTTGCCCAATAATTACATTATAACTTCAGATCCCTTGAAATGTATTGTAGTGATTTGCTAGAATGGTGAAAATATTAATACCAGAATACGTTCCTTCCAAAGTTGGGCCTAACACCCTATTCATTTTTAACTCCCTGCTCCTTGGACAATAAAAGTGGCACTTGAGGCCACTTTGACCAAATCACTGGAAAATCAATTGTTATTAAGTTAGAACTGAACACAGAATTTGAAAAGTGTTTAATTTCTTCATATTGTCTATTCTGTTAACATTCTTGTAATCTGTGATCCCTGGCTAACTTGTCTGTGAATCCTGAGGGAAAACTTCACTCTCAAAGACTTGTCTTTTTTTTTTTTTTTTTATCCTTTCCCCGTGCTATCCTTCCAAATAAGAAAATCATTTAAAGGGAAAGAAAACCAAAAGCATTCAGCACAGGAGATGGGAACAGTGCAGCCCAGGATTGTTAGAGTAGAGCCTGTTTCCCTCACTCATCAAAATTCACAGTCGGTGTGAGGAAAACAAAGTCAAACTGGCAGAAATAGTGCAGGGCGACTTAGGAGAGACGCAGAATGCAGTCACAGCTCATATTATTCAGGAAGAAACCCGATGGCTGCGAGGTGAGATGTGAATGCGCGCTCCGAGCGGAAGCTTAGGTCTCTGGGTGCTTTGCTGTTTGCGCAACGTTTGCCTGAAATCAGAGTCTGTTTCTTCTTTTCCCTCCTTTCTCTGGCCTCTCCCCCCGCCCCCACCCCACCCCCCCGTATCCTCCCTTCTCCTCTCTAGTTTCTACTGCTTCTTCTTTCTTCCAAAAATGCCCCCTCGCTCTCCTCCCCCCTCCTCCATCCGGCCCTCGCCCCGGCTTCCCTTCCTCTTTCTCCCTGTTTCCCTCGCCTTGTCCTTCTCTTTCTCGCTTCCTCCACTTCTGTCCCCCACCCCCTCCATTCCACTTTCCTCCTTTCCTTAACTCCATTCAAGCCTCCTTTCTCTCTTAACTCCATTTTCCCTCTCCCCCTCTTAGCCCCACTTCCTTCCACAGCCTTTTCCCCAAGCTCTGCCTTTGTTTTACCTTGTATTCATACATCAGGTCCTGGGACCACGTATGGGGTCCTCACACTTCGGTTCTGCAGGCAAGGGCGACAGACAAGCTCTCAGTACTCAAATAATGTGCTAAGTACAGAAACTCAGGGATGGATTAAAGGGTTACTAGAGAAGAGGTTTCTCTAAGTGAACCCAACCTGGATGATAATCTGCAAAGACCTCATGGAGGAGGGGGAACAGGACAGGCTGTGGAGGGTGAGAGGAAGTCCCCGCCCTGAGAAACAATGTGCGCAGATAGAGGGATGGGGAGAGACACGGAGAAGAAATGCAAACACGAAAGGAGAAAAGAGGGTCTAAAAAGAAACATTCTTATCATTATTTAAACTCCAAGGGACTGTTTCATGGTCAGGAATATCATGATAAATGAACTGTTCCCCAGGGATCTATGAGGATAATGATTGTTTCTTTTTTAAAAAAAAATTTGCCAGTTTATGCAATTGATGTATAATTGATATATTGCATTATGTTCATCTCAAGTATATAACATGATAATTCAATATTTGTGTATATTGCAAAATGATCAACACAGTAAGTCTAGTTAGCATCATTATCATAACTAATTACACATTTTTTTCCTTGTGATGAGGACTTTTAAGATCTACTCTCTCAGCACCTTTCAAATATGCAATACAGTATTTCTGTATTCACCATGCTGCCCATTGCATGCCCATGACTTAGTTAACAGCTGTCTCTCAGTTAAGCCTATGAATGCTCCCTATGTTGAAAATATTTGATATTCATAGTATATAACAGCAAGCATGGACTCATCAGAAAGACAATGGGCTTAAAGTCCTGAATCAGGACTTGGGTCTGGAAGCCCCATTTGTTGTTTGATTAAGGGTGGTCATGAGCATTCCAGGGAAGGGTCTTGGATTGGCCAGGACTCTTTGATTGAAATTTAAGGAAGCCGGGGAAGCAGCTACACCACAGGAGTCTTTTAATATTTGAACTACCAATATGTGCACAAGCAGCCAAAGATCAGGCTAGCGAGCCCCTGAGGTCCAGGTCAAGGCTCTGGCCCTACCCCATGGCCTCTCAGGGTCCCTGTAGGAGCTTAAGTCAGGTCTATGAATCCTCCTCCCTGCTGGAAAGAGCATGATGGGGAAGCTAACCCCATCTCCCCCTCACTCACTGTAGTAAGAGTGAGTGTTCTTACAGAGACCCTCCCTCCTTTTCAGACGTGATTCTCAGTGGCATCAACCAGGAGGCTGAAGCCTCACCAGCTTAGTTCCTGCACTGGTCCCCCAGAACTGAGGGAGGAGAGAAAGGAGGTGCCTGGGAGTAGGTGTCTCCCGGCTCCAGAGTTTGCCTGGAGTGTGATGCTGCCGGGAAGCTGTGCTGTTTATTGCCGTCCCTCCTTCCCCTCCTCCTCCTCCGTGCCTTGCCTACTCTAACTGGCCTCTCACCCTGCCACGTCTAAACCCTTCAGGAGGACAAATGCTACTGGCATTATTTACTCCTCACTCTCCTTCATTCCTTCAACAGTTCTTCTGAGCACTAGAGGAACTGATGAGGAAGAGAACTTTCCTCTGTCTGGGCTCTAGCTGTGGAAACAAAATGAATCCATACTGAAAAGAGAAAGATAGGGTCCTGAAAATCGAAGCGACAGCTCTGAAGTAATTTCCTCACGGCTGTCGTAGCTGAGCCATGAAGAGATGTAGAGATGGTTTAGAGTCTATATAGAAGTGCTAGGACTAGGAAGCCCTGTGCAGCTGGGACAAAATCCAGCTTCATTACCCAGGCTGACCTCCATCATCTGGCTCTCCCACCCTCAGCCTTCATTCTTCTAGTCACACTGGTCATATATCTGGTCTTTGTATCGCAGAGAGGCAAAATCTGTCAGCCCAAAGTGTGTCTCTTTGGCCAGAGGATTAATTCAGTCTGATTATTTTTAAGAGACAGAAGATTCAGGGAGCCTTTATTTTTGTCTCCTTTTTAACTGCCTAAATAACTCAGATAAAGGACCTACTCCTGGGATAAAGCTCTCACCAGAGCTATTTACCAAGAATACTGGCTCGTGCAGTGGGAGAAACTCAGCAGCACATAGGGGATCAGAGTCCTCTCTGAGTCCAGTTGTCTCTGACTGGCCAAGCAAACATTTGCTTTTCCATCTGCAAGAGAATTTTCTTCCTCCTCTTAGAAGTCCCAAACCAATACCCCTAACATCCTCTTTTGTCGTTAGCTGAAGATGGTACTCAGGGTGAGGGTTTAGGCCATTTTGGAGTATTAGCTCTCCTGTGTCTCTTCCATGTACACCTTATTAAACTTTTGTTTAATTTTCTGCTCTTAATCTGTTTTTTTTTTAATTTTAAAATCTTTAATTCTTAAATGTGTTCCCAAACATGAACCCCCCTCCCACCTCCCTCCCCATAACATCTCAGTCTTAATCTGTCTTATGTCAAGCTAATTCTTAGACCAACCAGAAGAACCTAGAGGGATAGAGGGAAATGTCTTCCTCCTCAACAGTGAGTCACATGCAACATTCCTGCCATTGGGCTGTTCTTGCTATTACCGTTCTGTCTGTTTCAAATACTCTTCTCTGGGACTGTCATATGCTCAGATGTTCACAGCATTCGAGTCCAGCTCAAATGTAAGCTTCTCAGTGAGACCTCTGAACTGCCCACTCTCTCCACCTGCCCAAGTTCACCTGTAACATTCCCCAGCTGCCTTGTTTTTTCTTAGCACTGATTATTCTCTAAGATAATGTTGCTACTTTATTGTTCCTCTGATTCTCTCTGAATTTCTCTCACCACCGGGATCTAAATCCCTTGAGAGCTGGCACCTTGTCGGCTGTGTCCTCAGCATCTGGAATAGGATTTGGCGCATAGTAGGATTTGTTTAGTGAGTAAATGCATTTGTGGGTGTAGACAGCACCAAACTCTCAGTGAATTAAATGTGTATCTGTGGCCTGCCTTAGATTCCTATCATTTACAAATCAATTTCTTTGGAAAAATATGTCCTAAGTTTTGCCAAACATTATTAATAATTATTATTTTATTATTAATAATTAATAATTATTATTTAAAAATCTCTTGAATATAACCCATTTATAAATTTTAAAATTTTTACTTTTAATAAAACAACCAGAAATGAATTATTGGGATAAAGAAATATTTTGAATGTAGCTACTCTTGATTTATTGATTGGTCATATAAATTCAACCCTTTGTAACATAGATTTATTTGAATCAGGAAACTGAAAAACAGTAGGAGCTCAGTAGCTGGAGCTCTGTCTCACTACACTTCCTGCTTCATGCTATTTTGTTGATGTATCAGACGCAGAGGGTACCTATGTCTGTGGGCCCAAATAGCGAAGGCAGGGCAAGTGTCCTCCACCACTTCACTTCACCAGGCTGGTATCACATGTACAGGGAAATTGTGTGAAACTGGCTGAGGCACCTAAGAAAAGAGCGAGAGGTAACTGAAGACTTTGATGGCAGGTGAACTCTACTGCGAGTCAATAAAAGTGAGCTAACCATGCTTGGGGCTGGTGCATGGGGATGACCCACAGAGATGTTATGGGGAGGGAGGTGGGAAGGGGGTTCATGTTTGGGAATGCATGTAATAATTAAAGATTTTAAAATTAAAAAACTAAAAAACTGAAAAAAAAAAAACAACAAAGCACTGAACTGGACCAGCTGAAAGACTCCTGCCTGCTTATGGGGTTTGAATCATCATTATAACCTTTTAAAAGTGGGATTGAGGAATCCTCCTAGGCACTTTAGCACAAATACTTGGTCGATTTTGTTCAATCAGTGCATGTGGTTTTATATGTGTTGCCTTTAAAAAGTAAAGCTTTTTTTTAATTTAATTTTTATTGAAGTATAGTTCATTTACAATGTTTTGTTAGTTTCTTGTACATGGTATGTATGTTATAGAATATATATATATTATTTTCCATTATGGTTTATTATAGGATGTTGTATATAGTTCCTTATACTAGACAAAATAACCTTGTTGTTTATCCATCCTATATATTAATATAATGGTTCTAATCTATTAATCCCAAACTCCCAGTCCTTCCTTCCCCTTCCTCCCTTCCCCTTGGCAACCACGAGCCTGTTCTCTATGTGAATCTGTTTCTGCCTTGTAAATAAGTTCACTTGCATCGTATTTGAGAGTCCACATATAAGTGGTATTATATGGTGTTTGTCTTTCTCTTTCTGACTGACTTAGTATGGCGATCAGTAGGTTCATTCATGTTGCTGCAGATCACATTATTTCATTCTTTTTATGGCCAAGTAGTACTCCACTGTGTGTCTGTATACCACATCTTCTTTATCTGTCCATCTGCTGACAGATATTTAGATTGCTTCCATACCTTGGCTATTGTAAATAGTGTTTCAGTGAGCACTGAGGGCTGTATATCTTTTTGAATTATCATTTTCTCCAGATATATGCCAGAGTGGGATTGCTGGACCATATGACAACCCTATTTTTAGTTTTCTCATAAACCTCCGTATTGTTCTCCACAGTGGCTGCACCCCTTTACATCCCCACCAGCAGTGTAGGAAGTTTCCTAAAAAGTAAAATATTTAATGGCAGTACAACCTGGGAGAGGAATTATCCTGGAGATCTAAAGTGATATGCCAGGATTTGATGATTTTGTTGTGCCACAGCTGGTCTAGGACTTCGAGTTAGCATTTGTAAGCCCTAGCACAGAGGCTTGGAGCTGTGCAGAACATGGGGAAGCTTGGCAGTGGTGAGGCTGGCATTACCAAAGAGGGCAGGTGTCCCAGCCATAGTCAGGAAGGAGACCAGGTTGGGGAAATTTGTGAGGATTCATTCCCCCATCCATGTGGTTGGATGGTAAATATTGGAAGGGATTTTATGAGGTTTCTGGGGAGTCACCTATGTCTTCCATTACCCCCAAAATGCTCACTTCTTCGCTTTAATTTCTTTCTTTCTTTCTTTTTTTTTTTGCTTTTATATTTTGTCCTGTGTGAGTGAGATCTTCTTGGGTAGAAATGTGTGGATATCTGCCCGTTAAAACTGAAAAGACCTTTTAACCATCCCAGAGATTTCAATTAAGGTCACCATTGAAGGGCTCCACTTTTATTTAGAAAACATACCTAAAGTAAGCAAAAAAGAATTAAGGTAGCATGTTAATCTCAATGATAAACAAAATAAACAAAATTTAGGATTATCAAGCTTTTATCTAATATAAATCAACCTCCAAACTTTGCTTTTACATCTTCATCTCAGAATTTTGGTTCAGGATTTTTGTTTTTAATTTTGCTTTTTAAAAAAGTTCAACTTTCTAATACAATTTTAAAGGCTATACTCCTTTCACACTTATTAAAAAAATTTGCTATATTTTTATAAATATATATAATTTATAAATATATAATAAATTATATAAAATGCATATAATAAATATATATAATATAATATAATACAAACAATATATTTAAACAAATACATATAATAAAAATATTATATGATATATAATATTATATTGTTATAAATATATATTATATACAAATATATTATGTAAAGCTCATGCAGCTTTATCTATTCATCTGTTGATGGATACTTAGCTTGCTTCAGTATCTTGGCTATTGCAAATAATACTGCTGTGAACATTGGAATGCATGTATCTTTTAAAATTAGAGCTTTCATTTTTTTCCAGATATATATCCAGGAGTGGGATTGCTGGATCATATGGCCACTCGAGTTTTAGTATTTTTTTTTCAGTAATCTCTATAGTTTTCCACAGTGGCTGTACCAATTTACATTCCCACCAACAGTATACAGGGTTCCCTTTTCTCTACATCCTCACCAAAGTTTGTTATTTGTGTTCTTTATGATGATGGTGAGTCTGACAAGTGTGAGGTGTTATCTCATTGTGGTTTTGATTTGCATTTCCCTGATGATTAGTGATATTGAGCATCTTTTCATCTGCCTGTTGTCCATCTGCATTTCCTCTTTGGAAAAATTTCTATTCAATTCTGCCCATTTTTTAATCAGTCTGTTTGATTTTTTGATGTTGAATTGTATGAGCTGTTTATATAAGTTGGGTATTAATCCCTTATTGGTCATGTGTGTGTTAGTTGCTTAGTTGTATCGGACTTTTTGCGACCCCATGGACTATAGCTGGCCAGGATCCTCTGTCCATGGGGATTCTCCAGGCGAAATACTGGAGTGGGTTGCCATTTCCTTCTCCAATTAATCCCTTATTGGTCATATCATTTGAAAATATTTTCTCCCACTCAGTAGGTTGTCTTTTCATTATGTTGATGTTTCCTTTGGTGTGCAGAAGATTTTAAGTTTAATTAGGTCCCATTTATTTCCTTCTTCTCTTATTTCTTTTACTTTTGAGAGATGAGTCCAAAAACTGTTGTTGTGATTAGGGTCTAAGAGTGTTCTGCCTATGTTTTCCTCTGGGAGTTTTATAGTATCTGGTTTTACAATGATGCCTTTAATACATTTTGACTCTATTTTGTTTTAATATGGTATTAGAGAATCTTCTATCACTTCATGGGAAATAGATGGGGAAACAGTAGAAACAGTGTCAAACTTTATTTTTGGGGGCTCCAAAATCACTGCAGATGGTGATTGCAGCCATGAAATTAAAAGACACTTACTCCTTGGAAGGAAAGTTATGACCAACCTAGATAGCATATTCAAAAGAAGAGACATTACTTTGCCAACAAAGGTCCATCTAGTCAAGGCTATAGTTTTTCCAGTGGTCATGTATGGATGTGAGAGTTGGACTGTGAAGAAAGCTGAGTGCCAAAGAATTGATGCTTTTGAACTGTGGTGTTGGAGAAGACTCTTGAGAGTCCCTTGGACTGCAAGAAGATCCAACCAGTCCATCCTAAAGGAGATCGGTCCTGGGTGTTCATTGGAAGGACTGAGGCTGAAGCTTGAAACTCCAGTACTTCGGCCACCTCATGTGAAGACTTGACTCATTGGAAAAGACTGTGATGCTGGGAGAGATTGGGGGCAGGAGGAGAAGGGGACGACAGAGGATGAGATGGCTGGATGGCATCACCGACTCGATGGACATGAGTTTGGGTAAATTCCGGGAGTTGGTGATGGACAGGGAGGCCTGGTGTGCTGTGATTCATGGGGTCACAAAGAATCGGACACAACTGAGAGACTGAACTGAACTGAGAGAATGTTCTAATCTCATTCTTTTTCACGTCACTGTCCAAGGATTTTTGTTTGTCCTTTTAAGTGGGAAAAATATGGGGAGATGGGAAGAGAGAGGAACTCTAATATGTTATTTTATTAACTCATCCCCACCCCTCACTCCTGTGCATTCTCAGTCATGTCCAACTCTTTGCGACCCCCTGGACTGTAGCCTGCTGGGCTCTTCTGTCCATGGGATTTTCCAGGCAAGAATACTGGAGCTAACTCCAGTAATTCCTACTCTAGGGGATCTTCCCAACTCAGGGATCAGACTTGCAATCTCCTGAGTCTCCTGCAATGGCCGGTGGATTATTTTACCACTGAACCACCTGGGAAGCCCTTAATTAGCTTTGCTATATAGCAAATGTAGTTAATGTGCAAGAGACCAGTTATTATAAGCTCTAAAGCAAGTATAAAATATGCTTATCATGCAAAGGAAATTTTTATAGTTGAAGGAACTACAGAAAAATATATTTTTGTATTATAAAAAAAGTCCTTGTTCTTGCCAGTGTGGCTTGGGTTCACTACCATCACTGATTTTTATTATGATTGGTTTTCTAATGGGTGATATTAATATTCAGTGTTTTAATATGTTGGTCACTAGTGTGAGGAAAAGCCAATAATGTGACACTAATATCATATTTAATGTGATTTATTATTTTCATTTATAAGATGGCTCTTGATCATTTCATGTCTTTAATATTCACACTTCAAGACTGTTAGGCTTTATTTTCAATTACTTCTGTTTTTGCCTAATTGGTATCATTTTGCCTCATATTTTCTCCCTTAGGTGAATAATAATGCATCATTATGCCTCTCTACCAATGGGAAAAGGGAAGACTCAGAGATATTGCTGTGATTTACCAAATTTTTTGAACGGTCTTAACTTCTGTTTGGAGTGTCAGTGCTTTCCTTTCCCCTCCTATTTCTTCCTTCTTTCTGTCCTCTCTCTCTTTCCCTTGCCCCCACCTTTCTTTTTCCCTTCACGTTCCCCTTCCTTCCTCTTTTCCTTCTCCCTCTGTCTCCCTCTCCTTCCCTTCTTTCTTTCCCTTCTTCCTTCCTTTCTTCTTTTGTTTTTCTCTTTTAAAGAATAACGTAAGAAAATTTTGTTTCTGCTGTTTTATAATAGGAAATTACGTAGGATAAAGTTATGCTTTCTATTCACAGAACACTCTAGGGCAGGTCCTACCCACCTCTCAGGTCATGACGCTGGCTGGCAAAGGAGAGATGGGAGCCCTTGGAAAGGCCCTGGTGAGCAAGCCATGACCGCAGCAGCCAGTCTCTCTCCAGAAGCCAGATTTCAGTCCAGGGCTTCCCATGACATTCCCCTGCGAGTCTGTGGCAAAGGATGGATGCTCTAATTCCTAACACTGACGTGAAGTATAAAGAGTGTATGGTCTTCTGTCAGGAGATTAACGGCAGTGCCACCCTGGGTGTTACAGTGCTGTGATGAGCCGAATCGTCTTAGATTATTTCATGACACTGATTGGAATAAGTGCGTGGTGGGAAGACAGATGGTGACAAAGGATTAACTCTACCCATTTAACTCAGCATCTCTTTTTCCAACCCACTGTCTCTCTAGACTTTTCCATTTCTCTTTAACAGTTTCATTATTCTTCCGTTCTGTCATCTGGGCTCAAAATATCAAAGCTATCTTTGGCTCTTTCATCTTTCCATACCAGGTCAGTCCCATAAATTTTTCCGTTATATTTGACAACTCTATCTTTTCCACTCAAAATCTGGACCTCTATCTGTCTTCCCCCAACCCAAACTAGTGTGTGTGTGTGTGTGTGTGTGTGTGTGTGTGTGCACGCATGTTTTTCCCTTTCCCATTGCCCCATGTCTGGATTTTTCTTTTCAATTCTTTTTCCAAGTCCACTTTTAGTTTAATCAACTACCCTGACCAAATCAATGTTTATCCCAAATCCTTCAGGATTTTTCTGCTAGATACAGAATACAGTATAAACCTCTTAGCCCAGAATGAAAGGACTTCCATTAATCACTCTTCTGGTGTAAGTCCCTTCACACTATCTTTGTTTTAACCAGTCGAGCCTGCCAGTATCTTCCTTCTCAACTACTCCCTCTCTGAGTGTTGGCTAAGAGGATTCTCTGATAAGTGTTCCCCTATCTGCCCTTCCCAACCCTTCCCAAGACACACATATACACTTGTGCACACACACCTACCTATGACTTTCTCCTCATTGTACTGTCTGAATCATAAGTTCCTTGTAAATGGTTTGATGGTGATGAAGATGAAGAGAAAGAATAGAATAAGTTCAAAGGGGAAACTTCTGGGATGAGTTTCTAACCAAAAGTTTCATGGTTGGAAATGACATGCTTGCCCTATTGTCAATTCACAAGAGATTACCTGAGTGATGCAAGAGGGAAGAACTTCAGGTCATTTCTTCTAATGGTGGAGCAACTGAAACATATATACTTGGCACAAAGAAAATTACGGAACAAACTCCTTTAAGCTAGGAGCACATAGAGGAACAAGAACAGAGGCCAGTTTGAATCTCCCTTCAGATTAGCCAGGAGGTAAGGGCTGTGGCTTGGTCCTTGGGTAAACCAGCACATTTCTTCCACTGCTTATTTTTTAGGCCCTCGTAGACCTCCAAGATTTCTATGGTCTGCCTGCTTCCATCTGTTTCCCAGGAGTTGTGATATTTCGAGTGCTGGTCAACAGAAAGGCAGGATCTATCCTGTTTTCATCTTAAATTCTTCCTATAGCACAGCCTGATTAAAGTTTGACAATACTGAAAGCAGATGGAGGATCCACATAAACCAGCCGCCACTCAAGGTCTCCACATTTTTTAGTCTTTAGGCAGTCTATTCTGAAGGACTGCCTACACCAACTTTGGGATGGTTTTAGGACAACAAGAGCTCAGGACAGAGGATTTACATGTGTGTTCCACTCTACTACTTTGTTAGTTTCTGTCAAATCCTTAACATCATCCTGAATACAGAGTCAGCAGGGTCCCTGCTGGCAGCATGGCCTTTTTTTGCCTTTTTTAAAATCCCTTATTGTTTTCTCTGGATTGGAGCTAGAGAAATCTGGAAGTCCACTGTAGGTTAAACTCAATGAATATTTTGGAGCAAATATGCCACCCAAATCTCTTCAGGGTCATAGGAGCTGAGCAGAAGAGATTTTTGTGATACCCAACTAATGAGTGCTTACTCTGCAAAATGGTGCCTGTCCTCCAAATGTATCAAGAACACCAATGACTTTCTCCTCCACCCCACCCCTCATCCCATTGGATGGGCAATGCAGAATTGACACAAGGTAACTAAAAGGTATTCTTTCTCCTGTGTGATTTGGTTCCACAAGAAAATTCTAGAGAAGACCCCATTTTATTTGTCCTTAACTATTATCCTGGCCACCATCTGCCCCTTACCATATCCACCAAACAGAATGCTTTCAAGTAGGCTTGAGGCATAAACAGAATACAATGCGAATGAAAGTGTTAGGTCACTCCATTGTGTCCAACTCTGTGACCTCATGGATTGTAGCCTGCCAGGCTCTTCTATTCATGGAATTTTCCAAGCAAGAATACTAGGAGTGGGTAGCCATTCCTTCTCCAGGGGATCTTCCAGACCCAGGGATCAAACCCAGGTCTCCTGCATTGCAGGTGGAATTTTATCATCTGAGCCACCAGGGACACCCAAACAAAGCACAAGTATGTGCTAAAGAGAATGCATTTGAATGTGGTCTGATATTTAGCAATCATGAACTTCCAATTCTTTTTCTCTGTTATCTGTTTTGATCATTGTTTTGGTCCTAAAGCAAACATTAGCTATTTTTCTTATCTCTTTGTTTTGTTTTTAGAAATTTGTTTTCTACAATTACATTTATTCATTCACTGATGTATTTGTCATTCATTTAACACAAGATTTGGTAGACTTTATCTACGTGAAGGGCTAGATAGCAAAAAATAGCAAATATTTTAGGCACTGCAGGCCTACGGTCTATCACAATTACTCAGACCTGCTGTTGAGCATGAAAGCAAACATAGGTAGTACATAAACAAATGAGCCTGTCTGAAAGTCAATAAACTTTATAGCAAACAGGAAGTGGGTTGTTGTTAGCAGACCCCCAACACAACACACTGATTACCTCCTACTTGTTCTCATTCCTATACTCGGCTCTGGGGAACAAAGATGAATAGAATTTGGTTCCTGCCTCAGAGTACTAAGAGATTAATATTTCCAGAAACAAGGCTGGCATTCACCTTGTAATTCAACCCAGTTACTTTTGTTGTTTGTCCACCCCTCTCTGCCATTTTCCCTGCCAATATCTCCAGCCTTGTGCTGCCCACCCCCAAATGCCATCCAGAGTGTCTCAGTTTAACATACATTCTCTTCTCTTTCTCCCCACCACCACACACTGGCTCTTAGCACAGTGACCTCAACTAGCCAGAGGACAGAATAAAATAATATACATTTAGGAATGAACTACTGACCATAGCTTAATGTGTTCATCCTTTAAGAGTACTTATATATTAAAAGAGGATTTTTAAATTCGCAGATGTCTACGTCAACTTGTAAAATACCTGGCAGAGGCTGAGGAAGAATTTTCTGATTAGAGGAGTCCATAAGGGGAATGCATAATGCTATCTAAATCCCACAGCACCAGTGACCATAGAGGAGAACATAGGCAAAACACTCTCGGACATGAATCACAGCAGGGTCCTCTATGACCCACCTCCCAGAATATTGGAAATAAAAGTAAAAATAAACAAATGGGACCTAATTAAAATTAAAAGCTTCTGCACAATGAAGGAAACTATAAGCAAGGCAAAAAGACAGCCTTCAGAATGGGAGAAAATAATAGCAAATAAAGCAACTGACAAATAATTAATCTCAAAAATATACAAGCAACTCCTACAGCTCAATTCCAGAAAAATAAAAGGCCCAATCAAAAATGGGCCAAAGAACTAAACAGACATTTCTTCAAAGAAGACATACAGTGGTTAACAAACACATGAAAAGATGCTCAGCATCACTCTTTATCAGAGAAATGCAAATCAAAACCACAATGAGTAGGCTTTTAAAATTTTTTTTTTTTAAAAGGGCTTTTAAAATTAAAAAAAAAAAAAACAAACCACAATGAGGTACCATTTCATGCCAGTCAGAATGGCTGCTATCCAAAAGTCTACAAGCAATAAGTGTTGGAGAGGGTGTGGAGAAAAGGAAACCCTCTTACACTGTTGGTGGGAATGCAAACTAGTACAGCCACTATGGAGAACAGTGTGGAGATTCTTTAAAAAATTGGAAATAGAACTGCCATACAACCCAGCAATCCCACTGCTGGGCATACACACTGAGGAAACCAGAATTGAAAGAAACATGTGTACCCCAATGTTCATTGCAGCACTGTTTATAATAACCAGGACATGGAAGCAACCTAGATATCCATCAGCAGATGAATGGATAAGAAAGCTGTGGTACATATACACAATGGAGTATTACTCAGCCATTAAAAAGAATACATTTGAATCAGTTCTAATGAGGTGGATGAAACTGGAGCCGATTATACAGATTGAAGTAAGCCAGAAAGAAAAACACCAATACGGTATACTAACGCATATATATGGAATTTAGAAAGATGGTAACGATAACCATGTATGCGAGACAGCAAAGGAGACACAGATGTATAGAACAGTCTTTTGGACTGTGTGGGAGAGGGAGAGGGTGGGATGTTTAGGAGAATGGCATTGAAACATGTATAATATCATATGTGAAATGAATCGCCAGTCCAAGTTCAATGCATGATACAGGGTGCTCAGGGCTGGTGCACTGGGATGACCCAGAGAGATGAGATGGGGAGGGAGGTGGGAGGGGTTTCAGGATGGGGAACACGTGCATACCTGTGGCGGATTCATGTTAATGTATGGCAAAACCAATACAATATTGTAAAGTAATTAACCTCCAATTAAAATAAATAAATTTATATTTTTAAAAAAATGAAGATAAATAGCATACATTGAGCCAGCATGGAAAATGAAATTAATAGAGAGTAGGTAACTTTAAAAGCTACACCACTCCGATGTAGCCCAGATTGTTTTTGAACACAAGGATGTGCAGCCTTAATTCTGTAGACATAAAAAAGCAAGCCTTCTCTAGATCAGAGATGGTTGAGATTCATAATAGAATCTTATATGCGGAAGGAAAAGTGGAGGTTGCTTATTAGAATCTTATACTTAAGGACAAGGAAACTGAGGCTCAGAGAAAGTTTTGGGTTTGATAAAGTAGCTGCAGACTGCTAGAATTAAAACACTGTTGTTCTTACTGTTTAAACAAAATCATTTATTTTTGTTAGTTTATTTTGTGTTTTAGTACTACATGGCTTCTTGACAAAATAGCAAAAAGAGAACATGAATTCATCAGAAGATAATTTTTTCTTGCCAAAGACATTTGTCTGTATAAGAGAGTAACGTGCAACTTTGCTGTTTAAAGCATACACACATTGTCAGTCACAGGCCTGTTGGGGTCACCTCCTTGCCCCCCATCCACTGGGTGAGGGACTCTTTGTGAAGCAAGCCCGCCCATCGTGCTCTATTGAATGGGAAGGACAGTGAATTCCTTTAGTAAAAACATCACTTCTCGACACCAGGTCTGACTTGCTGTCTCTTAGCTTCTTACAGGGTAGTTGAAAGCCCTGTCAAAACGCAACTAAAGCAAAAGCTAGCTGACTGTTTTCTAAGAATGTAAAGAATCTCACACTCTACTTTCTGTTGTGAATTCCTGTGCACTAGAGCTACAACTGCTCAATGGAAGCAACCATCATTATAGCAAACTAATAATGTAAACTTATAGTAAACTTGTAAAATTATCAGTTCAGTTCAGTTCAGTCACTCAGTTGTGTCCAACTCTGTGACCACATGAATCGCAGCATGCCAGGCCTCCCTGAGTTCAACTCCCGGCTTCACTCAAACTCACATCCATCGAGTCGGTGATGCCATCCAGCCATCTCTTCCTCTGTCATCCCCTTCTACTCCTGCCCCCAATCCCTCCCAGCATCAGAGTCTTTTCCAATGAGTCAACTCTTCACATGAAGTGGCCAAAGTACTGGAGTTTCAGCTTCAGCATCATTCCTTTCAAAGAACATCCAGGACTGATCTCCTTTAGAATGGACTGGTTGGATCTCCTTGCAGTCCAAGGGACTCTCAAGAGTCTTCTCCAACACCACAGTTCAAAAGCATCAATTCTTCAGCGCTCAGCTTTCTTCACAGTCCAACTCTCACATCCATACATGACCACAGGAAAAACCATAACCTTGACTAGACGGACTTTGTTGGCAAAGTAATGTCTCTCATTTTCAATATGCCATCTAGGTTGGTCATAACTTTCCTTCCAAGGAGTAAGCATCTTTTAATTTCATGGCTGCAGTCACCATCTGCAGTGATTTTGGAGCCCCCCAAAATAAAGTCTGACACTATTTCCACTGTTTCCCCATTTATTTCCCATGAAGTGATGGGACCAGATGCCATGATCTTCATTTTCTGAATGTTGAGCTTTAAGCCAACTGTTTTCACCCTCCTCTTTCATTTTCATCAAGAGGCTTTTAGTTAGGTCATATAACACACTCTCACATCTTATGTTTATTGTGGGTATAATTTCAGCCTCTTGGGTTTTCTCTGGGCACATTATCATAATTTTAAAATCAAGGTGGATCTTAGAAGTAAAGGAAGATCTAAGTATCATATATTCTTTGGGTATAGGAATCTGATTGTATAAATTGTCATAAAGTTAATGGAAACTCACAGCCTCAATCTGCAATCATGCTGAGAATTTATCCTCCCAATGTCTTCTCATGAGGATTGGTTTACATAAAATCATGATTAAACAGCAGAGGTATTCTCACCAACTCCATTGCTGGCTTAATTTTCATTTGCAAGAAAAGAAATGTTGTACAGAGTAAAATTACCTCTGTGATATATAAATTGCACATCAAATCCCTTCGATATATGCCAATTTAGTAAATTAAGAGCAAAGAAAACCCACAAGTTTTTGCTACTAGAAGCATAGATATCTTTGGTTATCCACCTATATAGAGCGTTCAGTAACTCTGAGTGGTACTAAATTGACAAAGCAGCAGGGGAATAGAATATTTTGGACGTGCAAAATGTGGTGGTAAATCTGGGGGACTTTGAAGCTGACTCAAGAAGGACAATAAAAAAAAGTTACTCTCTATTACTTATCCCAACCTAATTTTGTACTTACTGAGATCCTAAAGCAACCATTACTCTGTGTGTGTGTGTGTGTGTGTGTGTGTGTGTGTGTGTTGTTTAGCAAATGTATTGTCAACTCATGTCATTCTCTTGATTTTTAGAAAAGAAGAAATGGGACTCAGAAAAGTTAAGTTCTCAGGTCTATATTCTTATTAAGTAACAGTGTAGCTGGAATGTGGACCTGGGTGTTATCATTCTAACCCAGATATTCTGTCAACTGGATCAGGCTGGTCTCCATGTTAGGGGTTGGGGCACAGGTAGGGGTGAGAGGATGGTGGTGATGGAGGAGGGGAAGAGGATGCTGTTCAGCTCTCCTCACATATGTGTCTAAGGACATGAATAAAATGATTATGCTGTCAGGAGCAGGCTCGTCTATAAATACTAGTTTTCTCACAATTCCAGAGTTAGGCTGTCCAGGGCAGACATAGGCATCGTCAAGAGAGGTCTGCATATCTTTTCTCTTCCTGCTCTGCCAGTTTTAGGGTATTGGCCGTGACCTCATGAGAGTAGAATGACTGCTGTAGCTCCACTTATCACAACGGTATTCGAGCATCAATATCTTCATTTTCAATAGGAAACACCGATGCTTACCCAAGAGCTCCTAGCAGTCTTCTGTTTCGACCTGGTTAGTTATAGTTGTATCACGTGGTGATATGGGAGTGTTATGGGAGTGGTTCTCTCTCCTGGGGCTGTACACACTGCCATTCTCAAACAAGCAATGTTCTGTTAGGCAGAAAAAGAAGCAAGTGGATGCTGAATAGGAAATACACACTGTCTATAATAGTTACTGACAGGGTACAGTCAGCTTCCTTCTGTATTTCCCAGTGCAGAAGTTTCATTGTCAACACTCACCCTGGGCTCCCTGATAATTTTGTTAAGCTTCAGGAAATAAAATGTAGCTGTTCTTCAAAAGAAAGTGTTAGACCCTGATTTACTGGATGCTGCGTCACTTGCCCTCCTATAGTGTTTTCCCCAAAAAGGAAAATAAGCCTGTCCTCTGAGGCCAATGGAGAAGGCAATGGCACCCCACTCCAGTGCTCTTGCCTGGAAAATCCCATGGACGGAGGAGCCTGGTGGGCTGCAGTCCATGGGGTCACTAAGAGTCGGATACGACTGAACGACTTCCCTTTCCCTTCTGAGGCCAAACATTGTGAAGTGTATATCTAGCATGGAATACTATTGTTTTATCTATTCTGTTTTCTTGAGCATTTCCTGAACATCCTTCTTTAATTATTTTATCATTTCTCTTGGATTTTATATAATTCTAGAAGTAATTTCCTCCTGTTCTTGTGTGTTATCTAGTCTTTAGCAAAGCTAGATATCAGCCATCCAAATGATGAAATTCTTCTTTTCTCTCTGGGAAGAATGAGTGTTTTAAATGAAAGAAAGTGTATTCAGAACTTAAGTTTGTCATTTCCTCAAATTAAGCATAACTGTGTAAAGCCATTCCCCATTCAGATCCTTCTCTGACTGTCTTTTCTTGCATTGAAGAATGAATATTTAAGGGTCATCCTAAAATTGCATAACTGCACTCAATTGAAGACATTTTAGGAACCTCTTCCTGAGGAAGAAAGAAAATCTGAATTGGGGCCTAACAACATCCTAGCTGTCTTCCTAGTGGGTCTTGCTCTGCTGTGAGAAGGGTCATTGTTTCGTGTCTCCTTTGCCCTGGTGAACCAGCAATTGTGGAAGCCACCCACACTGAATGACAAGCGGAAATGACCGTAAACAACTCTGGAAGACCCATGGTCACTGTCCTCTAGGAGAATCCACTATGAAAAAAATTGGGAAGTTGAAAAGAAAATGAATTTTCTACCACTTAGTTTTTCTGCTAAAGGTTCAGAATAGTTCTGTATTTCGCCATTGCATTTAAATAATGATTCTATTTAAATTACCTATACAACAGAAACCTATTTTCTCTAACTTGGTCTGTGTGTTTTCTCAGGCTGAGCTGGCCTACAGGCTGTCTCAGTTTATCTCCTGCTTAAGGAGCCAGGCACCCTTGGAAGCCCTGAGCCTCAGGGCACTCTTCTCAATTGCTTGGCCTCAGCTTGCTGCTGCTGCTGCTGCTAAGTCGCTTCAGTCGTGTCCGACTCTGTGCGACCCCAGAGATGGCAGCCCACCAGGCTCCCCTGTCCCTGGGATTCTCCAGGCAAGAATACAGGAGTGGGTTGCCATTTCCTTCTCCAATGCATGAAAGTGAAAAGTGAAAGTGAAGTCACTCAGTCATGTCCAACTCCTAGCGACCCCATGGATTGCAGCCTCCAGGCTCCTCCATCCATGGGATTTTCCAGGCAAGAGTACTGGAGTGGGTTGCCATTGCCTTCTCCTGGCCTCAGCTTAGACAGCTTTTATTTCTGACCTTATGGTTTAGTTGCTTATCTTCCTGTGTGCCTCATCAGTTCAGTTCAATTCAGTCACTCAGTCGTGTCCGAATCTTTGCGACCCCATGAATCGCAGCACACCAGGCCTCCCTGTCCATCACCAACTCCCAGAGTTCACTCAGACTCACATCCATCGAGTCAGTGATGCCATCCAGCCATCTCATCCTCTGTCGTCCCCTTCTCCTCCTGCCCCCAATCCCTCCCAGCATCAGAGTCTTTTCCAATGAGTCAAGTCTTCACATGAGGTGGCCAAAGTACTGGAGTTTCAGCTTTCTCATCATTTCTTCCAAAGAAATCCCAGGGCTGATCTCCTTCAGAATGGATTGGTTCAATCTCCTTGCAGTCCAAGGGACTCTCAAGAGTCTTCTCCAACACCACAGTTCAAAAGCATCAATTCTTTGGTGCTCAGCCTTCTTCACAGTCCAACTCTCACATCCATACATGACCACTGGAAAAACCATAGCCTTGACTAGATAGACCTTTGTTGGCAAAGTAATGTCTCTGCTTTTGAATATGCTGTCTAGGTTGGTCATAACTTTTCCTCCAAGGAGTATGTGTCTTTTAATTTCATGGCTGCAGTCACCATCTGCAGTGATTTTGTATGTCTCATCACACACTTTAATTTTTCTGAGAACTCATATCACTCTTTTGTGGTCAGGCTCTTTATTGTGAGTCTAGGTCTGGTTCACTGTCCTTTCCTCAGGGTCTAGTTCTGCATCTTCTATCCAGTGAGAAGTCATTATATCTTTGGTTTGAAATTGATCTTGTGAGGGAAGCTGGGTATGCTGGATTAGCTTCAGGACAAAAATAAGGAACAAGGATGCTTCTGAGGGCAGTTAGCGGCCGAGTGAGAAAAAGGAGGCAAGTTCCTTGGTTCTGGGTTTTCTCTCCATTATTTTGAGATGCCATCGTACAGGTTGGTTTTGGTTATTTATTTTGTTTCATTCCAAGTAATATAAAATGTTTGTTTGGAATTTTTAGCATACTCTGCCAAATCACAGAAGTGACCTGGTTTGTAAGAGTTGAAACTCTACTGATTTTTCTCCAGATTTTAGCAGACAGCACTGGCTAACAGAATACAGAGGCATAATGGCAGATCTCTCATTTCTGCCCCATGAGTGAGAGATGAGAAATAGCAGCAGTGTGGTAACTAAAGACCTTGGTATCCACTCATCCTCCTTGTTTAGCACGAAGCCAGTGAAATTAGATTCACCACCGGTGACTTGGATAACAGATCTGGAGAGCTTCTTACCCCCAGGGAAGAAAGAATCCAACTCAGAGTTGACCTTTCATGGGGACTTTAGTAGGAATTTCTTCATAGGTAAAATCTGACATGACCTTCATGGTCAAGGCCCTTACTCCAATGACATGGGGTATGATTATTTGGTGGTTGAAGGCTGGAGACATAATGCCTGGGTATAATCCCAACTCATGATTTATTAGCTGGATGGTATTGGGTAAAGTACCTGACTGCTCTGTTTTCTTCATCAGAAAAATGCAGAAGATAATTGTACCTATTCCATAAGATTGTTATGAGGATTAAATTAGCTAACACTTGCAAAGCTTTTGGAGTAGATCTAGGAATATAGAGTACATGCCTATTAATAAATTAACAGCAAGAATAACCAAGGACTTTGAGGCTGATTACAGGTAACAAAAGAGAAATTGTAGGCACAGGATCCACCAGCAGAGTAGAGAGCCAGAGAGAGGTGACCCACCTGACAGATGGAAACCTTGAGGGAATGTTCTTAGTGACAGATGGTTGAGACACAGGCCAACAACTGAGCTGGGCCTCCTGCAAGCTGGGGAATAGCAAAGGCTTTGTGAAGCCTCTAGATGCCAAGTGCTTTACATTTCCTAAATATAATTTATTCTTTTTGAGAGAGTAAGATCTGCCTGTGTTCTGCTGGACATTTTCCAAGCTGTGCTTCCCTCCTACACCTTTCATCACCTCACACTCCTTCAGGACATTTTCCGGGTTTCAGTCACCTCCTTTGACAAGAGGAATGTTGCTCAAGCCCCCAGCAATGGTCCAAACCACACAGATGTTATAGGTCAAGGAAGTTCAGTTACATTTCCTAAGGTTCTTCTCTTTGGGCAGAGGTATTGTGTGGATGGTACTGTAGATATCCATCGTGGAAACCTGGCTTGTTGAAGTTTCAGTAAAAACCAGTGGACTCTAAAAGATTAACTTGACTGTGTATGTCCTTTCCATTTTGTAGACTGCCTACATAATAAGCACACTCTCTGGCAAAAATCAGACCTATAATAAATGCAATGAAATTGCCTATTACTTGCATAATTGAGAACTATAAATATTTTAAATAATAAAATTCTAAAAACTTTTCTATTAATGCCTTGGGAATGTCTTAAATCTGTAAGGCTAGAGGACTTATAGGGATGGTTGAATATGAAATCCTTGCTTTCATATTTTTGAGATCAAATATTTTTTCTGGGATGTTTCAAAAGGCTTCAAAATTGAAAAGCATGAATATGTAAACAGTCATGAGGAATGAAGCCCAGAAGAGTGAGTGCAGGGTAGTCCTTCTGGGAAGACATATTTAGGAAATAGGGGAAGAACAAAGAAAAAAGAAATGCAAAGATAGAACTAATTTGACACTGCATATATGTCCTTCCCTATAACTGCACATCTTTCCCCTTCAAAGGGTTTAATTTGATGTGATTGAGTAAGGCCTTTTGCTTTAATTAGATATCTTGGTCCTTGAAAATTGAGAATAATCCCCAATGTGTACAAAAGGCATGAGATATTTAAATACTATGAGAGAAATACAAGAGCAATATAAACTAATATCCCAAGTCAGGTCCTCTTAATAGATTTGTAATGCTCGTACATAGAGACAAAAAGGAAAAGAGCATTTGCTCTAATATTTTTATAGTTCAGTCTTTAATATTTTGAATGAGTAAGTGTGTATGTGTGTGTGTGTGTGTGGCAGACTCTGTTATGTTTTAGATGTAATATTCACTTTTAGCCTTCTTCATTTATAATAATCCCAATTTTATTTGGAATGGCAATTGACCCAGGTATTAAAAAAAGAAGCCACACATGTTTACCAGGACTCAAATTCAACTATGTGTGATTGTGTGTCTGGGGCATGCACTCTAAATGCAAGTTTGTTGGATATTACTAGCAAATTTTTGTTTCTTGAAATGTGGAATGCCCCTGATTCTTTGTCCCTTTCTTCTTATCATTTGGAACTTAGCACTTGGGGCCACTGTTGGGGACCATTGGGATGGAAGACACACTCTATGCATGACAGACAGGAGTATTAAAATTCCCAGGCAATTAATGAATTTGTGGAACTATCTTCATCTGTTGAAGGAGGAAAATAAACACATTTGTTTTAAGTCAATCATATTAACTATAATAATACCTACAAAGGAACATATGGGACAGTAAAGCAAGAAGAGGGATAAGAACAATTCTCATTCATTCATTATCCACTCCTAGGACTAAGATGGGTGTGTTACATATTTGATATTATTGGGTGGCCATAGCTATTTGAAAATTTACAAGGAGCTCCAGCTCTCACTACAGGTGAGTATTTCCATAGTGCTTGAAAGTATAGTAGATTCTCTGCCATATTCATTTTTAGAAGTATTCTATTTTTCTTCTAGGTGGGAACATCTTGCTAGAAATTTATTAACAAGATTTTGATTTATATAAGATATATTTAACATTAATTAGCTTTGATCCTTCCTTACCATCATGCTTATTCAGTATTCTATGTTATAATTAAAGGAAAATATAATTGGCAATTTTATTTTTGATTCTATATGGCACAGTGGTAAAGAATCTGTCTGCAAAGCAGGAGATATGGCAGAAGCCGTGGGTTCAATCCCTGGGTTAGGAAGATCCCTTGGAGAAAGAAATGGCCACCCACTGCAGCATTCCTGCCTGAGAAATCCCATAGACAGAGGATCTTGGCAGGCTACAGTCCATGGGGTTGCAAAGAGTCAGACATGACTGAGTGACTAAACAACAACAAATGTAGATAAAAGGACACAATTTTAAAGCAAATTGTAACAAATATACCAATAGATGTGAAGTGTTTCAGAAACTATCAGGGAGCAGGATGCGTGTGACAATTACAGCAGGATCAGGCATTCAGATGTTATTTATTTTCTTATCTGTTCCAACCTCTGGGCCAAAAGGGGAAGTTGATCTCTTCTGGATATTTCAGACAATTGCTACTCTACCCGTTTGTAAAAATTCCATTCCTTTGATATGTTTGTCATTGAGCTACCTCACCTGATATCTACCACTGTTCTACATGCTCACCTCACTGACCAAAGAGACATGGCTTAAGATGCACTGTCTTTTTCTCTCAAGAGGCCTTTGCACTTCTTGAGTAATAGGGATCTTTGTATGTAACCCTCTTCAGCATCGTGACTCCTTTGGGTAGAAGGCAGAGGGCAGAGCTGGCTGGCAAGGATGGCAAGGAAGGTATTTAAAGTGCTTCACAAACACTGCTACTTAGGGAGGGGATGGCTTGGATCAGCACCAAATTGCTCTCGTCTCTGCCTTACTCTGTACAACAACAGCAAGCTGCTCCTTGGGTATCAGTTCAGTTCGGTTCAGTTCAGTCAGTCTGACTCTTTGCGACCCCAGAAACTGCAGCACGCCAGGCCTCCCTCTCCATTACCTACTCCCAGAGTCCACACAAACCCATGTCCATTGGGTTGGTGATGCCATCCAACCATCTCATCCTCTATCACCCCCTTTTCCGCCTGCCCTCAATCTTTCCCAGCATCAGGGTCTTTTCCATTGAGTCAGCTCTCCACATCAGGTGGCCAAAGTATTTGAGTTTCAGCTTCAACATCAGTCCTTCCAATGAATACCCAGGACTGATTTCCTTTAGGATGGACTGGTTGGATCTCCTTGCAGTCTAAGGGACTCACAAGAGTTTTCTCTAACACCACAGTTCAAAAGCATCAATTCTTTGGTGCTCAGCCTTCTTTATGGTCCAACTCTCAAATCCATACCTGAATACTGGGAAAACTATAGCTTTGACTATATGCACTTTTGTAGGCAAAGTAATGTCTTTGCTTTTTAACACACTGTCTAGGGTTGTCATAGCTTTTCTTCCAAGGAATAAGTGTCTTTTAATTCCATGGGTGTAGTCACCATCTTCAGTGATTTGGGAGCCCAAGAAAATAAATTCTGTTACTGTTTTCATTTTTTTCCCTATCTATTTGCCATGAAGTGATGGAATCAGATGCCACAATCTTAGTTTTTTGAATGTTGAGTTTTAAGCCAGCTATTTCACTCTCCTCCTTCACCTTCATCAAGAGGATCTTTAGTTCCTCTTCACTTTCTGCCATAAGGGTGGTGTCATCTGTGTATCTGAAGTTATTAATATTTCTCCCTGTAATCTTGATTCCAGCTTGTGCTTCATCCAGTCCACCATTTTTCATGATGTACTCTGCATATAAGTTAAATAAGCAAGGTGACAATAGGCAACCTTGACGTACTTCTTTCCCAGTTTTGAACCAGTCCATTGTTCCATATCCAGTTCTAATTGTTGCTTCTTGATCTGCATGCAGTTTTCTCAGGAGGCAGGTAAGGGAGTCTTGTATTCCCATCCCTATAAGAATTTTCCACATTTTGTTGTTGCACACAACATCTTCTTTATTCATCCATCTGTATAGATGGCCAAAAGGTACATGAAAAGATACTCAACATCCCTAATTATTAAAGAAATGCAAATCAAAACTGTAATACAATGAAGTTTCGCCTTACATCTGTCAGAAAGGCCATCATTAAAAAGTCTACAAATAATAAGTGCTGGAGACGGTTTGGAAAAAAAGGGACCTCTCCTAACACTATTGGTGGGAATGTAAATTGGTACAGGCAGTATGGAGAGAAGTTTGAAGTTTCCTTAAAAAAAAAAAAAACTGCTATAAAAATAGAGCTACTAGGTATGACCCTGCAATCCCTCTCCTTGGCATATATCCAGAGGAAACCATAATTTCAAAAGATACAAATACCCCAGCATTCAAAGCAGTAGTATTTACAATAGCAAAGACATGGAAGCAACCTAATGTCCATTGAGAGATGAAGGGATAGATTATATATATTTTTTCCAGAAAGTAATTCATTTGTACTTTTTCTCCCTACCCTACAAATGATTCAGGGAACTCAACTGTGCTCTAAAAGTTTCAATTAAAGACACCTTAACAGTTAAGGCTTTACTCATCAAGTCCAGCCCCTTCTCCCAGGTCCTCAACTCACCAACAATAGAAAGGAATAATTCAATAGTTGGCACAAAGATTGAGCCCAGGGTATACCTGGGGGCCATGCCTGTGGCTGGTTTGCCAAAGCCAGTGGTCATCAGAGTGGTTGCCACAAGCTACCCTAGGAGGGGAGTTTGTTTACAAGTCTGGTGCCAGGAGTTTACCTGAAGGACCTACTGACTCAAAGGGAGGGTTTGGAAGAGACCATGGAGGAGGGCTCAGAGATGGACCAGAACCCCACATGGAATTTAGAGCATGCTCAGTATGGGCTCAGGGATAGGCCTGTCCTGCTCCTAAGTGTGGAATGTTGGCTGCGACCCCACCCCAGGTTCTTTAGGTAACACAAGCCCTGGGGAAACAGCCTAGGAATCTTTACAGAGAGACTCCTTATGTGAGAACGCAATGGTACCTTAAATATCCAAACAGCAAACATGACTCACAAGTGAAGCTAACGTGGACCTCGGGTTCCTTCTACTCTGTTGCTCCCCTCGCATGGCTTCAGGGTGCTCAGGCTGTGCTCTTCTAGGTAAGGAAGAACAGGTGCCTACTGACTAATTCAAAGACATCTGAAAGGCTGTTAACATGCCTATAAAGCAAGGATATCAGAAATGAGATTGTTTGGAATCTGCAGATGTGCAAAGAGAGAGAAGGGACAACTGTGAGTGTGCTGGAGGAATGAGATCTAAATC
This sequence comes from Capricornis sumatraensis, assembly GCF_032405125.1. Classification (NCBI taxonomy): domain Eukaryota; kingdom Metazoa; phylum Chordata; class Mammalia; order Artiodactyla; family Bovidae; genus Capricornis; species Capricornis sumatraensis. Next base: position 12,665,060 of record NC_091083.1, read on the forward strand.
TGATGGAACTTCTGCAGCTGGTTAGAGCAGACCATGAGACCCTCCTATGCAGGAGAACATTAGCAGGAGGGCTCCGAGGAGGCTAGGATGTGTCTTTTTGCTATTAGGCCATGGAAGGCCTTTTTGAATCATTCCCGTCCTGTTATTATATCTATATCATAGTTGTTATTCCATAGAAATGCTTCTTCCATTTTCCATTTCACAGAATGTTGTGTAGACTCAGTGCTTGTAAAGACACTTATGAACAAGGTATTTGGCCAGTTTTAGTCTTGCCAAAAAGAACAGGGTCCAACCATTGTTCACATTTCTTTCCTACTATTGAACATCTTTCATTGATAGCTGGCTTTATAGATGTTTGGATCTCCTTAAGCGTAGGGAAAGTGTTTTTTCCCCCACCACCAGATTTATGAAAAGTGATTATCTAGCAATTTTGATGCTATATACCACTTGATTAATTGGTGTTTGACGCCCCCCTCCCCCCAATTTTCTTAGTGAAATACATTTGAAATTTACAACAGAGTAGAACTTACTAGTTTCAGTGGGTTTATTTATTTATTTTTTCAGCATCAGTTCAGTTCAGTCGCTTAGTTATGTCTGACTCTTTGCAGCCCCATGGACTGCAGCACGCCAGGCTTCCCTGTCTATCACCAACTCCCAGAGCTTACTCAAATTCATGTCCATAGAGATGGTGATGCCATCCAACCATTTTTCACCATACTCAGTCTTTAATATGCATTCTGGCAGTATTCCCAAATTTATTTGAAAACAAAACTGTTCATTTTTATTTTTCTCTTTTCAGGAATCACATGGGGGCTTGTTAAAATGCAGATACCTAGGCTCCACACTCAGAGATTTTGGCAGCATACTCTGGGGAGAGACACAAGAATCTGTATTTTAAATCAGGTTTCCAAGTGATTTTAGTGAATTGTTTATTAATCATGCTTGAAAACATTGATTGGGACAAAGTACCATTTAGCAAGAAAGCTGAATGAGCAAAAAAGAATCACTGGTATTAGTCTTTAGGAATAAACTCATTTTCTATCTTGGAAGATTAAAAAAAAAGAAGTGTTCATTATTCTGTTTTTCAAAAGAGAATGATTGAAAATCCATCTGTGAATATTTTGCAGCTAACATCTTTCTTAATGGGAAAAGACTGAATAATTATCCCACAAGATCAAGAGTGGGTTTCCCTGGTGGCCTAATGGTAAAGAATCTTCCTGCCAAGCAGGAGACATGGGTTCGATGCCTGGATTGGGAAAATCCCCTGGAGAAAGGAATGACAACCCACTCCATGTGGTTGCAAAAGAGTCAGACATGACTTAGCAACTAAACAACAAAGATCAGGAGTAAGAAAAAGATATCCATGCTCATCACTTCTGTTCAACATGGTAAAGGACATTCTAGCCAGGGCAATTAGGTAAGAAAAAGAAATAAAGGCTCATTCAGATTGGAAAGGAAAGATACTAACATACTCTACTTGCATATAGTATGTTTTAAATATGGAAAATCCTAAAAAATTTGCCGAAAAGAAAATAATGGAAACCAAAAAAAAAAAAAAAATAGAGCTAATAAATTAATTCAGCAAAATTTCTTGATGGAAGATCAATATACAAAAATCAGACATATTTCTACACACTATTAATAAAACAATCTGAAAGTGGGATCTAAAACAATGCCAATACAATGGCATCAAAAGAATAAATATTCTAAATAAACTTAACCAAGGAACTGTAAGACTTTTTCCCTAAAAACTATAAAAACATTATTAAAATTAATTAAAGAAGACTTAATAAATGTAAAGATATCGCTTGTTCAGTGATTAGAGGACCTAATATTGATAAGATGGCAATACTCCCCAAAGTGATTTATAGATTCAGTATTATCACTAATCAAAATTCCAACTGCCTATCTTTTTTAGACATGAAAAAATCTGTTTCTAAAGCTCACCTAGAATACCAAGATAACTCAATTAGCCAAAACAATCTTTTCAAAGAGAAGGATAAATTTGGAGGATTCAAACTTACCAGTTTTAATAGTTACTGTAAAGTTATGGTAATCAAGTCAGTGATACTGGCATAAGGAAGTGTATAGATAAACAGAATACAGTTGAGAATCCAGAAATAATCCATTTGTGCATGAGTACATGCTAAGTCACTTCAGTCATGTTCACCTCTGTGACCCCATGGGCTATAGCCTGCCAGGCTCCTCTGTCCATGGGCTTCTCCAGGCAAGGATACTGGAGTGGGTAGCCATTCCCTTCTCTGGGAGATCTTCCTGACCCAGGGATCAAACCAAAGTCTTGTATCACCTGAACTGGCAGTCAGGTTCTTTACCAGTACCACCACCTGGGAAGCCCAATGGTCAAGTAAGTTTTCACAAAGGTGCAAGACAATTCAATGGAAAAGGAATAGTCCTTTCACAAAAGGTGCTGGGGCAATTGTATATCCATATGCAGAAGAATCAAGTTGGGCTCCTGCCTAATACCCTATACAAACAAAAGAATTCCAGATAGATTTGAAACCTAAATATAAGAACTAAAAATATAAAACTCTTGAAAGGAAACATAGGTATGAATCTTTGTGATGTTGAATTAGAAAAGAGTTTCTAAAATATGGCACCAATCAGCATAAGCAATAAAATAAACAATAAATAAATTGGACTTCATTAAACTTGCAAACTTTTGTGCATCAAAGGACACTGTCAAGAAGTTAAAAAGATAGATTGGGATAAAATACTGGCAATTCATAAAACGGATAAAGGTTCTAATGTCCATTCCTCCCATTTCAACAACAAAAAGACAAACTATCCAATTTTTAAATATGGGTGAATGACTTGCATAAACATCTATTCGATGATATACAAGTGGCTACTAAGACCATGGAGAGATGCTTAAGCATCAGTAAGAAAAGTCAAATCCAAACCAAAATGAGATGCCACTTCACACGCCCTAGGATGCCTATACTCAAAATGGCAAACAAAAGTAAATGTTGGGGAGGATATAGAAAAACTGAAATGTTTGTATATTACTAGTGACACAAAATAACGCAGGTTCCTATGGAAAACAGTGTGAAGTTCCCTTAAAAAGTTAAAAACAGAGGTACCATATAACTCAGCAATTCTGGAAAGAATTGAAGGCAGGTGTTTATACAAAAACTTGTACATGAATTTCATAGCACCATTGTTCATAATAGCCAAAAAGTGGAAACAACATAAATGTCTACCACCTGATGAATAGATAAGCAAAATGTGGTATATTCCTATAATGGGATGCTATTCTATTCTGATGGAATATCATTATCATAAAAATGAATGAAGTATTGATGCATGGTACACTGTGATTGAACCATGAAAATATTATGCTAAGCTCAGGAATCCAAACACAAAAGGCCACATACTGTATGATAGCATTTACATGAAGTGTCCATAATAGGCACATCCAAAGTTAGAACGTAGATTAGTAGTTGTCAGACACAAGGAGAGAATAGAATTGGGGGGGACTGCTAACAAATAGGAGGGCTTTTAAAAACCATTATTTATTTATTTAATTGTTTGGCTATGCTGGGCCTTAGTTGTGGCACAAAGGATCTTTGATCTTTGTTGTGGCCTACAGGTTCTTTTGGAGAAGAAAATGGCAAAAATGGCAACCCACTCCAGTATTCTTGCCTGGAAAATCCCATGGACAAAGGAGCCTGGTGGCTACAGTCCATGGGGTCACAAAGAGTTGAGTTGCAACATGCAAACACTTAGTTGTGGCATGTGGGATCTAGTTCCCTAACTGAGCATTAAAATCTGGTCCCCTGTGTTGGGAGCATGGTCCAGTCTTGGTCATTGGACCATCAGGGAAGTTCCATGGGAAGACTTTTTTGCATGGTGGAAGTGTTATGGAATTAGGTAGTGGTGATGCTTATACAAGTTTGTGAATATACTAACAACCACACTTTTAAATGGTCAATTTTATCTCAACAAAATTTAAGAAGAGACTGATTGAGCCAGTTACGATGCTAAATTCAGAAAAGGCAAAAACAAATAGTCTTGTCTCAGCCCTCAAAGGGCTTCCCAGGTGGCTCAGTGGTAAAGAAACCACCTGCCAATGCAGGAAATGGCAGGCTTGATCCCTGGGTCAGAAAGAGCCCCTGGAGGAGCAAATGGCAACCCGCTCCAGTATTCTTGCCTGGAGAATTCCATGGACAGAGGAGCCCGATGGGCTACAGTCCAGGGGGTCACAAAGAGTCAGACACCACTGAGCAACTAAACACACACACATTTAGCTCTCAAACACCTCAGACTACAGAAAGGAACCTTACAATAAAACCAGCCCAGCAAAGTGGGACAGCCTCCAGGAGTGAGAAGATACTTTTAAATGAGATGCTGCTTAGGGTAAGAGCAAAACCCCCTAATTCAATCTTTCTGCCCTCATTGTGTGCCATATGTCTCTTGGAGTCTGAGCTCCAGCCCATTCTAATTCCTGTTGCCTTCCCCAGTGCAGGGCCTTTGCACATACATTCCTTTCCTAGGAAAGCTGTTCCTTTATGCTTCTCGTTTAGTTAATTCCTCCTCATCTTACAGATCTTAGCACTCATGTCATTGCCTCAGTGAAATTTCTCAACCGTGACCTTCATAATCAACTCAAACTGCCAACCGCACACTCTCTTGTCTTACATTTCCCTTTTCCCTAAACTCTTAAAGTTGCGCTTTCACACCGGTGTGCTTCCTTCATCTAATTATCCTTTCCTGGCAGAGTTTGAAGTTGTTGAGAGTAGGGACCTGCCTGCTTTTGCTCACTCAAATGAGGTCAGCACTTCTCAGTGTCTGGCACATGCTGAGGTTCAAGGAGTCCATGATGATGAGCTCAATGAAAGAATATAAAGAGTGATCTACTGTCTGGCTATCCAAGAGAACGTGGGTTCTGAAAGAAGAGGTTTGTCCCTTCCGGCCTTGAGAGGTCTATTCACTGCTGAATCCTTCTTCCCTTAAGTTGCCAGAATTTGGTCATTTTATCCTCCTAGGACCCGGTGAGGTGGTCTGATGTTACAGTTGTCATTTTCATTTGAATCACCTGCAATCTAATGGGAGGATAAGATGACTAAATGATTGCGGTGCTCAGCGCAAGTGGCCAGCGTTGTTTTATTGGGCTGTTAGGTCATGTCCAGTTTGCTCACTCAAATACTTCATCATCTGCTGCTGCCAGGTCTATAAATGTCAAATAGTAACAACCCTTGACCTCCTGGCTCCAAGCTAAGAATCCTTCCAAACGAGTCTCACTGACCTTCTTTCATAAGAGAATCTTTAATGTGGATTAATCATATTATAAGAATATATTTGTTCTTTTTATTAGAGTCCTTGGGGAATGTCTCTTACTGGTAAAATGTTATCTTACAAAGTAATGAGCTCAAACTCGGTTTTATTCTTTAATTAAAAGACGAAAAGTTTTGCATAAAATATGTTTTAAATGCCTTCAACTTGGGCAGAAAGGGCAAGCATGTATCATTTTGCACCTATCCAAACTTCACTAGTCTTGGCAACCGAACTCAAAAACCTCCCTGATAGCTAACTGAACCTTTATACAGAAGACAAACAAATTGTCCAGAATAAACAAAGCCAGCATGTATTTTTAATCGATAGCAGCTGAGCACCAGGAGATGCCCTTAGCTGAAGGCACAGATCAAGCTCATTAAGAATCCTGGGCCTCCTATAAATCATGGGATGTGTCCTATCTTGAATTAAACCAAACAAGAGACTGAGTTGGGATTCTTCCCTCCCACCAGGTTGGCAGAGACCCTTGGAGGGGATTGAGCAAGGCTGTTTTCCTCCTTAGTAACTCTTGAGCCTAGGTAAGTGTCAACATAGGTGATTAGCCTGTTCACAGGCCAAAGTCTCTAGCCAAATGACCTACCCCAGCGTGCTGGAGGCTGCCCTTCTGGGCCGCGTCGGGCAGATGCTGTCAGTGCCCTGCCCTTGCCACTCAGCCTACCCAGGATGTGACAGCCCGGTTCCTGTGCTTGCTCAAGGCATCCTGCAGCTCAGACATGGTCATTCTATGGCTGAAAGGTCGTTCTTGTCCCGAGTGCAGGCCGGCCAAATGTTCAGAGAGTTAGCGCATTAGGATGGGACCTGGGGGCGGAAATACCCTCTCCCAGTCACCCTCAGTGGCAAAGGCCAAGCTGTGGTCCACGCACTTGCTCAGAGCGCCCCCTGCAGGAACGAGTGTGGTTGCCCAGTTAGTAGCCTCTTGACTTCCCTATAGGTCAAATGATAAAGAATCTGTCTGCAATTCAGGAGACCTGGGTTCAATCCCTGGGTCAGGAAGAAGATCCCCTGGAGAAGGAAATGGCAATCCACTCCAGCATTCTTGCCTGGAGAATCCCATGGCAATCCCAGGAGCCTGGTGGGCTACAGCCCATGGGGTCAACAAAGAGTCGGACACGACCAAGTGACTAGCACAACAACAATACTGGTTTGTGTAGCGGCAATACATGTGCGGCTTTCCTCTCTTCCTGCGCTTGCTCACTGCCACCTCAGGGCTCTTCTGAAATCATCCCCCAGAAGAAACACTGCTTCCAAAATCCTAGTTTCAGTGTCTGCTTTAGCAGGAACCTGCTGAGACACAGTGCCGCTCTGGGCCTGTCACTCCTGGGGTGGCATAAAGGTCAGAGGTGGCTTGAGAGGCAGGCCAGCCTGGTGGGGAGGGTGTCCTCTGCTAACAGGTCAACAATAAGGTACTGCTGTAGAGCTCAGGGAGCTACAGTCAATATTCTGTGACAAAGCATAGTGGAAAAGACTGAAAAAGAAGATGTGTGTGTCTGTGTGTGTGTGTGTAACTGAGTCACTTTGCTGTACAGATGAAATTAACACAGCATTGTAAACCAACTACACTTAAATAAAATTTTAAAAAATTAGACAAAATAATACATAAATACCTTAAAAAGAATAAAAAAATAAATAAGGAGGGCAGAATGCCTTGTCAGTTCCTACTTGTCTACTCACTGGCTGGGTGACCTCACAGAAGACATTGAACCTCGCTGGTCCTCAGTTTCCTCATTCAGGAAATACAGTCAATAATAAAAATAGTACCCACCTTGCAGGCTGGTGGTGAGAATTAAGTGAGTGATCCATACACTCCTTCTGGAATACTGCACAGCAACGGGGTAAATGCTCAAGGCTGGTTAGCTGTGACTCCTAGAGTCACAGACCATCAGGTCAGGGAAGACCTTTATGGACAAGCGAGGGTAACTTCCTCATTTTCCACAAGACCCAGAAAAACATCAAGTGGTTTCTTGAGGGACTCACAGCTAATTAGCAACAGCAAGACCCTAAGATCTCTGAGCGCAGTGTATGATACCCCAAATCCAGCTTCACAGCAGTCATACCTCCAAATATTCCATTAAGACATTGGACCCAACGTGGCCATTAAATTTACTGAATTAAAAAACAAACGAAAAACAACAAAAATCAAAACAACAAAACCCCAAACTCCTAGGCAGTGCAAGGCAGGAACAATGAAGGAATTGTGGAAGATTTCAGGGATCTCATGAATGGGAAAGTAGAAATTTATTTTAAGAAAATAAAAAAGAAAATCACCCCTGCAATGCCAGAGGCAGTGTCCTCTTGGAGAATGTAGGATTTAGATGGGAATGCACTCTGCTGCAGAGTTTATGACAAAGCTCAGCTTAACCTCCTGGTCCCAGGTCCAGGCACATGACAGGTCTCGCTGTACAGTTGAAGTCCTTAGAGTATTTGATGGCATTTATCTGATTATAGCTTACAGCCTTGCTAGTATTCACTAGCTTTGGAACCAGACCTAACAAACTAAAAATACATGTTTCTATAACAGTTCTTGGCTTTTTAAGTCTCTTCTCGTTATCCACTTCATACAAGCCACATCTTCTCGTCTTACTTTTGACCTTAAAACCATGAAGGGGCAAATCATGAGGACTCACTGCCAGAAGTGAATCAGAGCACTAAACGAAAGCTCTCCCTCCTATCCAGCCCCTGAGATCAGTGGAATAAAACCACATTAAAGATGACCTCTGGCCCTTCCTCTCCAGAGACAATATCTTTCAGCCGCTGCAAGCATGTCTCCATATAAATACACAAAACATTACAGGGAGGAGAGAGCCCTGTGGTGCCACGACTTGTAAATATTTGTCTGAGACTCATGTTTCTATTTATCTTTGAGTATGTCTGGCAAAGGAAATCCAGAGAGAATCTCTTGAAAGGTGAAACAAGCTGGTTTGTGAAAATAGTATCATCTTATCTGTTCTGCTATAGGGAAGTTTCTTTTGTCTCACAGTGAATGCTTGCCATCAGATCAGCCAGTCAGCTAATCTTTATGTCTTCAATTCGAACTACATATCTTGAACGCCACTCATTTTTGCCTATAATGAATTATTTCTAACATCTTTGCTTGTTGACTATCCCAATATTAATACACTTTGCCTCATTTCTCTAAATTTTCTTATTTACAACTGATAAAGCTACAACAAAATCAATTTATTATTATTATTTTAAACCTTCCATGGAAGCCAACTCTGGCTGGGGACATAGATCAACTCTGTACAAATGGACGATCTTTGAGCCTTTGTGAAAAAATATAATGTCTCTGTGTGCTAAGTTGCCTCAGTTGTGTCCTTCTGTTTGTGACTCCATGGACTGTAGCCTGCCAGGCTCCTCTGTCCGTGGGATTCTCCAGGCAAGAATACTGGAGTGGATTGCCTGCCCTCCCCCAGGGGATCTTCCCAACCCAGGGGTAGAACCCACGTCTCTTACATCCCTCCTACATTGGCAGGTAGGTTCTTTGCAACTAGCACCACCTGGGAACCATAATATAACCTGTATTCAGGATCAAATGATGCATGATATGCATAAGTTATTTTCCTGATTAATTAGAGTAAGTCCTCTATACAAACCTTCAAGTTGCAAACTCAAAGATGTGAACACGTGTTTGCATGTACAGTCATGTAAGTCACTTCATGTGTGTGTCTGGCATGAAATAGTGTACTTTTCAAGGTACTGTACTATAACATTTAAAATGTTTACTTTTTGTGTGTGTTTTTTTTTATGTTTTGTGTGTGTGTGTGTGTGGAAATTATTGTAAACCTATTACAGTATAGTACTCTATAGCCAACTGTGTTAGCTGGTTACCTAGCCTGTCTTTGTTGGACTTACAAACAAATGAGACTTCTAAATGCTCTCTTGAAGTGGAACTCATTCATATTTAGGGGACTTACTGTACCATGATAGGCATCAAGCTTCCCTAAGTTTCCACTTGTGTCCTTCCTTGCCTTTGTTTTCTGTATATCAGATTGTGGGGAAGGCTTTAATTTTGCAATTCATTTTCCCCCCCCCTTTGAATAGTGATTATATGCAGTTCCAGGAGTCACAAGGCTGCAGTCTGTAATTCTTCCAAGCAGCAAAACTAGGGTGTGGCAATAGAATGCAGAGATAGCAATAAAGGGAAAGGGCTATTGGTTCATGTCTCTGGGAGAAAGATGACTTGTTCAAATTGGGTGCTTACTGTGGGCACTGAGAAGAGTGCACATATCTGTTAGCACAGGTGTGAGTCTGGGTTTCCACAGAAGCTCACATGGTGAGAAGGTGAGGACATGCATTTAATTCTGAAGGTAATGCTAGGACCCACTGATAAGGAGACTGGGGAATAATAATGGAAGTGGCAGGAAGCCAAGGTAGGTGCATTATTGTACAGGTTACTGTTCTGGACAGTGAGGACTCAAGCCCATGAGACCCCCTGACAGACTGCATGGAGTACATAGTACGTCTCAGAATTGCCCCACCTGATTCCTGTCACCTTCCTTTCTTCGTCCATCCTGGCCAGAGAGTCTCAGCAGCCTGCAATGACAAGGCAGTGGTGTGCAAGGAACAGGGACCTTTAAGGGGCCACAGGTACAGCATCAGTGTAATTTTCTACCAGCCAAATTATGTATAGTGATAACTAGTTGAGCTTAGGAAATAAACTGGAGTGCAGCCTCAGAACTTGGGATATTAAATTGGATGATTTAATATCCAGCCCCTATGATTTTTTGTCTCTGTCTGGGTCTGTTCCTCTCTTTTGCTCTCACTCTTCTTTTAAAAATACCTCATTCTTCGTTCTTTTTATTTCTCTAAAAGATTGAAAATAGATTAATAAAAAATAATTGGGAAATAGTAAAGATACTTGTAAGCAAAAGAAAATTCGTAGCCAAAAGATGTGACTAAATGTAATGAAACAAACAAAATATCATCCAAACTAGAAATAGAACTGTTGAGTATCTCTAGCTTGCTAGTTCTTCCTGCTCTTAAATGGATCCTGACAAGGAGAAGTATACTGTATGGTAGCATTAATTTTTGAGCTGATAGTGTACCTTGATTGAAAAGGAAAAGATCATGTGTCTCCTGCATTCAGTTTCCTTCTTGGGTGTTTTTGGGGAATCCTAGCCACCTCTTGCCTGTTCCCGAGTCAGCAGCACCAGTATTCTGCTCCTCCTTTGTTTCCTTGTTTCTGCCTGCAACCTTTAGCTCCATCCCTAATCATTAAATCCGTTTGTCAGATATCACTGGCCTCTAGTGTGCATGCGTGGTATGTCACTTCAGTTGTGTCCAACTCTGTGCGACCCTATGGACAGTAGCCTGACACCTCCTCTGTCCATGGGATTCTCTAGGCAACAATACTGGAGTGGGTTGCCATTCCCTTCTCCAGAGAATCTTCCTGACCCAGAGATCCAACCTGTGTCTCCTGCACTGGCAGGCAGGTTCTTTACCACTCGTGCCACCTGGGAAGCCCACTGGCCTCTGGTAGGGGTGAAAAATAGAAAGAAAGGAACATATCTATATCAAACTCTGTGTTACAGTACAAGTCCTTCTCAGGGTGAATTCTGTTACACATACAAACATCCATTAGCATGCAGTCACAAAAATGGTCATCTAGTCTTACCCTGTAAGCTGAGCGACACCCCTCCATCTGCAGGCATCCCACAAATCCCTTACAGATAAATATCATTTGAGCAACCAGTGCTGAAGGCAGATCGGGCCATGGACTCGTCCACTCGGTGTGGTTGTAACCCTGGACAGAGCTGTGGATATTGGCTTGGCTCCCAAGCTTTTAGGTGCTTGAACTTGCATGATTCTCATGTACCTCTCATGCAAAGGTGATGGTAGCTTTACAACTTCTCTGGCCAACTACATGTGTTGAATGCCTCTCATTTTACCAATATTTCTAATATCTCCTTTTATTGTTAACTAACCCTCTTTGCTTCAATGTTGATAGTTGAAATGGTTGATGGAGCCATCTGTGGAGGCTGAAAATCTGATTAGGGTACTTCATATGAACTAACTGCCTCCAGGCTGTACACACACACACACACACACACACACACACACACACACACACACACAAAGAAAGGTATTTAAAACCAAATTTCAACCTGGACAATACTCCAAAACAGAAACTCTTTAGAAATCACGATTCACCTTTCTTAGAAAAATATGTCAGCAATTTGAAATTTCCCATGGTTGTTAGTCTGAATTTTTGGTAAAGAGAATCTTAATAATCTTAACATATAGTATCGCTGTTTTTACTTTGTTAACTGGCTTACTTTAAAAATTTGCCAGAACTGATATTTTCTGTTAATGAAAAAAAAATTAAAATTTTGATAATCCTGTTTCATATCCCCTTATCCTGTCCCTCTTCTCAGGCAAATTTTTAAAAACTACATCCTGCTACCGATGCTTTATTAAATTTTCTTGAAAGTATAGGATAACATGATGATCACATGGGTTTGAATAGATATTGTAGAAAAACACAACTTCCTCTAACTTCACAATGACATTTAGCCTAATAAGTTGGTATTAGAACTGTCCTCAAATTACTTAGCTAGCATTTCACATTTCGTCTAAAAATTTTTATGAGTTTATGCTTTGACTACAGTTGAGTTTTTGACTCCATATAGAGCTGTGAGAAAAAATATGGCCTAATGGGAAACATCAGTGTTTATCCATACAAGCTCATCTTTCATTTTCTAACCAATAAAGCCCATCTACTCCTCGCTGAAATGGAATGCGAGTGTGCAGGAGGATGGGTCCAGAGGGGTTAATCCTGGGTGCCGCACAGCATGACGGGAGTGCGCTTGGAAATGTCTACGCTGGCGCCACCGTGGGTATTCCTGTGCCTCTTGGCACACCTGTGGCCGCGTGGAGGTTCTCAGCACCTCCTGACACTCTCCGCCCTGCCTCTGCCACCATTCCTAATGCTGCCTGTCAGGTGGGTGACAAAGAACGCCCGAAAAATTCAGATGCTGAATCAACCGTAATGAGTTCCTCATTGTGTCCCCAAGGGCACAACTGCCTTGGAAAAAGAGCTGTGAATAATATTAGTGGTTGCTACCAATTGGAGCTTCGAAACAACCTATAATTTTATTTGTGTTAATGAGACAGTTGATGACCTGTGAAGAAGAGGTTAAACAAGTTTGAGGGGATTTAGTTTTGCACTTGCACTATTAAAAAAACTGAAATAAGCTGAGAAAAGATCAAGAAGGGAAGAAAATCCAACCCACTTTATTAGTGTTAATTAATACCCTTTATATACTGCCTCTTGACCATGCCATGTTTTGTCATTAAGCTATAATGTAGTAACTAAAACATCAAAATGAACAAAGCATCAGCACAGTGCAGGTTAAAAAAAAAAAAACCACCTTTGTCTAAGATGATTTCCATTTTATTGATTTATCCAGATATCTGCATCAATTTTCAGAAATTGCGGGGCCTCTGTAGACCCAGACTCTGTTTTCCTCCTGGAAACTGACAGCTCTTTGAGATCTTAGCACAGACACTACACCATCTAAATTATTGAGAAATCTGAGAGTAGAATTTCAGGCCTCTTAAAACCAGAAAATGGCCTCAGTGAGATCACCCCTGATCAGTCCATTCTTCTAAGAAGCTTAGGAATTATTATGTCTAATGACTTTGCGAGTGGTTCTGGCCTGTGTAATTAAGATCCAAATATAACTCTGTGTTCATTCTATAACTAAATTTCTTATCTGGACAAATGACCCATTTATGAAAGCTCATAAAATATCATAGGCTAGTCATTACAGACTTAAAAATCTCCCTAATAAAATATACCCAAAGATGTTCACATCTGCATTCCTAATAATTTTCCAAAAATATCCCTTACCGTAACTAGAAAAGAGTGTATATTATCATTCAAGAGGAGAAAATAGAATTAAGATCTATAATTATAAACAAGCACCTTTTCTTGATTCCATTTAGTGAACATATTTTCATTTTTCTTCTATATATCAGTTCCTGGAAGTGATAGCAGAGTCACCATCACATCAGCATAATCTTTTGAGCTTGTGCATTCACTGCAGAATGTAAAATGTCATGACATTTCTTCAGGAATATAAAACTTTTTTTTTGGAAGTATTGCTCCACATTAAAGAAAAAAATAAAAATGAGGGTCAAGATTCCAGACAACTTTAGAATTCTGAATGGAAAGACTAGAGTAACCAACTAAGGGAAATTCACCATAGCTAAGGAAAGCATTGTCTTGTTTTTCCTTCTCCTTCCTAATTTTTCTGAAGCTACTGATTAGGAGCTTCAGTCCTATGAGAGTGGTCCAGGGTGCCTCATTAAGGATAGCTTCACTTTACCAAATCAAAACCAAGAAAGAATGGAGGTAGAGATACAGAAGAGGAGGAAATGGTGCAAAGGGAACCTTTACCTGTGATTAGGGAGGAGAAGTAAATATTGGGTTGAGAGTTCAGGGAATGAGTTCAAGTGGAACTTCTTTTAATTATTAAAAAATATAATTTTATATTCAGTCTAAAGGTAAAAGAATTCATATGTTCATGCATTGTTTGTTTGTTTTTTTTTTTTTTAGTCCTTAATAATCCATGCTTTCTAATTTTGAACAAGTGTTTGGAACTTTTTCACATCACTAAATCATAAGTCTTTACAGCAGAAACAGTCTCAGATGTCTCTCCACAAGGCATTCCTCTCAACCCAAGAAGATGTCCACTTGCAATTTTGACAAGAAGGGATACCTTAACTTCTGTCTTAGCAGAAAATAAATCACCTCATGTACTAGGTGACTTCCTCTTCATCAGGTAGCTGATGTCCACAACTGCTACATGTGTACATGCATGTGATTCACACCAGCAAATTAGCCTAAATCAAGCAGCCACTTACTATAATCATTGGAGATATCATTGAGAGGCTGGATCAAGACTTACCTGTGAAGCTACACATATCACTGAAAATTTTAAATTATAAAAGATTGCTTTTTTTTTTTTTTTTTCATTTTGAGTGCTACTTGGAGTTGAGTTGCCTGTTGTTTGCAGCATGAGTTTTACAGGTTTAGATGTCAAAATGAGCAGAGGGGTCAGAGTATGAATGTCCATGAGTAATGGTCTCAATGCTTGCCCCTTAGAGGAGAGTCCCAAGATCAGCAGCATAGGTATCATCCGGGAGCTGTTAAAATGCAGAAGCTAAGCTCTCAACCCAGACCCACTGAATCAGAATCTGCATTTTAAGAAAGGTCCTCCTTAAGGGCGTGTCTACACACTGATGTGTGAGGATTATCCTAGTCCAAACTGTAATGCTTTGACTGTGGGTCTAAAATATAGTAGTGACATGAACAGATGGAAGTAAACAGACAACAAAATAGTCCCACCAGGAAATAATGGACGCTCTGATGTTGACATTCTATCCAGTGAGCAGAAGGGCAAGTGTGTTTATCAGGATGAAAGGAGCTGGGCGTTGGAAGAGAGCAGTTTTGTGGGAAAATACAAGGGGTTGCGGAAGAGCAGGGGCTTCATCATCTGGCCTCTCCCTGGTTTATTGCTGCCTTCTGTGGAGCTTCAGAAGATCTGCCATTTCAGGTACACCCGTATTAAGTGGAACCAGTGATTTCCTCCCGGTTTTCCTCAGGTTTCAACTTATGCAATGTCACCTTGAAAAGTAGGACTTGAAAGGGTACTATGGTATAGTTACTTGTGACCAGACCAGCCATATTAGCATCACCTGGGAGGCTGTTAGAAATGCATAATCTCAGCCTGCCCCGGGTCGACTGCCGCCAAATTTTCATTTCAGCAAGATGCTCTTGCGAGTGGATACACATATGTTGACATTTGAGAATCACTGGTCCATGTACTTTCTGAACCGGTGAACTCTTCATCCTGGGATAATTTCATATGGAGCCTGGGCAAGCCTGTCAACGACGGTGTGGGCCACTGGGAACAGATCACTGCCAGGAACAGTACACCTCTGAGAGATCTGTGCTTCTAACAGGAACACTGAATGCCAGGAGTGTGATGTGTGCCAAAAAGGTATCATTTATAGTTTCCGCAATTAGATATGCACTAGAGATCACATGGTGAAATGCTGGTTGTGAAACTACTGCTTTTCATGGAGTAGAGGAACCTTGGACAGCTCTTTGTAACTCAGGAGGAATAAATCCCTAATACAGAATCTTTGGCTTCTTGCTATGTCCTCAAAACAATTGCTCAGTTACATCAAGTGACATCTGTTACTGATGAAACTATCATTTTCCATGTGGAGGATGCATTCCACTTTCAACACCCCCCCCCCCAAAAAAAAGAAAGAAAAGAAACAGTAACACTGAGGGAGAGGGAAAGTGGTGGGAAGAAATTCTTTCACACACTTGAAAGCAATATAACTCTTGGCGGCAATGTGTTTTATCTGAGACAGGGTTATAACCTGTTATGGATGGCTTTTATTTTGTTTATCCTTAGGAAAGATGTGTTTATAAAGTGGTTGAAAATTAAGTCATTCACTTTGTTAGACTAAACTTTTGGTGAAGTCAAAGTCTAGTGGCAGCTTGAGAGTATCCACCTCTACATTCAAAATGGTTCCCTCCATTCTTTTATCTATCTGTCCTTCCGTCTGCCACCCTCAGCCCTTCCATCCATCCATGCATCTATCCATCCATCACGTATGATGTCCTCATTGCCTCTGTAACAGTAATGATGACCCAATGCCTATGCTATTTAACTCCCTGAGAATAGAACAGAATTTAGTCTTGACTATTTTTTAGTGAATCACAGGTGTGTCACATTCTGCAAAACTTGGTTTGCTCATCTCCTAGTACAGGAGCCAACCCTGAACCTTCACGTGTACAATGAAAGGCCAGGCGCCTGCTTCCTTCCTTGTTCTCAGATAATTCTGGTTGGATTAATGTGGTGATCACCAGGAAATGTCTACAAATAACCCACCTCCTGGGGCCTAAGTTGTCAGACATCTCCCTGCAGACTGGCTGCTCCTTGTCCTGTTATTTTTGCTCATTTCCATAATAGACTCTAGCTGATAAAAGTCTTCACTATTATTGATGGTCCAAAAACCACAGCCATTTTCAGGCCATGAATATCAATTCCTAAACTTGGGAAGTATGACTACAGTCAATTTCCTTTTTTCTTTTCCTTTCTTTCTTTCTTTTTCTTTAGTCATTCCTATAGCGTGTGTTCTGTAGACACCTCTTTCTTAGTCATTATCCCCTAATTAATTCCCTTGTTAAATATAAAGCGTGCATTAGGCTTGATTAATGTCTTCCTTTCTGACTAAGGAAAGAAGAATGTGTTACCTTTACATATTGACTCAAGCTGCATAATCATAACACATTTTATTTAAAGTCCTTATTCTTTATAAACCACACTGTAGGTTAGGCCCCAAGCGACTGTCAAGAGAATCTCACCTAACTCCTATACATAGGAAAGGGAGTCAGGTGTTTGTACATAGAATTGACTTTTAAGGTGCCTGTGGAAACCCATCTCTTTTTCTGTGTAGTGTTTTCAAGTTCATACCATGAAATTGTAGAGGGGTTGAAGTGGAATTGCCCAATCTGTGAAGAGAACATGCTGACATTTTAAGAGATGGAACAGAAATTTCAAGAAATCCTGCAGGCAGAAAACCTGCATATGTGTTGGTAATCTAGCAGTCTGCTCCCTCTCTAATGATACGGTCTGTGATGGATACACACGGGAGGACCTCAGTGCATCCCAGGGAAGAAGTCTGCTGGGCACGAGAAGGGTGCAGCCTGGGCTGCGCTTGTCTGATGCAGTGGTGGGAATAGAATAAAATAACACAGTGGTTCTCAAAATGTCCTAATCTTCAGGGACACTGTGACACTAATCTTTAATTAGATGGCAGATTTAATACTGTTGAGATCTGGTAGCTAGTACCCGGGAGGGTTTTCATCCTCTGTTGATGTGGAAAAAGAATTCTTGTCTCTAACCAGTCCTTCCTCAAGGACCAGGGATGCTTTAAGGTGGATTCTTCTGTCTTCGCCTCCTCCTTCTCCACTGACCTCATGGACTCTGTTCTGCAGTGGAAAGTGCTTAGAATTTTCAGCCAGAAGATCAGAACTGTCTGAGCTTTTCCTCTTAACCATAGTATAACTTTGGGGAGCGTCCTCACTCTCTCTGGAGATAATAATAATAATGCCTCCTCTCAGGCTTCTTTTGAGAGCAAAGGTCATGTAAAAACATCCAGGAAGATTTAGCATTTATTAGATGTCATCTTTATTTCTGTCTCTTTGCTTAAGTCACAGAGGAGAAGCTGATAGTGGATGCTCCTGGACACCCTGGCATCTGTTTCTTTCCATGATGTTTCAGGAAATATTGTTGACTGTGTATTATCTCCCTCCCTTCTCACGGCTGTTGGGTTTGTTAACAGACCATTAGGGATTCTTGGAAGAAGAGTGGAGACACGGGTTTGGCTGAAAAGTGGTTGAGTTACTATATCCATTGTGCCCAGTCCGTGCATAGACTGTTAGAAAATACCGCCTCACCACCCCATCGTGTCAAGGCTTTGGGGCTGCTCCTCAATGAGGTCATCTGTGTTTCTTGTTTTGTGGTTGTTTGCTATTAATAGATTTTCTTAAATGTTTCCTTTGGAAGTCAAATCTTCAGCTTTATTCCTAAGAAAGATGTAGAGATACAACTTATCATTAAGGAAGTCAAGGATTGACTCCAACCCCTGAGTAGCTGGACTTCCCTGGTGGCTCATATGGTAAAGAGTCTGCCTGCAATGCAAGAGACCCAGGTTGTATCCCTGGGTTGGGAAGATCCCCTGGAGGAGGGCAAGGCAAGCTGCTCCAGTATTCTTGCCTGAAGAATCCCATGGACTGAGGAGCCTGGCGGTCTACAGTCCATGAAGTCACAAAGAGTCAGACATGACTAACACTTTCCCTTTCACATGAGTAGATGAGAACTTCTACTTGGGTTTATCTACTATTTATGCGGTGCACATTCCTTTTTTTTTTTTTTTCAATTAATAGCCTTACTTTATTTTTTGATTAATTTAATTGGAGGCTAATTACTTTACAATATTGTAGTGGGTTTTGCCATACATTGACATTAATCAGCCATGGCTGTACATGTGTTCTCCATCCTGAATCCCCCTCCCACCTCCCTCCCCATCCCATTGGTGCACATTCTTTATGGAGCCTTGCCCTCAGCGTGGAAGACAGAAAGTCCCAGGACCACTGCCTCATCCCTGCATGGTCATTCTCTGAATCTCTTCCTTTTGTACACCCTGGCAGCTCCTCCTTGGCTTTGAGCCAGGTCTCTGTTCATGTTACTCGTGGTCTTAAGAATGTTCTTTCTTCCTTCTTGCTTCTTTAAAGAATTCACCTGCTTTTTCTTCTTCCTCTCACCAAGACTGAACAGAAGTGACCATGGGCTCTGTTTCCTCTGAGCTTCTCCCCAAAATCACCTTGCAGGTTCATTTCACTGTAAAAGTTCTTCTGCAGCCACATCAAGCTTAATGACAATAATAAATGTCTGCAGTGGTTCCCAAAAGCAGACTCTGGGGTGAGGATCTGGGGGAAGGGAATCTGTTAGGAAAATCCCAGGGGAAAATAAAACAGGTGCGAGATGTGAAGACTGAGATCAGAAGAGGAGGGTGGAACTCAGGCTTAGTCCTAGGTGATGGCAAAGTCCCCCAGTGATGCTTGCCGGATAATACAGGTCGCAGCTCTGCTTTGTCCCTTCCAGGGCAAGGATGCAGGAGTGGGACGCCTCCACAGCTGTAACTGATCAGATATCAGTTAGGGGGTGCCCTGGAGGTGCCTGACCCCAACTCCTTATGCTCTGAGTGCACTGGCAAAGAGGCCCCGGCTGCCCAAGGGCATCTCCATGACAGTCGTTGCTGTGTAGGGGTGCCTGCCTCTGGTGAAGGATGGTGGTGTCCCTTCCAGCACACTGAGGGAAGCTCCGGGACCCTAAGTCCTCCAAAGCTCTGCCTACAGCCCTGGGTTCTTTCCCGCAGCACATTGGTCCCTCAGTACTATATGCACAGGGGGCTTCCTTGTCATCCTGGCCCCTTCTTCGGCCAGGAAGGCCCCTCTGTGCAGAAAGAGTCTGGCCCCACAATGACTATGGGCCTTTCAGTCTCAAGAGGGTAATTTACTTCTCAGGGGATCTGAGGTGATGGTCAGTAATCTCAGCTTCCCCAGCTCCACCCAAGAAAGGGGCACCTAAGGCCATCCCCTCATCCTCCCCTCGTCTTGCCAGGGGTGTAGAATGAGCCTGGTATATATATTTAATTTTGAGAAAGACATGGGGACAGATACTTTCAAAATTAGAGGTGGTAGCTTGATAGGGATTGCGTTGAATTTGTAAATTGCTTTGGGTAGTATACTCATTTTCACTATATTGATTCTTCCAACCCATGAACATGGTATATTTTGGAGCCGATTATACAGAGTGAAGTAAGCCAGAAAGAAAAACACCAATATAGTATACTAACACATATATATGGAATTTAGAAAGATGGCAATGACGACCCTGTATGCAAGATAGGAAAAAAGACACAGCTGTGTATAACGGACTTTTGGACTCAGAGAGAGAGGGCAAGGGTGGGATGATTTGGGAGAATGGCATTCTATCATGTATACTATCATGTAAGAATTGAATCGCCAGTCTATGTCTGACGCAGGATACAGCATGCTTGGGGCTGGTGCATGGGGATGACCCACAGAGATGTTATGGGGAGGGAGGTGGGAGGGGGTTTCATGTTTGGGAACACATGTAAGAATTAAAGATTTTAAAATTTAATTTTAAAAAAAAGGAAAAAAAAATATCAAATCAAAAAAAAAAAAAAACAAAATTAGAGGTGGTCAAGTTTATGTCAAGTTTATGGGAAAAAAGCATCCTTTTAGGAATATTTTGTTTCAGTAGGAGTTTCCATATTGCACCACTGGTTTGCTATTAACATGGAAAGGATCTTTGTTTGTTTGTTTTTTCCTTTTTTGGTTTTAACCTTTGTTTCTTCCCTTTGCTTCTGTGTAAAAGGAGTTTACAGATGTAGACATTTGGGAACAGAATGCACATTCTTTTGGGTTCAGTGGGTTTATGGGGACTAGTTCTCATTTTCATATACATATAGTTTCTAGTAAAACATTCCTACCAGTCACTCGAGCAAGCTCAGGCAAAAGGCAGGTTTTTTTTCCCTTTGCTGGTTCTGACATTTTGCATCCATATAAATTCATGGTGGAAGTAACCCATCTGTCTTCTTGGAAAATATAAAGTTTACAAGAGGACTGCTCCTATTCATGGCTGTGTAATAGTTTGTTTTATATTGCGTGGAGTTGTAGTTATAAACACAAAAGCAGCTGGCAATAAATGACTTTATGACAGCTATTTCCAAGGTATAATGAAGAAAACAAAAACAAAGTTATTGCTTGTAATCATGGTGCCTGGGGAGCCTCTGCCATGTGCTCCAACCCTGGCCATTTCCACCTGATGTCATTCATAGGCTCCTTTAAATGACCTTGGCCTTCAGGTTATCTAGCTTTATGGAAGGGAATGCCCTGATAATGTTTGCATTTTCCAGTAATTTGTTAAAGAGACAGCATTCTTTTGCTCTATTCACCCATGTAATGGGGATAAGGGGGGAGTGGAATTATTGTCTTTACTGGTGAAGAGATTTTACGTTGAAAAAAATATTTTAAGGGGAGCAGTTTGTCAGTACAATCAGCCCTCTGTAGCTATCTACTTTCCTATTTGCAGATTCAACCTACTACAGATAAAAATATATTTTAAAAAATTCCAGAACGTTCTAAAAAGTGAAACTTCTATTTGCTCTGTAATGGCAACTATTTACATATCATTTACATTGTATTTACAACTATTAACATCACATTTACATTGTACTGGATATTATAAGTAATCTAGAGATGATTTAAAATACATGGGAAGGTATGTATAGGATATATGCAAATACTACATATTTTATGCAAATGTCTTGGGCATTTATGGATTTAGGTATGTGAGGAGGGTTGTGGAAGGACTGTATTTTCAAAATTTTGAACTTTTTCTTTTAGGTCAATTTGTTCATTTAAACAAATTAATGTTATTTCTAGAAATATATCCTGCCAGAATATGTTAGCTATATAAAGGCATAGTCAAGAATGCTTATGGAAGGGTTATTAAAGCAATATTTACAAACAGCCTACATGTTAAGTAAACATAGTGTAACCATGCCTAGAATATTATGTAGACATTTTATCACTGTACACGGACAGTGAAAGATCTCCAACACCTAGGACGTGAAAAAAGATAGTCTCAGAAGATAAAACACAACATATGCTCCAATTTCTGTAGGGGAAAAAAAAATGTTTGTGTGGCCATATAACTCAATTATTCATTCATTCATCCATTCAAAAGATATTTATTGAATGCCAGGCCTCATTCTAGCTACAACTGATGCAATCATAAGGAAGACAAAGATCCACCTAGATTCTGCCTGCCACTGGGGAGACCAAGGTTGACGGGGCAATGAGCAAGCAAACACCTGTCTGTCAGGTGGCAGAAGAGTCATGGAGACCCAGCAGCCTGAGGGAAGAGGCCTGAAGGAGCCTCGCTGAGGAGGCAGTATCTGATCAGTAGCTTACAAAGAAGTGCTCCAGACAGGAGATGGCTAGTCCAAAGCCCTGACGCAGGATCACTTCTTCCGTGTTTGAAGAACTGAAGGAGACCAGTGGGGTTGGAACTCTGTGAGCACAAGGACAAGTGGGAGGAAAGGAGGGCGGAGAGGAAGCCAGGAGCCAGATCTTGGGGAAATTGAAGGCCACATAAAACATGACTTCATGTTTTATTAAAAAGTGATTTGAAGGGACTGGGGGTTTGAGATCAGGAAAAAGACACAATCTCAGGCTTCAAAATCTAAATGAATGGAGTGGTGTGATGGTCACCATGCTATTGTCTGTGACAGCCTGGGGGGAGGCTTTTCTAGCTGAATCTGAGGAAGAAAGAGCTGTGGCTGTAGAAGATTCCCACTGTGTCTCCCCGTGCCTGTCTTCTTTCAGCCTTTTGAGAATTACTTATAAATTCTTTGTGTAATTAAAAAGTGTGAAGGGTAAACGATCAGTTATGCCTTATATAAAGTAGATATCTTACACAAAATAAATGTCTGTGACCCTGAGGGAATTCACTTTCTTAGCTTTCTCTCATCCATGTTTATGAAAAGAGAGTGATAGGTTCTTTATCACAGGATTGTTCATGAGAATGAATCAGATTTTCTGCATAGAGCTTTTAGCCCATGCTTAGCACACTGGAGCGCAGTGATCCCCTTTATCTGTAGGGCATACATTCTGAGACCCCCAATGGATGCCAAAAATATGCGTAGTACTCAACCCTATATATACTGTATTTTTTTCCTGACATAGATACCTATGATTAAGTTTAGTTAATAAATTAGGTACAGTAAGAGATTAACAGGGCTTCCCAGATGGCTCAGTGGCAAAGAATCCACCTCCCCGTGCAGGAGACCCAGGAGTTGTGGGTTGGATCCCCGGGTCTGGAAAATCCCCCGGAGTAGGAAATGGCAACCCACTCCAGTATCCCGGTGGGTTGCAATCCGTGGAGTCCCAAAGAGTCAGGCAGGACTGAGTGACTGAACCATCCCCCCGACACACACACATGCACAAACACACGAGACATTAGCAACGATAACTAAGAATAAAATAGAACAACTGTAACAACATACTGTAATAAAAGTTATTTGAATACAGTCTCTCTCTTTCTCAAAAAGTCTTATTGTACAAATTTGGTGCCTTTTCCGTGTTCTCTAAGCACTTATCACACACGATGGCTGTAACTTTTGCAGTTTGAGGTGTGACGGCAACAGTAGCACAGATTTGTTTGTTTGTTTGTTTGTTCGTTTGTTTTTCCTTTCTTTTTTGAGCCAAGAGTTTTCACTTCTCACCTAAGGAAAGCACTGCCTCTCTTTGGCATATCCAAATTGCCAACACCACTGCCTTTGGGCTTTGGGACCATCATTAAGACAAGGAAGTGTTACTTGAACACAAGCACCACGACACAGCAGTACTGCGACAGCCTCGCTGATGACTGAGGCGGTTACTGAGTGACCAGCAGGTAGGATACATGGAGGATTCACGCCCCAGGCAGGATGGAGTGAGGCGGCACTAGCTTTCACCACGCTGCTCAGAATGCAGCACAATTTAAAATTTGTGCATTGTTTACTTCAGGAATTTTCCAGTTAATAATTTCAGACTGCAGTTGACCAGGGGTCACTGAAACTGAGAAAAGCAAAACCACAGATAAGGAGCAGACTGCTATAATTCAAGAATGACGGCTGTTGTTGCTATGTTACCACCTCCCATGTTTAAACACTGAAGAATTCAGGATGCTGTAAAATTGCCTGGCTCTTCAGCACCTTTATCCTGAGCTTTAGAGAGGCAAAAGAGGCTGTTTCATAGCATTCCAGAATGTATTCACTGAACTGATCCATCTAGTCCAACTCTGCTCCTTTCATAATTAGAGAAACTGAGGCCCTGAGGGGTATACTCTTGGCTCTTTAATGCAGCATATAAAAATAATATATTGATATTACTTGGAATGAACAGTAACTGTTTGCTGTATACCAAAATATCTTGCATACTCCTAGAGTGAGGTATATCACAATTTGAGAAATACCCAAATATGCTTCATCCTGGGGTT
Source organism: Capricornis sumatraensis (assembly GCF_032405125.1). Classification (NCBI taxonomy): domain Eukaryota; kingdom Metazoa; phylum Chordata; class Mammalia; order Artiodactyla; family Bovidae; genus Capricornis; species Capricornis sumatraensis. The sequence continues at coordinate 12,689,032 of NC_091083.1, forward strand.
AAGAGGATTTTGTTACAACCTACTAGGCTGATAAACAGACATCTAAAGACAAAGAGCGGTACCCTAAGTTTCACCGATGCACATTTTCTCATATTTTAACTTCTTTGAAAGTAGGATGCCTCTTATAGCCCGGGCTGTTTACAGTCAAGCCTACTTACAGTAAGGTCTTGTTGCTGTACATGCATATGCTTGTCGTCTTCCCCAAGGCATTGACTGGACAGTCTTGACCTTCAGCTGCCCAACCAGTTAGGGGCCAATTAAGGAGGTATGTGTCTTTGATGTTGTCTGAAAATGTTTCTTAGCAACAAAGAAGGAGCCAGCTTCCAAAGTTTCAGAGAGAATGTCATGGGCCTAGAAGGAAAGTTCTGAGTCAGCACTTGTGATGGCCTGAGTCAATATCATGTTGAGAGCACAAGGATAAAACTATGGGAAGCTCATGTCTAGAATTCTGTTTCGAAAAGTCATTCAGAAGTACCGGACTCTTCACATGAGGAAAGTTTGAGGAAATTATAACCAGTTTTTCTCCTTTTTATCTATGGTATAGAGCAAGTTATGACTTAAGAAACAGTTGAAATAAATCCAAAATAGTCATTTCAGTAGGTATAGAATAAAAATCCCAAGTGGTAGGAAAGTGTATTTTCACTGTTACAGAGCTTCTTCTTGTTTCGTGGCACACAAAGTACAACAACATAATGGTGTTTCTTACAGTTGACAGCTTCCTCAAGTCAGTGAACAGTGATATATAATCACAGACATTTAAATGAAAGGTGTATTAGGTAGCATGCTTTTGCTTACAAATAATGAACTATCTAACTAAAACTGACTAAGCGATGAGGAAAGTGTTGACTAAGCAACTGAAAGATTCCAGAGGTTGAGAGCACTTTACAGTTAATTTACAGTTAATTTACACCATCAGCTCAGTGATGCCACAACTCCCCATCTCTCCATCCTTGTGACTAAAGGAGGTGTATGCTACTTACCTTCTTCAGTCATCACCTTCCTGTGGAACTGAGGGTGGAGTCAGACCTACTTAGATCACAAGGCTGCTGTATAAGCAGTAGGTAGATGGCAGTGACCTTGGATAAGGAGGAGAGGAAGAAATTCCCACTTTGTATGAATCAAAGATCAAAGGAAAGCATGCGATGGTTATAATGCTGGCTAAGGGCTCACTGCATTGAGTTTGAGGCACCATTAGGGTCAAAACAAAGGTTGAGGGGTATTTCTTTCTTTGCCCTCAAGTTAATGAGATAGAAATGGGAGAAGTGGAAACAGGCATTCAAGAGGATGGGAAGCATAGTCTACAGCCTTGAGGATTTTAGTGTTTCTACAAACGTACTTGAAACCAACGTGCTGGGCTAAAGAAGTATTTTCCAGGTGGAAATCTATAATTTTACAAAAGAAAAATCCTCTCTCACTCTCCAAGTCAAATGAATATTTTTCCCACAAGAGGGAAGTACATGCTGATTTGGGAAAAAGAAAAAAAAAAAAAATGCTGGCTGGCAGTCAAGTGCTCTGAAGTTTCCGGTTGCTGTAGGTTCGGCCGTGATTAGCATGGAGACGTCCTTGCTCCTGGGGCTTGCCTGCTGGAAGGGGAGTCTGGAGCCTTACAAAGTGGGCTGATGATGTCAATTCCCCAAGTTCTACAGGTGACTGCAGAATTACATGCACTTTAAAATAAACCAGGCTAAACTGCCGGGGTTTTGGTATAGTGCAATCTATCATTCTTCCACAGGAGAGGATTTTTGTGGGAGGTGGTTATATTAAATATAACTTTGAAATAAAGAAATCCTATGTTGTTCACTTCTGGTGGCCCCATCAGAAATTTAGTATGGCAAAGAACAAATGTCCTGTGAAACACTTTAGTTGAACTCACTTTGCTCCCTCTTTTCTTTCTCTGTTCCTCTCTTTTTCCCGTGATAAAAAGTGATCAATTAGGAAATTTATATGGATGAATTGTATGCAAAGTTGCTTTACATACAATGAGTTTTTCCATGATATTGCAATCCCATCTCTGCTCTATCATTGCCTTTGTGTTTAATACAATAATATTATCAACACCATCCTCCATTACACAACTGTGTACCTTCACTTTGAAGGCAACAATGTCATTTTCAGATGAAGCTATTTGTCCTTGTTAAAACAGACAAGACAGCTGGTACATTCAGACTCAATTATTAAGTTGCATGATTGATTCTGAGAAAGAGCTGGGAGTGAGGCAAATGAAAGTTGCCATTAGTGGTCTGGTGTGCTCTCTCTTCTGCTGAATCTGGTGGGAGAATGACTGGTAATACTGGACATAAGAGGGAAGCAGAAGGGAGTGAAGTCAGATCAGTTCCCCCAGAGGCTCACTCTGAGACAGAGTTCAGGGTGCAGGACGTTTACTGAGCTGTGCCTAGGGATCAGCCCCTGGAGAAGACAGGGGAGGGGAGTAACAAGAGGGGGCAGGGGGAAAGGGGTGAGCTGCTGTGTGGCTTGGTGGTGGCTGTGGTGTTGCAGTGTCCTACACTAACTTGAGCCAAGATGAGCCCAAGGCCTTTATACTCTGCACTGACTATGAGCCAGGGCATGGCCCCAGTGAGGAGGGTCTCTGCACCTGAGACCATCCTTGTAAAGGTTGACAGTTGAAGGCTGTCTGCAGATAGCCCTGCTGGGGTCTAGGTGCTAGATTCTAGGGCAGTAGTCCTCAGCCAGGGGTGATTTCACCCCCTGCAGAAATGTGACAATGCCTGGAAATGTTTTTGATTGAAAAGACTGGGAGCCTTCTCCTAGCAAGTGGCTGGAGAGCACAGGGAAGCTGCTATGCTTCTCGCCATGCTCGAGGCAGCCCCAAGCAACAAAGCACTGTCTGATCCCAGATATCAACAGTGCCAAGGTCAGGAAGCCCTGCGCTAGCACAACAGTGCCTGTGTGCGTGCTCGATCATTTCAGTCGTGTCTGACTCTTTGCGACCCGTGGACTGTAGCCCTCCAGGCTCCTCTGTCCATGGGATTCTCCAGGCAAGAGTACTGGGGTGGGTAGCCATTCTCTTCTCCAGGGATCTTTCTGATCCTGAGACTGAACCGGGGTCTCCTGTATTTCAGGTGGATTCTTTACCATCTGAGCCCGCAGGGAAGCCCCTAGGGCAATAGATTCCCTGCTTAAAGCAGAGCCTGGTGGTCATTACAGTGGCCAACAGAAGAATCAGCATTAGCTGAGATAGTGTCCCTCATCAGACACAATGCTATGTGTTCTTCATTCCTCCTCATCCTTCCACAAACCCCTCAGGAGAACTTTGAGTTTCCATCTACTGATAAGGAAACAGATGCTCCAAGCAGTTAACTAAACTCTCCGACATGTTGAATGGAAAGGGTGTCCAGTTGGGATTTCTAGCAGACTGGCTTGTGGAAACCATTCTAGTAGCTAGTAGTTTCTGCCTGATGGCTTGATGCAACCATTCTCAAACTTTTCTCTTTGTCTGCATGGAGCACAAGATGGATAATGTTTATGTGTTCAGTTTGTTTCCATGGAATACCTGGGGCATCAGCTATAAACTCACCTCTCTCCACCGCATTTAAAAGCACAATGAAACATGAGTAGGCATGGCAAAAGTGATAGGGATGGCTCTGAATCTTCTCTGATTTTCTAATTTGTACTTCTAAGCAGGCCATTCCTGAATGTCAAGTCCTTACTATTAGCAACAAATGACTTATAGTAATCATGCAGTTGATTTACATGCCTATGGAGAAACCTGGTGAATGCCTGTAAAAAAAAAAAAAAAAAAACTACAATATTTTCAGGAGAATTTGCTCCATCCTATCTTTTCATGGTTGAGGGTCATGGGATGGATTGAGTAATTCAAGAAAATCCTTCAGATTTACTGGCACCTCAACAACTGAAGCAACTTAGCAGCAGCAGCAGCAGCAAGAAGTCAAGGAATCAAATAATTAATTCAATTCATTTAAAAAATAGCTTCTACTCCATCCCCAAAACTGTCCTTTTTTTCATTAGAAACTAGTAGCATTTACTAGTGAAATGAAAGGGAAAAAGTGTTTCACAAACCTATAACTAAGCTCAATGGAGTCAATTATTAATATTACTGTGTCCAAAACAAATCATGTAAATTGTGACTTTAAATAGAAGATCAAGCAAAGGGAAGAAATATACATTCTTTTAAGATCTCCACCAGAAAATTACTAGAGCTAATCAATGAATATAGTAAAGTTGCAAGATATAAAATCAACACACAGTAATCCTTTGAATTCCTATACACTAATAATGAGAAAATAGAAAGAGAAATTAAGGAAACAATTCCATTCCCCACTGCGAAAAGAATAAAATACTTAGGAATATATCTACCTAAAGAAACTAAAGACCTGTATAGATAAAACTATAAAACACTGGTGAAAGAAATCACAGAGGACACTAATAGATGGAGGAATATACCGTGTTCATGGATTGGAAGAATCAATATAGTGAAAATGAAGATACTACCCAAAGCAATCTACAGATTCAATGCAATCCCTATCAAGCTACCAGAGATATTTTTCACAGAACTAGAACAAATAATTTCACAATTTGTATGGAAATACAAAAAACCTCGAATAGCCAAAGCAATCTTGAGAAACAAGAATGGAACTGGAGGAATCAACTTGCCTGACTTCAGGCTCTACTGCAAAGCCACAGTCATCAAGACAGTATGGTACTGGCACAAAGACAGAAATATAGATCAATGGAACAAAATGGAAAGCCCAGAGATAAATCCACACACCTATGGACACCTTATCTTTGACAAAGGAGGCAAGAATATACAATGGAGAAAAAACAATCTCTTTAACAAGTGGTGCTGGGAAAACTGGTCAACCACTTGTCAAAGAATGAAATTAGATCACTTTCTAACACCATACACAAAAATAAAATCAAAATGGATTAAAGATCTAAACATAACACCAGAAACTATAAAACTCCTAGAGGAGAACAGAGGCAAAACACGCTCCGACATACATCACAGCAGGATCCTCTTTGACCCACCTCCCAGAATATTGGAAATAAAAGCAAAAAAAAAACAAAACAAAACAAATGGGACCTAATTAACATTAAAAGCTTCTGCACAACAAAGGAAAATATGAGCAAGGTGAAAAGACAGCCTTCAGGATGGGAGAAAATAATAGCAAATGAAGCAACTGACAAAGAACTAATCTCAAAAATATACAAGCAACTCCTGCAGCTCAAGTCCAGAAAAATAAATGACCCAATCAAAAAATGGGCCAAAGAACTAAATAGACGTTTCTCCAAAGAAGACATACAGATGGCTAACAAACACATGAAAAGATGCTCAACATCACTCTTTATCAGAGAAATGCAAATCAAAACCACAATGAGGTACCATTACACACCAGTCAGAATGGCTGCGATCAAAAAGTCTATAAGCAATAAATGCTGGAGAGGGTGTGGAGAAAAGGGAACCCTCTTCCACTGTTGGTGGAAATGTAAACTAGTAGAGCCACTATGGAGAACAGTGTGGAGATTCCTTTAAAAACTGGAAATAGAACTGCCTTGTGACCCAGCAATCCCACTGCTGGGCATACACACCGAGGAAACCAGAACTGAAAGAGACACATGTACCCCAATGTTCATCGCAGCACTGTTTATAATGGCCAGGACATGGAAGCAACCTAGATGTCCATCAGCAGATGAATGGATAAGAAAGCTGTGGTACATATACACAATGGAGTATTACTCAGCCATTAAAAAGAATACATTTGAATCAGTTCTAATGAGGTGGATGAAACTGGAGCCGATTATACAGGGTGAAGTAAGCCAGAAAGAAAAACACCAATACAGTATAAGGTGAAGTCACTCAGTCATGTCCAACTCTTTGCGACCCCGTGGACTGTAACCTACTAGGGCTTGTCCGTCCATGGGATTCTCCAGGCAAGAATACTGGAGTGGATTGCCATTTCCTTCTCCAGGGGATCTTCCCAACCCAGGGATCGAACCCGGGTCTCTTGCATTGGAGGCAGACGCTTTAACCTCTGAGCCACCAGGGAAGCCAATAGAGTATACTAACGCATATATATGAAATTTAGAAAGATGGTAACAATAACCCTGTATGTGAGACAGCAAAAGATGTATGTAAAAGACAGATCTATAGAACAGTCTTTTGGACTCTGTGGGAGAGGGAGAGGGTGGGATGATTTGGGAGAATGGTATTGAAACATGTATAATATCATATATGAAACGAATCGCCAGTCCAGGTTTGATGCATGATACTGGATGCTTGGGGCTGGTGGACTGGGATGACCCAGAGGGATGGTATGGGGAGGGAGGAGGGAAGGGGGTTCATGATGGGGAACACGTGTACACCTGTGGCAGATTCATGTTGATGTATGGTAAAACCAATACAATATTGTAAAGTAATTAACCTCCTATTAAAATAAATAAATTTATATTAAAAATAAATAAAATGTTAAGGAAAATAAAATGCAATACACATTTAACCCTAAGACATAAATTAAAAAGGCTTAAACATTTCATTATGATTGAGCTCAACCATCATATTAGTTATTATATTCAACAGCGGCTGCAGTTTTTTGAATTTCTAGTGCAACATCAGTCCTTTTTTAAACAATCCTGTCATGAATTCCTGCAGCACACTTCTATATGGTAAATGCTATAATCTGCATTTTTTCTGGGAAAAGACAAAGATGACAGCAACTGGAGCACATTTACATATAGATACATTGGCAGGAGAACATCACCATTCTCAGATCCCCTTCTGTTATTAGAAAGCTCGATTTTGACTTCACTCTATTTACATTTATTCATTAACTCTTTTAATCTAACTCTAAATATTGCTAAATAAAGTACAATGTCTTTTATTGGGCTGCTATAACAAACTACTGGAGAAGGCAATGGCACCCCACTCCAGTACTCTTGCCTGGAAAATCCCATGGACGGAGGATCCTGGTGGGCTGCAGTCCATGGGGTCGCTAAGAGTCGGGCACGACTAAGCGACTTCACTTTCACTTTTCACTTTCATGCACTGAAGAAGGAAATGGCACCCCACTCCAGTGTTCTTGCCTGGAGAATCCCATGGATGGGGGAGCCTGGTGGGCTGCCATCTATGGGATCGCACAGAGTCGGACACAACTGAAGCAACTTAGCAGCAGCAGCAGCAGCCACAAATTACTAGATGGCTTAAACTCCAGGCATTCATTTCTCATAGCTGAGAAGTCAAAGATCAGGATGCCAGCTGATATGGTGTTTGGTGCAGGTTCACCCCCTAGTTTGCAGATGGCCATCTTCTCACTGTATTTTCACCTGGTGGAAAGCAGAGCATGCTTGTTCTATTCCTCTTCTTTTAAGAATTCTAATCCCATCATGGAGGCTCAACTGTCATGACCTAATTAACTCCCAAAGGTTCCACCTCCAAATACCATCATGTTAGAGTTTCAGCTTCTACATTTGGGTGGACATGAGCATTCAATCCATAGTGTCTGGTATAATCAGTGGTTTGCCAGTGATTGTTTTAAAAAATGACTCAAAAAATTAGTGTGTGTGCTAAGTCACTTTCATCATGTCCGATTCTTGTGATCTTACTGACTGCAGCCAGGCTCCTCTGTCCATGAGGATTCTCCAGTCAAGTATACTGGAGTGGGTTGCCATGGCCTCCTCCAGGGGATCTTCTTCCTCCCTAGGCTTTTACATCTCCTGCATTGGCAGGCAGGTTTCTTACCACTAGCATCACCTGGGAAGTCCAAAAATTTAACATTTCTTCTGTAACTTTATTTTTAAGTTTTACTGATACAAAGAATGTATAGCACACAACTTATATATAAGAATAGAATATGCTGCTCAGTTGCTAAGCTGTGCCCCACTCTTTGCAACCGTATGAACTGCAGCACGCCAGGCTTCCCTGTCCTTCATGATCTGCCAGTTCAGTTCACTCGCTAAGTCGTGTCTGACTCTTTGCGGCCCCATGAATCACAGAAAGCCAGGCCTCCCTGTCCATCACCAACTCCCAGAATTCACTCAGACTCACGTCCATCGAGTCAGTGATACCATCCAGCCATCTCATCCTCGGTCGTCCCCTTCTCCTCCTGCCCCCAATCCCTCCCACCATCAGAGTCTTTTCCAATGAGTCAACTCTTTGCATGATGTGCCCAAAGTACTGGAGTTTCAGCTTTAGCATCATTCCTTCCAAAGAAATCCCAAGGCTGATCTCCTTCAGAATGGACTGGTTGGATCTCCTTGCAGTCCAGGGGACTCTCAAGAGTCTTCTCCAACACCACAGTTCAAAAGCATCAATTCTTCGGTGCTCAGCCTTCTACACAGTCCAACTCTCACATCCATACATGACCACTGGAAAAACCATAGCCTTGACTAGACGGACCTTAGTTGGTAAAGTAATGTCTCTGCTTTTGAATATGCTATCTAAGTTGGTCATAACTTTTCTTCCAAGGGTAAACATCTTTTAATTTCATGGCTCCAGTCATCATCTGCAGTGATTTTGGAGCTCCAAAAAATAAAGTCTGACACTGTTTCCACTGTTTCCCCATCTATTTCCCATGAAGTGATGGGACCTGATGCCATGATCTTCGTTTTCTGAATATTGAGCTTTAAGCCAACTTTTTCACTCTCCTCTTTCACTTTCATCAAGAGGCTTTTGAGTTCCTCTTCACTTTCTGCCATAAGGGTGGTGTCATCTGCATATCTGAGGTTATTGATATTTCTCCCAGCAATCTTGATTCCAGCTTGTGTTTCTTCCAGTCCAGCGTTTCTCATGATGTACTCTGCATAGAAGTTAAATAAGCAGGGTGACAATATACAGCCTTGATGTACTCATTTTCCTATTTGGAACCAGTCTGTTGATCCATGTCCAGTTCTAACTGTTGCTTCCTGACCTGCATACTGATTTCCCAAGAGGCAGGTCAGGTGGTCTGGTATTCCCATCTCATTCAGAATTTTCCATTGTTTCTTGGGATCCACACAGTCAAAGGATTTGGCATAGTCAATAAAGCAGAAATAGATTTTTTTTCTGGAACTTTCTTGGTTTTTTGATGATCCAGCAGATTTGGCAATTTGATCTCTGGTTCCTCTGCCTTTTCTAAAACCAGCTTGAACATCAGGAAGTTCACGGTTCATGTATTGCTGAAGCCTGGCTTGGACAATTTTGAGTATTACTTTACTAGCATGTGAGATGAGTGCAATTGTGCAGTAGTTTGAGCATTCTTTGGCATTGCCTTTCTTTGGGATTGGAATGAAAACTGACCTTTTCCAGTCCTGTGGCCACTTCTGAGTTTTCCAAATTTGCTGGCATATTGAGTGCAGCACTTTCACTGCATCATCTTTCAGGATTTGAAATAGCTCCACTGGAATTCCATCACCTCCACTAGCTTTGTTCGTAGTGATGCCTCCTAAGGCCCATGTGACTTCGCTTTCCAGAATGTCTGGCTCTAGATGAGTGATCACACCATCACTATTATCTGGGTCATGAATATCTTTTTTGTACAGTTCTGTGTATTCTTGCCACCTCTGCCAGAGTTCACTCAAGTTCATGTTTGTTGAGTCAGAGATGCTGTCTAATAATCTCATCTTCTGCTGCCCTCTTCTCCTCCTGCCTTCAATCTTTGCCATTATCAGGGTCTTTTCCAATGAGTTAGCTCTTTACGTCAGGTGGTCAAACTATTGGAGCTTCAGCTTCAGCATCTGTCCATCCTATGAATATTCAGGGTTGATTTCCTTTAGCATTGACTGGTTTGATATCCTTCCAGTCCAAGGAGCTCTCAAGAGTCTTCTCCAGCACCACATTTCAAAAGCATCAATTCTTAGAAACTCAACCTTCCTATGATCCCACTCTCACATTTTACATAACTACTGGAAAAACCATGGCTACAGGAACCGTTGTCAGCAAAGTTTTGTCTCTGCTTATCTGAGGTTGTTGGTATTTCTCCCAGCAATCTTGATTCCAGCTGTGATTCATCCAGCCCTGCATTTCACATGATGTACTCTTCATGTAAGTTAAATGAACAGGATGACAACATACACCCTTGCTGTACTCCTTTACCAATTGTGAAACAGTCAGTTGTTCATGTAAGGTTCTAAATGTTCCTTCTTGAATAGAATAGAGTATGCGATGCCCTTTATTAGAAATTCTGTATATCCAATTGATTCTTACAGGATCCTTCTGTTAAATTTTATCAAAATTTTATTTCCATAGCCAGCCTGTGGTTTCAGTTGACACAGATGAATGTTGATTGGTATTTTCAGATTTTGTGCCACCAACACGATGTCACTTAATACAGAGCTGGGAGTGAATGCCCAGTAGCATACCATACCAGTATACTGTATTTCCACCAGACACATATAATAGACATGGTCATCTCAATAGCGAAGGTAATAGTAAAATGTGGCAAATACTTAGGACTTGAAGATGAATGATTGTTTCTTTTCGATATGACTTAGTTCATTGTAGGCTTATGTGATATAATTCCTTGTAACTATGTTTAACAACTGGTTCCCAAGATTCTTGGTAATTTGACCCTTGGCTCTTGTGAGCTGGAATAATTGCTGGTAAAGAAAATTTAATCAAATATACCATTTCCACAATGTCTCCTACTTCACCTGAGTAGAGTTCAGAGCTCAGAGTATGTGAGTAGAGGGCATCCCATTATCAAGCAAAATAGATGTTGGAATAGATGTTTTGGGTTTGGGGAGAGCCGGGCCTTTAAAATTTATTGTTTTTTTTGGTTTATTCACAGGCATTTCCCTGTATCTCAACAGGCATTTATGGTAAGTGACCTATGTTTTGGTAATGTTTACATTTCTTTATTTTGTTGTTAAAGTCAAGGTTAACAGGAAACATCAGAGGTTCTCTGATGGATGTAGTTTGCTGTTATTTAAAGAGACTCAAACGGAGGTCAAACTTCTTTGAGGAATCTGAAGAGGCTATTTGGATATTTTGGGTGTTACTGAATTTAGTTGTATTGCATACCAGGTGCAATAATTAGGTGCACTGTGGCTTAATGTCTTTTGTTATGTAAAAATGTTTACTCTCCTATGATCTGACCTTTAATAGTGTTTTTGTTAATTAAGTCATATTTTTTCTGTTAGATGAGTCATAATACATATAAAATCTAACATTACCATTTTTGTTGTGAATTGCAAAATTATAGAAGCATTAAAATGCACACACATGCATATATCTATATATTTAATTTAAAAGATGTAATTGGTAATATAAACACACATTTTTGATTAGAGGAAGATTTTATTTTTCTGGTGTCAATAGATTGTTTTAAGTAGCAGCTGCTTTACTTAGAGTGGAAGCAAAATGTTTTTTATAACCTCTTGTTTGCATCAGCCTAAAATTCTTTCACCTACAATGGCATTTCCATATACTTTTTTCCTCAGCTCATTAATGAATCCATTTTACAATATTCAGGTAAAACAGAGTTTGTCATTTTAGAGTTTTCTGGTCAAGCAAATAAGATTATGACTTTTCTGAGCTCAAACTTCTCACGTGGAGACTTTTAAGTGAAAAATAAAATACATGCAGATGTAAAGAACTATTTTAAATTTGTTACTACAGGGAAAGGATAGCTAAAGTGTTGTCAAAGGCAGGAGACTTCTTCCTCTTAAGGTGGTATTTTTTAATATGTATTTGGCTGCATCTGGTCTTAGTCGCATCATATGAGATCTTTGAGGCACATGGTCTCTCTAGTTGTAGCACTTGGGCTCAGATGCCCTGCAGCATGTGGAATCTCAGTTCCTCAGCCAGGGACTGAACTCACATTCTCTGCAGTGCAAGGCAGATTCTTAACCGCTGGACCACTAGGGAAGTCCCCAAGGTGTTTTTTTTCTTTGTTTGTTTGTTTTTAAGGTTTCAGTGAAAATAAAGTGGAAAATATAGGCCTAAATTAAATTAAATGGGAAAATTGGTGGCATTATTTAAAAATCGAAGGCATGCTTCTCCCCCCTCTCCACCCCCCCACCCCGACCCCCCTGCTCTGAATTCCACTACAGCCTATCTTTGGGGAAATACAGTGGACACTGGGCTGGTGAGCTAAGGCTGGACCATCTGCACCATCACCCAATCAGTGCCAGTCTTTCTGCTTCACAGGTGCCCAGTTATAACTCACTGATACATTTGCTTAAAAGAAGCATTACATGCAACATTTTACCCAGATCTTCATGTCACCTTGTCTAAAGGCAAATCAGACTCCACCACAGAAATGATTCTGATTTTGAGAATATTCTCACATGATGGTATTGATTTTCCTTGACCAAAAAAAAAAAAACAAACAAAAACCCCAAGGCCCCAGACGATAGTATGTCATATTGTCAACGTCTGTTTTACCTCTGAGAATCTGATGGTAGTGTTCAAAGACCTTTGGAAGCTGAATTTAACAGCTAATACACTAAAAAGGGGGGAGGTGGTGGGGAAAGCAACAGAAAAGTAAAGGAAGATGAGCATGAACACTAAAAGGAAGGGCTCGAGAAAGGGCGGTAAAAACGGAACCAAAGTTAACGTGGCCCTTGATGAACTGTGATCCCTGAAGGACAGGGATTTCTCTCCCTAGAGCAACGTGGCTCAGGGTATATAGTAACTAGATCAGTGCTGCCCTATGTTGGTGGCAGGGAATGCTGAGGACTTGAGAAGGGCACTGAGAGGGAGTCACAGTTGCTGGCTTAGAGGCTGCGCCACAGGAGCTCAGTTTTCACCGCGCCAGGTCAAAGAAAGTGATTTTCAACTCCTGGCTACTCATCTCTTTTCCCGTCTAGTGTTGGAGTAAATTTCAAAGTGAAGCTGAAACCTGCAAGTCAGATGCCGTGTTGTCTTTCATTAGTTGCACTTGAGCTTTAGACCCAGACTTACTTTCAGCTTCATGAGATCTTTAGTAACATGTAGATTACTCCAGGTCTCTTTACTTTCTGAACCATTTAGCATTTTGTAAACTTGGAAATTATGTCATGTGTCCCTTGTGAAACTGTAGAAAACATCTCTATTTTAAGAGAAATAAATTTGCTTAAAAAGCATTCTCAAACTGGGAATGATATCTTTAGGCATAGCAGTGTCCATCTTCACAAGGAAAAATGAAAACTCAACAACTTGTTTAGTTAGAAACCAAGCAATCTGTGTGTGTATATACACAAATACAACCCCCTCAAAAAAAAAATATTGTGGTTTTTTTGGAGGGGGTTGTATTTATATAACTGATTCACTTTACTGGTACACCGGAAACTAACACAATACTGTAAATCAACTCTACTCCAATAATTTTATTTTTAAAGGAAAGAAAACCAAGACAAATACAGCACTCTATTTCATGTAAAAACAACAACAGCAAAAAAATCTTTGCTGTTTATCATGGCCCATCAAATGATGGTATCTCAGGGAGGTACTCACTGCTCTTAGACCCCATCCTGACTTTTCCCAACATGCCCTAGTCCCAGCCCACCACCCCATGGTAATTTCTCAGACACCCGTTTGCTTTGGATTAACCTTCACTTTTAGGTTTATGGCCCCCAAACTCAATGTAACTCTAATTCTTCTATTAGAACAAAATTACTAACTATAGTAGAGCCTTCTTTGGAAGGGTTTGAGTTATTTAATTGCCAAGGTGATCTCATACAGGGCAATTTCAACAGTAAGCATCCCCAGTTTGTGGAAACCTAGACATAATCTCCACATTCAAAGCATGTCTGGAGGATCCAGGCTTTGAACCGCTGGAGACCCTGGCAGAAACCTTTCCTCTTTTACCCTTTCCTCAATCCCCAACCTTTTGGAGATGAAACCAGCTGCCTCTGTTTGCAAGACACAGACTGACAACTCTCTACCATGCGATTGAACCTGATTTAAGAGAAAAACCTAATGGGAGCAGGCCCTGCTTACTTTGAAGTTTCCCTGGATGAGGAGCTAGACTTTTCCACTTTGATTTTCAGCCAGTGCCATTGCTGCCCCCCATGTAATGCTTCCAGCCTGGTTCCATGGGGCACCAGACCGCCTGCTTACACTCAGGATGAAAAGCCACATTTGGTAAAACACTGAACAAGACTTGTATTAGTTTTGGAAAAACAGATCCAGATGAGGCTTCCAGGGGCTCTAAACTCCCAGATCCTAGTTAAAGGTTTGATTTGGCCGCTAAGCCTGTCTCAGAGGGATAGATTTGAGCTTCCCTGATGGACATTTCAGATCCTGTGCGTGCCTTCTGCCCTTTGAGCCCAACTTGGATACTCTGGTGCTAATAAGTTTAACACAAGAGGCTAGACGTGATCCATAGCAATGGAATTTTTACTGAGAAGTGGGCAGCAAAAATAATTTTTATCCATTTTATGAGAGTCAATATAGTTAACAAAAATGAAGTCCAGGTGGAACAGTATATCCTTTGAGTAATTGAGAAAATATTCTCTGTGGAGAAAAAAAACAAAACAAAACAAAAAAAAAAAAAAAACACAAGACTTGAATCTTCCTTTCCAGGTACAAGATGGTGTTTTTAGAAAGGAAGGAATTTCAGACATTGAGTTATTGGCTGGAAATCTGGTGAAAAACTTTAAGCACAGCATAATTTAGTGAAAGCAGCTCCCATATTTATTCATACGACTTCTGTTATCAACGTGGAAGGTCTGTTTCTATCAAATCACCTGGTCTCCCTCTGCTTTCCATGACATGCTGCCAGAACTCAACTTGCTAATTGAATCCCTCATTTGCATTCGAGTTTGCTCTTCTGCTTTTAAGTGGTAAAAAAGGAGATCGACATGACGTTTCACTAACCTTATATCTACTTGGCAAATATTTTTTATCACTACATCTGTCTACATTCACAGACATGACTTGGAAAGAAACCAGGGCATTCTCCGAAGGCAATGCTAAAGGGCATGCCCTCTGTCAGCTCTAAATGCTGACAGATTTCAGAGGGTGTGACAACCATGGCTGGACAATTCGGGGCTTGCGGGAAGACTTATCTTATGTAATACATTTGGAAACCAGAGCAAAATTGACAAAAATGTGTGTCCCTCCCTTTCATCCCCCTGACAGCTCCCCTCCTTCCTCTGGCTTTCTTCTTTTCCCTTTGATATTTCCATTTGCTTTGAAAACTTTCTTTCAGGTGGGCTAATGGTGACTCTTACTCTCTCTCATAAATTGCCTTCTATGACATCCTGTGGTTTTTTTTGTCCTGGACACATCATTCCCACTCTAGGAAGTGTTACTGTTCTTGGTAATCCTTGAGTTAATTGCTGGCCCTCAAAGCAAAGTAACATTGGAGTCAGGGTAACTTGCTTCCCTTCGGGAAAATGCAGTGCTGGGGCTGCGCTCATCTTAATTCTATCACATTTAAATAATATTTCATGAACTGATCCTTAGGAAGCACTGGAGGAAGTTTAAAAGATAACTCAATTATCCCTATTAAATTGTTTCTAATCCTCTGAGGCCTTATCATCTGAATAGACAGTTCTAGAAAATTCACTCAAACATGTACACATTTATACATTCATCCCACAAAATGTGGTACAAACTCCTCTTTTACTCTCTCATACTGTGGAGTCTTTAATAATAATAATAAAAGACATAAACGAAGAAACCAAAGCTTCTACTTTTGCTCTGAAAAATAGTTTCAATCATCCAGCAACAAAATATGCCAAAATATACCTAAAAATAACAGTGAGACCCCGGGCAGGATTCCCTCAGGGGATCTACTGAAAGAAATGAAAATCCTGGAAACCTAGCTTTGTGGTACTGAGGAAACCAGTGTCATTCTCCCTGGTGTTCTGTTCAAATTGAACAATTTTAGGACTTAATTAAAAGATTAAATGTTTCAAAAAGTAATAAAAATTACAACTTTATTATTGTTCCTGAGGTCTGACTATCTACCCCCTTGCAACTATGTCAAGGTAAAATTTTGTCTCAGGACTAGAAAGCAGAAATGAATTCCAAGCCACCTCATCCTTAGAAGCTGCCATTTATTATTATGTTACATGTTAAAAATGGCTTTTCTTATAGAAGTAATAAAACAGTAAGCCTTTTAAGGAAATAGGGAAACCACTTCAGTACCTTACAAAGTCTATCCATTTAGTAGGAACCCTGGGGATACCTTTCAGCCATGTTAAAAATGGGAGCACTAATAAGATGCTCTCCCTGAAGAATTTCCTAAGAATGGGTCACATTTTCCATTTGATCAGTAGCATAATTTCCATGTGCTTGCTCATTATTCTCATCCAGTCTGAATGACACTCCTTTTTATTTGCTCCTTATACATACTTGTATCTAAAGAGTGACTTTAAATAAACATAGCTCAGCTCTCTTTAGAACGAAATTCAAAAATAATTCTGACAGCTCTTAGAGAAGTCAAGTATATTTAGCTCTTTAGGACAATGATTTTCATGTCAGATCCTTTTTAGTCAATGATTCTATTTTTAAAAATCATCCTGAGATGCATCTGAATGAGACCATATTAGTTAGGGTAAAGCTAAGCTTCTGTAACAATGAGAATCCAAAATAGAGTGTCTTAGTATATATAGATGCTGATTTATTTCTATGCTAATAATTCCTAAGAGAGCATTCTGGTTAGGGAGGATTTGTTCCACGCTATCATTCAAGGTGCCATTAATCTGTTATGGTATTAAGTAGCTGTTCTGCCTTTCATTAGGCATTGTTCTCGGGTAGTTATCTTTCTTGGTTCTAGGAAAATAAACAAGTAGGATGGGCACGCACCCTATTCTACAGTCCCTGGATTCACAGTAGCACTTTTCACTTCTATCTTTCTTTTATTGGAGAGAAATTGGTCTCGTGACCAACCTAACTGCAAAAGAGATTGGAAATTAGTATAACTTGAATTCCATGTGTCTGACTACAATTCTTTCATGTAGCAAGAAGAAAGCATTAAATCATAATGGCCTTCGGGATATTATCACTCAAGGGGGGAAGAAGACCAAATTAAATCAGACAGGTCACTCATAGGTAAATTAGTTACGGAGTGGTTTGATTCTACTCAGAATCAGTAAATATTTGAATGTTTATAGTCTCTATTTGGTAAGAATAGTTAATGGTTTTGATAGTGTCTACTTTATTAAGATGTGTTTATAATCCCAAATCCTGAAAAATTTGAAAGTATGGAATTCCTAAGGCATCAGTACAGTGACTTATTATTAGTTGTCAGCCAGTATATTTAGACCTTTAGATCTTACATCAGTTGTGTTTTTTGTACTATACTTCTTCCAAAATTTACAGACATATCAGTGGAAACTAAAATCAATATATTGAGAATGAATAAATGCATCATTCTTTACATTCCTAATTCTTGCCCATTTCCATAGAAACCCTTGGAGGAATGAGGCTATATGCATCTATAAACATATAAGAGATCCTGAGCAGATATAGATCAGCATCTTGTGTACCAAAAAACTCTAGAGAAATGTGACTTTAGAGAAGAGTCTGATCATAGTAGGGTGAAAATATAACCAACAGACAGATGTTGAGAGAGGAAGAAGGACAGACAGAAAGAAAGAGACAGAGAGAGAATGATAATATGAATATGAATCTAAACCTCCTTAGCAAAGTAAGTTTCCTTAGACTCTTAAGAACTGAAAAAAATCTATTTTTTTAAATACCTTGTCTCTCTTTTCAGCTATGGTCAATAGGGAGAGTTTCCTGCAAGTGACTGAAAATTAAATTGAAATTAATAAAATCAACATGAAATTACCTTACATGTTGTCTATTTGTCACCCAGAATTTATTTCAAAATGAGGCTTCTCCGTCCATGGGATTTTCCAGGCAAGAATACTGGAGTGGGTTACCATTTCCTTCTTTAGGGGATCTTCCCGACCCAGGGATCGAACCTGGGTCTCCTACATTGGAGGCAGTTTAACCTCTGAGCCACCAGGGAAGCCCATTAAATGAATGTAGATTCACCTAAACATTTCCAGAATCTCTCTAAGCAACTAAATTGTTGATAAAACTAATTTTCTATTTACTCAAGACTTTTATTCTGTTGAGACAGCTTATGCAACTGGGCTCTATGTTCTATGCTTCCAGAGCTGGATGTAGAGTGGTTCTTAATAAATATTTTCTTAATTAACAACTACAAATTAATTAGATCCTCAAAAATATTAGCAAATCAAATTTAAAAAAAGAATTAGATTCCATGATAAGTGGGACTTAGATATGCAAGCCTGGTTAAATGAAGTTAATCTATTACATCACCAGACTATGAAAGAAACAGCATGTAATTATCAGTAAATTCAGAAATAGCTTTTGACAAGATCCAACACACATTTATGATTAAAAAAAAAAAACCCTTAGTAAACTACTAGGGCTAGTAGCTAACTTACACAACTTGACAAAGACTATCTACAAAAACCTATAGCTAATGCCATACTTAATGGTGAGAAACTCAAAGCTTTCTCACTAAGATCAAGTGCAAGTCAAGGATATTCCCTCTCACCACTTCTTTTTAGCATCATAGTGTAAGTCCTTGCTATGAAGAGGAAATAAAAGGCATATAGATTGGGAAGGAAGACATAATGCTGTCTTTATCTGGAAATAACATGATCATCTTTGTAGAAAATCAAAAAGAACTGACCAAAAAAAAAAAAAATCATCCTGGAACTAATAGGCAATTATAGCAAGATTGTAGAGTAATGGCTAGTATAAATGCTTCAATTTATACAAATAAATACATAAAGAAATATCCCACGCTCATGGATAGGAAGATTCAATATTCCAAAGACATCAGCTCTTCCCAACTTGATGTATATGTTCAATGTGATTCTAATTTAAATCCTAGAAAGTTATTTTATAAATATTGGCAAGTTGATTCTAAAGTTTATATGGAGAAGAAAAAGATCTAGACTAGCCAACACGGTATTGAAGGGAAAGGGCAAAGTTGAAGGACATACAGTACCTAACTTCAAGAATTATTTAAAGCTATAATAATCAAGACAGTGTGGAATTGGTGAAAAAATAGATCTATAGAATAGAGATCCTAGAGACAGACCCATGTAAATGTAGTCAAATGTTGCTTGAAAAACTGGATATGCACATACAAAAAAATAATAATAATTTAGACACAGATCTTACACCCTTCTCCCAAATGAACCCAAAATAAATCATAGGCCTAAATGTAAATTGCAAAACTACAAAAGTCCTAGAAGACAATATAGATGAAAACCTAGATAACCTTGAGTATGGTGATGCCTTTATAAATACTATACCAAAGGTATGATCCAGAAGCAAAATTTTCATAATTTGGACTTAATTAAAATTGAAAACATGTGCTCTATGAATGGCAAAGTCAAGAGAGTTAAAAGACAAGCCACAGACTGGGAGAAAATATTTCTAAAAGATGCATTTTAAAATGGATTGTTATTCAAAATATACAAAGTATTTTTAAAACTCAACAATAAAAATGAACAACCCAATGAAAAAGTAGGACAAAAACCTTAATAGACTTTTCATAAAAGAAGATACACAGATGGCAAATAAGCATATGGAAATATATTCTGAATCATATGTCATCAGGGAATTGCAAATTAAAATAACCCTGAAATACTACCACACTCCTATTAAAATGGCCCAAATCTGGAACATTGACGACATCAAATGCTGGTGAGGGTGTGGAGCAATAGAAACTCTCATTGCTGATGGGCATGCAAAATGGTATAGCCATGTTGGAAGATAATTCTATAGTTTCTTGTAAGATTTCTTACTATAGTTTCTTTTTTAAATATAGTCTTACCATGTGATCCAGCAGTTGTGCTCCTTGGTATTATTGCAAAGGTGATGAAAATTTCTATCCACACTAAAACATGCACACCTGTTTAGAGCAGCTTTGTTCATAATTGCCAAAATTTGGAAGCAGTCAAAATGCCGTTCTGTCAGTGAATAGGTAAATAAACTGTAGCAGATTAAGACAGAAAACTATTATTCACTAAAAAGTGTAATAGTATTTGCTAAAAAGAAATGAGCAATCAAACCATGGAAGAACACAGGAAAATTTCAAATTTGCATTACTAAGTGAAGAAGCTGGTCTTCTGGCCTCATATTGGAATCATACTATATGATTCCAACTATACCACTGTCTAGAAAAGTAGATAACTACAGATATAGTAAAAAAAAGATCAATGTTTACCAGGGTTTTAGTTGCAAGAGAGATAAATAGGCAGAGCACAGAGGATTTTTAAGGCAGTGAAAATACTTGTTGATACTACAGTGATTCATGTATGTCATTACACTCTAGTCCAAACCTGCAGAATGTAAAAATGTGAAGAGGGGACCCTAAGGTAAACTATGGACTTTGAGTAATTATGATATGTCACTGTAAGTTCATCTTTTGTAACAAATGTATCACTCTAGCATCTGATGTTGACAGTGGGGAAGGCCCCACATGTCTGGGGCTAGGGAGGAGTATCTGAGAAATCTCTCTACTTTCCTCTCAGTTTTGTTGTAAACCTAATGAGGTGGATGAACCTAGAGGCTATTGTACAGAGTGAGGTAAGTCAGAAAGAGAAAGATAAATATTGTATACTAATGTATATATATATGGAATCTAGAAAAATGGTACTGAAAAGTTTATTTGTAGGACAGCAATGGAGAAAGAGACATAGAGAACAGACTTATGGACATGGGGAGAGGGGAGGAGAGGGTGAGATGTATGGAGAGAGTAACATGGAAATTTGCATTACCATATGTAAAACAGATAGCCAATGGGAATTTGCTGTAGGCTCTGGAAACTCAAACAGGGGCTCTGTATCAATCCAGTGGGGTGAGATGGGGAGGGAGCTGGGAGGGAGGTTCAAAAGGGAGGGGATATATATGTACCTATGGCTGATTCATGTTGAGGTTTGACAGAAAACAATACAATTCTGTAAAGCAATTATCCTTCAATTAAAAAATAAATAAATTTAGAGAAAAGAATGGCATTATACATGAATGAATGAATGAATGTATAATGGGAAATCCAATGTTAGGAAACCAGACTCTGAATTCAATAGTCATTGAGATCGATCACACCCTCATTTCTATTTTCTTACGTATTGAAAGGAGTGGTTTCACTTAGACTTCTGAGAGACTAACAGAAGAGTCAGTTAATAATAAAAGAGCCCAATCTTTTATTTGCAGTTCATTTTAAGCATTTCTATTAAAATATAGTTTACATGATATAAAACCCTTCCTTTCAAGATGATTTTAGTAGATTCACAGGTTATGTAACCATCATCATCTGATTTTAATAAATGTTCACCATCCCTTGAAGAGACTCCATACAAGATGTTATTCCATAGCCCCTCTTCCCCAACTTTAGGCAAATAATAATCTACTCTTGGTATCTATAGATTTACTTGCTCTGGATATATTTCCTATAAATGAAATCATAAAATATGTGATCTTTTGTGACTACCTTCTAGCATAATACTTTCAAACTCCATCCATGTTTCAGTAATTTATTCCTTTTGGTTAATATTCTGTTATATGAATGTACCCCATTTTGTTTATCCATTTGTCAGTTCATTGATATATGTATTTGGTATTACTTTTTGACTATCATGAGCAATGCTTATAGGCAATTACTTAAGTATAATTATATATCTAAATGTATAAATTATAACTTATATAGTGGTGTTATCTAGTTTTTTTAATTTTTAATTGAATAAGAGATTCTTTAATTAAGTTCTGCAATGCTTTACAATTTTCAAAAGTTTCACTCACATGGTTAGTTAGTTAGTTCAGTTGCTCAGTCGTTTCCGACTCTGCGACCCCATGAATCGCAGCATGCCAGACCTCCCTGCCCATCACCAACTCCTGGAGTTCACTCAGACTCACTTCCATCGAGTCGGTGATGCCATCCAGCCATCTAATCCTCTGTCGTCCCCTTATCCTCCTGCCCCCAATCCCTCCCACCATCAGAGTCTTTTCCAATGAGTCAACTCTTCGCGTGAGGTGGCCAAAGTACTGGAGCTTCAGCTTCAGCATCATTTCTTCCAAAGAACACCCAGGACTGATCTCCTTTAGAATGGACTGGTTGGATCTCCTTGCAGTCCAAGGGACTCTCAAGAGTCTTCTCCAACACCACAGTTCAAATGCATCAATTCTTCAGTGCTCAGCTTTCTTCACAGTCCAACTCTCACATCCATACATGACCACTGGAAAAACCATAGCCTTAACTAGACAGACGTTTGTTGGCAAAGTAATGTCTCTACTTTTGAATATACTATCTAGGTTGGTCATAACTTTCCTTCCAAGGAGTAAACATCTTTTAATTTCATGGCTGCAGTCATCATCTGCAGTGATTTTGGAGCCCCAAAAAATAAAGTCTGACACTGTTTCCCCATCTATTTCCCATGAAGTGATGGGACCAGATGCCATGATCTTCATTTTCTGAATGTTGAGCTTTAAGCCAACTTTTTCACTCTCCTCTTTCACTTTCATCAAGAGGCTTTTGAGTTCCTCTTCACTTTCTGCCATAAGGGTGGTGTCATCTGCATATCTGAGGTTATTGATATTTCTCCCGGCAATCTTGATTCCAGCTTGTGCTTCTTCCAGCCCAGCGTTTCTCATGATGTACTCTGCGTATAAGTTAAATAAGCAGGGTGACAATATACAGCCTTGACGTACTCCTTTTCCTATTTGGAACCAGTCTGTTGTTCCATGTCCAGTTCTACCTGTTGCTTCTTGACCTGCATATAGGTTTCTCAAGAGGCAGGTCAGGTGGTCTGGTATTCCCATCTCATTCAGAATTTTCCACAGTTTGTTGTGATCCACACAATCAAAGGCTTTGGCATAGTCAATAAAGCAGAAATAGATGTTTTTCTGGAACTCTCTTGCTTTTTCCATGATCCAGCAGATGTTGGCAATTTGATCTGTGGTTCCTCTGCCTTTTCTAAAACCAGCTTGAACATCTGGAAGTTCACGGTTCACATATTGTTGAAGCCTGGCTTGGAGAATTTTGAGCATTACTTTACTAGCATGTGAGATGAGTGCAATTGTGCGGTAGTTTGAGCATTCTTTGGCATTGCCTTTCTTTGGGATTGGAATGAAAACTGACCTTTTCCAGTCCTGTGGCCACTGCTGAGTTTTCCAAATTTGCTGGCATATTGAGTGAAGCACTTTCACAGCATCATCTTTCAGGATTTGAAATAGCTCAACTGGAATTCCATCACCTCCACTAGCTTTGTTTGTAGTGATGCTTTCTAAGGCCCACTTGACTTTACATTCCAGGATGTCTGGCTCTAGATGAGTGATCACACTATCATGACTGTCTTGGTGGTGAAGATCTTTTTTGTAAATTCTTCTGTGTATTCTTGCCACCTCTTCTTAATATCTTCTGCTTCTGTTAGGTCCATACAATTTCTGCCCTTTATCGAGCCCATCCTTGCATGAAATGTTACCTTGGTATCTCTAATTTTCTTGAATAAATCTCTAGTCTTTCCCATTCTGTTGTTTGCCTCTATTTCTTTGCATTGATCACACATGGTATCATATCCTAATAACCCCTATTCCCCGCTACCCACTTTCCTCACCCCACTGGTAAACAGTGCTGCTGCTGCTGCTGCTGCTAAGTGCTTCAGTCGTGTCCAACTGTGTGACCCCATAGATGGCAGCCTACCAGGCTTCCCCATCCCTGGGATTCTCCAGGCAAGAACGCTGGAGTGGGTTGCCATTTCCTTCTCCAATCCATGTAAGTAAAAAGTGAAACTGTCACTTTCACTGGTAACCACTAGTTTTCTCTAAATATGTGTGTCTGCTTCTTTTCCGTCCTGTTCACTATTTTTTATTTATCTCGATTCCACATATAAGTGATATCATACAGTGTCTGCCTTTCTCTGCCTGACTAATTTCACTTAGCAAATGCCCTCCAAGTCAATTTAGGTTGCTGCAAATGCCAAAATTTCCATTGTGTGTGTGTGTGTGTGTGTGTATCACATCTTCTTTATCTATTCATCTGTTGATGGAGACTTAGATTGCTTCCATACCTTGCAGTTGTAAATAATGCTATGAGCACTGGGATGCCTGTATCTTTTCAAATTAATGTTTTGGGGTATTTTTCAGATATATACCCAGGAGTAGAATTGCTACCTCACATGGTAGTTCTGCTTTTAGTTTTTGATAGCCATGCTGACAGGTGTGAAGTGTTATATCGTTGTGGCTTTGATCTACATTTCTCTGAGCACTACTTGTGTTGTGCATCTTTTCATGTGCCTATTGGCTATCTGCATTTCCTCTTTGGGAAAATGGCTGTTTATGTACATTGGATGTTAACTTCATATCAGGAATGTCATATGCAAATGTTTTCTCCAATTCAGTAGGTTGTCTTTTTGTTTTGTCAATGATTTCGTTTTCTGTGAAGAAGCTTTTTACATTTACTTAAGTCCCATTTGTGTATTTTTGCTTGTTTCCTTTGCTTTAGGGGAGAGATCCAAAATAATATTTCTACGACTTATCTTAAAGAATATTCTGCCTATATTTTCCTCTAGTTTTATAATATCTGACATTATACATTTAGGTCTTTTATATATTTTGAGTTTATTTTTAATCATCTAGTATTTTTAATCATCCTGAAACACTTAATTCTTTGGCTGCCCACTTTTTCTCAAGCCCCTTCATGGCTACATTTTTATCACAATTCTGGTGTCCTGCTGCCTGGAGGATGATAAACATTTCTTGGAGCATGGTCTGCATCACTGTGTGTGATCATTCTTTGAGTTATCTCTGCCTCGGAGCTCACTTAGAGTACAAATGGATCTGGAGTAGGAGGGCATATATCAAAGTGGCTGTGGATCCAGGTTTCAGGATCACATAGGCCTAGGTTAAAATTCTGAGTCTGTCATAACCGTGTGTCCAGGCAAATTACTCTCTCTGGGTTTCAGTAACTTCAGTTGTCAAATGGGAATAACAATGCCAATAACATGGGGTTGTTCTAAGATTAAATTGTTGTGTTCAGTCGCTCAGTCATGCCCTGCTTTTTACAACCCCATAGACTGTAGCCTGCCAGCTCCTCTGTCCATGGAATTCTTCAGGCAAGAATACTGGATCAGGTTGCCATTTCCTACTCCAGAGGATCCTCTCAACCCAGGGATTGACCCCGTGTCTCCTGCATTGGCAGGTGGATTCTTTACCACTGTGACTCCTGGGAAGAATTAAATTAGATGTATGGATGTGAGAGTTTGACCATAAACAAAGCTGAATACCAAAGGATTGATGCTTTTGAACTGTGGTGTTGGAGAAGACTCTGAGAGTTCCTTGAACTGCAAGATCAAACCCATCCATCCTAAAGGAGATCAGTCCTGAATATTCATTTGAAGGACTGATGCTGAAGCTGAAATTCCAATACTTTGGCTACCTGATGCAAAGAACTGATTCTTGGAAAAGACCCTGATGCTGGGAAAGATTGAAGGCAGGAGGAGAAGGGAATGACAGAGGATGAGATGGTTGAATGGCATCATCAACTCGATGGACGTGAGTTTGAGCAAGCTCTGGGTGTTGGTGATGGACAGGGAAGCATCCTGGTGTGCTGCAGTCCATGGGGTCATAGAGAGTCGGACACAACTGAGCAACAGAACTGACTAATACATTAAAATGGTACCAGATACATTAAGATAATGGGTTTCCCAGATGGTTCCTTGGTAAAGAATCCACCTGTCAATGCAAGAGATGGATCAGGAAGATTCCCTGGAGGAGGTAATGGCAATCCACTCCAGTATTCTTGCTGGGATAATTCCATGGACAAAAGAGTCTGGCAGGCCACAGTCCATGGGGTCTGCAAAGATTGAATTGACATAAAGATAAACGTTTTTTCAATTAGTATTATTTTTATTGTTTAATAGTAATTTTATTATTGTTATAAGTATTATTCTCCCACTAGAGTCTGAGTTCCTGAAGGATAGGAGCTTTGAGTGTTATTCATCCCTATCACCTAGACTCGAGAAGAGTATCTATACTATTGAACAAGTAATTTACTTTTTTTTACTGATTAAATTTATTTTTAAGTAATTAATTCATTGTATTAAGGTTTTACTTAGACTGAATGACACCAGGAAGCAGGCTTATTGTCTGAACCACCTCACTGCCTATTGAGTTCTTTATGCTGCTTCTTTGGAGGCCAGTGGTTGTCTCTTTGCCCCCTCTGAGGTGGTCCTATGGTTAAGCCTCGTGAGTTCCGCCACATGGAAATGAAACTTGCTGGTAATATCATGGCAGACTTTCTATATCACACCTACCCATAACCACTGTAGCCTAATGATTAAAAAAAAAGTCAACTTGCTTCATCAGTTTCAAGTTCACAACAGTTTATCTAAACCTAAGGATTACAACGTTTAACAAAATGTTTAGATAAACTGTTGTGAACTTGAAACTTGAAACTGATGAAGCAAGTTGACTTATTTTTTAATCATTAGGCTACAGTGGTTATGGGTAGGTGTGATATAGAAAGTCTGCCATGATATTACCAGCAAGTTTCATGTATATATGTATATAAGACAGGCAAAATAATGACAGTTATTTGTGGCTTCAAAAATGAAATTTCACATTGTAAGACAGCATATTCTGATGGTCAAAACTAAATCGAGTTCTGTAAAGCAACATTCAAATGCTTTCCTCATGGGAAACCTTGAGGAGTAGACAACCATTATCCTGCTAGTTGGCTTAAAGAGTGAAAAGGCCCAATTGATGCTTGCTTTGTCTTGCCAGAATTACCTAAACATTTTGCACATTTTTCTTTTTTTTAGTTTCTAAGACCATAGGCTCTTGGAGTTAAAAGCCATTTTGTATGTCATACTTGTCTAGCTCCTTATTTTTCTGAGTGGGAAAAATGAGACCCTGAGTTATTAAGTGATTTGCCTTACCATACAGAAATAGTCCATATGAGACTAAGATCAGATTCCCATTCCACTAACAAGGCAAAGAAGCAAAGGTAAGGATGATGAATCAGGAGGATATGAGATTACAATCCAGGATGATTCACTTAGTTAATCTCTTTGATGTTCAGTAAAAAAAGAAAAGTTTCCTATCACTTTCACTTTTCTTTCAAATCTTCCTCATTTACTGTTATTGTTGTTGAGTTGCAATGTCATGTCAGACTCTTTGAAACCCCAAGGACTGCAGAATACTAGGCTCCCCTATCCTTCACTATCTCCCAGAGTTGGGTCAGTGCCAGAAGCCAGCATGGGAGATCTCACCCATGACAAGGTCATGTGGAGAGACCTGGTGGGCAAGGTGTATCAGGGCACAAGAGATCCCCTAGACTTGCTCGAGCATCTACCCCAAAAACCAGAGTCTGTCTGTCTTACTATTTTATGACTTTCACCAACTCCTCTGACATTAACAGGAGGCTATCCCCGACCACCTTTCTCTGAAGAAAATCAACTTAGAGCTTTGGTTAATAAGTCTCCTGGGCATAATAAGAGTGGTTCAATTCAGACCCCTCTGATAGCTTTCTAACTTGCCTGACAGGTTTATCCGGACCTTTTCAACTACGCATATGATTGTTTACAGCCTCCCAACCATGATAGGCATAGGAAGCTTAAAACATTCTAGGAATATAGAGCCTTTTGAGGAGTTAAAAATCATTAGAATAGAACTGGTTAAGGGTTTCATTGTTGAGCCAATACTTGCTGCCAGGTTTTCATATCCTTTATTTGTTGTGTACCCAGGAGTGCATTAATTAATATAGTTGGTATATAGAAAAAACAAGTAGCAACATTAGATCTTTAAGTACTTTCTTTGTTATAACCCATTGCACCTTTGTTCTATAAGTATGTAACTTTATTTAGTACTTTGAGGGTGATGCAGATTTAAGAAAAAACACTTCAAGGGAAAATGACTTTTTTGGTTGATTAACATTTATCAAGGAAAAAAGCCATCCTGGCCAGAAGATAATGTAAATCACCTGAGACCTTTTGTATATGGAAAGGTATGGAGAAAAAAAGCCTGGTATTGATAAGGGTCAGGACTGCTGCCCCTGCATGACTCTGCATCTTCCATTATGTAAAACTTAGGGTATATAAGCACCTTTTGAAAATAAAGTTATGGGGTGTTTGCACAAGCTTGGCCTCCCCCATGTCAATTCTTTCTTTCTCTCTCTCTTTCTCCCTCTCCCTCCCTCTTTTTCAGGCTGATCCCTTGGAGCGAAGAGGCTCTCTGCGTTCACTTTTTTGCCTGGGCTTCTAAGACCCACTCAAGAAGGTACCCAAGGTGGGGGCACCTTCCGCTATTCGAGAGGGCCCCTGTGCCCTACGTGAACAGAGCAAGTCTCTTGTCTGAGACTTTATTGGCTTTCTGCGTAAGCCAAGGAATATCAGCCTCTTTCTCTCCTCTATTCTCTTAACTGAAAATTCTTTCCTTATCTCTCTCTATATCTATATATCTCTCTCTCCTCGCCATCCATTCTTCGGATACCCTGGATCCAGCCGGGGCTGGACACTGGTATGTCAGATTAATGTCCACTGAGTTGGTGATACTATCTAACCATCTCATCCTCTGTTGTCCCCTTCTCTTCCTGCCTTCAATCTTTCCCAGCATCAGGATCTTTTCCAATGAGTTGGCTGTTCACATCAGGCAGCCAAAGTATTGGAGCTTCAGCTTCAGCATCAGCCCTTCCAAAAAAAAGTGTGAAAGTCGCTCAGTCGTGTCCAACTCTTTGTGACACCATGGACTGTAACATTCCAAACTCCTCTATCCATGGAATTTTCCAGACAAAAATACCAGAGTGTATAGCCATTCCCTTCTCCAGGGGAGCTTCCCAACCTAGGGAACTAACCTGGGTCTCCCGTATTACAGGCAGATTCTTTACCATCTGATCCACCAAGATGAATATTCAGGGTTAATTTCCTTTAGGATTGACTGGTTTGATCTCCTTTCTGTCCAAGGGATTCTTCAGAATCTTCTCCAGCACCACTCTTTGAAAGCATAAATTCGTTGGTGCTTAGCCTTCCTTATAGTCCAACTCTCACATCCACACATGACCACTGGAAAAACCATAGTTTTGACTATATGGACCCTTGTCAGCAAAGTGATGTCTCTGCTTTTTAATACTCTGTCTAGGTTTGTCATAGCTTTCCTTCCAAGGAGCAAGTGTCTTTTAATTTCATGGCTGTAGTTACCATCTGCAATGATTTTGGAGCCCAAGAAAATAAAATCTGTCACTGCTTCCACTTTTCCCCCTTCTATTTGCCATGAAGTGTTGGGATGAGATGCCATAATCTTAGTTTTCTTGAATGTTGAGTTTTAAGCCAGGTTTTTCACTCTCCTCTTTCACCCTCATCAAGAGGATCTTTAGTTCCACTTCACTTTTTGGCCTTAGAGTGGTATCATCTGCATGTCTGAGGTTGTTGACATTTATCCTGGCAGTCTTGATTCTAGCGTGTGATTCATCCAGCCCTGCGTTTTGCATGATGTACTCTGCATAGAAGTTAAATAAATAGGGTGACAATATACAGCCTTGTTGCACTCCTTTCCCAGTTTTGAACCAGTACATTGTTCCATATAAGGTTCTAATTGTTGATTTTTGACCCACATACAGGTTTCTCAAAAGACAGGAAAGGTGGTCTGGTATTCCCTTCTCTTTAAGAAATTCCCACAGTTTGTTGTGATCCACATAGTCAGAAGTTTTAACTTAATCAATGAAACAGAAGTAGGTGTTTTTCTGGACTTCCTTTGTTTTCTCTATGATCCAATGAATGTTGGCAATTTGATCTCTGTTTCCTCTGCATTTTCTAAACCCAGCTGGAAGTTCTTGGTTCATGTACTGCTAGAGCCTAGCTTGAAGGATTTTGGGCATAGCCTTGCTAGCATGTGAAATGGGCACAATTGTACAATAGTTTGAACATTCTTTGGCATTGCCTTTCTTTGGGATTGGAATGATAACTGACCTTTTCCAGTCCTGTGTCCACTGCTGAGTTTTTCAAATTTGTTGATATATGGAGTGCAGTATTTTAACAGCATCATATTTTAGCATTTTAAATCTCTCCACTAAAATTCTATCAGCTCTACTAGCTTTGTTCACAGCCTCATTATTAGGCAGGAACTAAATAAGTGCATCAGTTCAGTTCAGTTCAGTTGCTCAGTCGTGTCCAGCTCTTTGCAACCCCATGAATCACAGCATGCCAGGCCTCCCTGTCCATTACCAACTCTCAGAGTTCACTCAAACTCACTTCCATCTAGGCAGTGATGCCATCCAGCCATCTCATCCTCTGTCATCCCCTTCTCCTCCTGCCCCCAATCCCTCCCAGCATCAGAGTCTTTTCCAATGAGTCAACTCTTTTCATGAGGTGGCCAAAGTTCTGGAGTTTCAGCTTCAGCATCATTCCTTCCAAAGAACACCCAGGACTGATATCCTTCAGAATGGACTGGTTGGATCTCCTTGCAGTACAAGGGACTCTCAAGAGTCTTCTCCAATACCACAGTTCAAAAGCATCAATTCTTCAGTGTTCAGCTTTCTTCACAGTCCAACTCTCACATCCATACATGACCACTGGAAAAACCATAGCCTTGACTAGACAGACCTTTGTTGGCAAAGTAATGTCTCTGCTTTTAAAAATGCTATCTAGGTTGGTTGTAACTTTTCTTCCAAAGAGTAAGTGGCTTTTAATTTCATGGCTGCAATCACCATCTGCAGTGATTTTGGAGCCCAAAATATAAAGTCTGACACTGTTTTCACTGTTTCCCCATCTATTTCCCATGAAGTTATGGGACCAGATGCCATGATCTTCATTTTCTGAATGTTGAGCTTTAAGCCAACTTTTTCACTGTCCACTTTCACTTTCATCAAGAGGCTTTTTAGTTCCTCTTCACTTTCTGCCATAAGGGTGGTGTCATCTGCATATCTGAGGTTATTGATATTTCTCCCAGCAACCTTGATTCCAGCTTGTGCTTCATCCAGCCCAGCATTTCTCATGATGTACTCTGCATATAAGTTAAATAAGCAGGGTGACAATATACAGCCTTGACGTACTCCTTTTCCTATTTGGAACCAGTCTGTTGTTTCATGTCCACTTCTGCTATTAGAAGAAAAGTAAAATGTTGAATTGTGGCTCTTTTAGAACTAAGCCCCAAGGACATCCCAATAACTGTCCTGACTCCTATACTTCCTCTATGACCCTGCTCCAACCCCTTCCTTTTCTGTTGCCTAAGCTTTTTTCCAGCCAAATCCTTTTAATAAGAATCATGCTACCCCATACCCCAGGCCATTGGATTTACTATCAGTAACTTGTAAAGACTGAGATAATATAGAAAGTAACTGCACATTCATCTCTCTTTGTATCATATCAGTTCTTCTTCCATTATATTATCAAAGCCCCTTTAAAGATAAAGTTTGATGCATCTGTATCCTTGAGGTCCCAGGGCTTCGCCTATGCAAGTGAGGAATTTTTATTTTTAGTTGAATTCTCACATTGTACTCTATCTAAAGCATAAATATAATCTATTTCCATAAATAAAAACTCTAAATTAGTTACCTGTTAAGTAATTGTATAAACCTCTTCCAATAAATCTTCATGTAAAATTAACCCTTAGGAAGGTGCCCATTCTGTGGTTTATTGTTCCTATGGCACACCGCCAATGCTGCAGTTTAAAAGCTGGGCATTTGACCAAACTTACAAATACCAGCTCTTGCATATAATTACAGGAACCTATGAACGTGATCACCAGCAGCTCATGAGCTTCCACAAATTCTGAATCCTGTAGCAAGCTGAAAACATCTGCTGGCGCTGCCATGGGGAATGGCAACCATTCTAAATTCTTGCCTCTCAATATTTTTTTTTCAGTTTTGCAAATGTTTTAATCCATTCATCTATAGATCCGTAGTGAAAAAGAAAGACAAGTGCACAGAGTGTTGTTTTCCCATGTTGTATATTGAAGGAAATGAGGACTCATTTTTTCATCCTTCATAAAACAATGAAAATAGACCTCACTGCTAGGAAAAAATAGGCATATGCATCAAGGATCTGAGGAATGTAAAAATACTTGACTTCAAATGCTTTTTTAAGGTATCTGCACATGTTAAAGGCATATTGTCACCCAAGAATAGTGTGTTGTATGTATGTCTGTGTGTGTGTATGCATGAAGACATACGGGTGTTTAGGAGGTATCCTAGTCTAGCCTTTCTCCCAACAGATCTCACTCCACACTACCTGTCCATGGTATAAGGTAAGAAGTAGAAAATATGGTGAACATGAGGAATTGGTGAAGGAGAAGTGTAACAGGATGATACAGAAATGCCAAGGAGCTAGAGCAAGTGGACTGATAATTTCATGGCAGGACAGTCATTCTCAGGCAGAAGAAGAATGGCTACAGGATTGGTTAGGATGTGCAGACCACTTTGTGTTCAAGAACATCCTTTGCTTTCTTGTTCTTTACATCCAGTGTTTGTTCCCATCCCTTTCACTACCAACTACTTCTGCTTCTCACTTGAGACAATGCATTACTTATCTTAAATGGGGCAATAGTGTCAGAATTGTTTCTAGTGGGAAGTAAAGTGGAAATATGGGGATTTTCCTAATAATTTTCCTATCAAGTTCCCTCCCACCCCCTGCCAGACCAAGGGCAACCTTGATCACTTTCCCAGCCTGCATAGCATTTCCTACCATCACAATCTTTATGCAGCTTGCCTTCCAAGGCAGAAGTGCAGTGCCCAATGAAACTTTCATGTCGAAGAAACTGATCTTGATCTTTTATATCTCAGTGTATTTTCTTGTCCGCAAATGGCACTGATTCTCAGGAAACCCAGGAAACTGTGTACTTACCGCAAGCATTAGAAAAAAAAAGGATAAGACAATTGAAACTGTCGTGCATTCTACAGTGGAGTGAGGTAGGAATGAACCTCCTGGGGAAATCATGGATGGTAAGAGATGGTGGCTCTGTCCTTCATGACCTTTAAAGAAAACAAAGGAGTTGGGAGGAGGTTGGCCTAGGACCATGTGAAACCCAAGGATATTTTCAGGACACTATAGACCAAAGGGACCTAAAAGACATATAGAGAACTTTCCATCCAACAGCAACATAACACACATTCATGTCAAATGCACAGAGAACACATTCTAGAATAGGATATATGTAATACCATGGTACAAACCTCAAAAAATTCAAGAAGATGGGAACTATATCAAGTGTTTCACTTTTCTGAGCACAATACAATGAAACTAGAAATTGATAACAGGAGGAAAGCTGGATATTTTACAAATACATGGAAATTAAACTACACTTTCATGAACAACCAAGAAGAAAGCAAAAGGAAGAAAAAAAGCTTGAGACAAACGAAAATGGAAAGACATATCAAAGCTTGAAGGATACAGCAAAAGGAAGGTTTTTTTTTTTTAAGCAAAAAGTGCAGCATAAAGGATTAGGAAACATCTTAGATAAACAACACCTAACTTTACATCTCGTGTGTGCATGCATGCATGCACTCTCAGTAGTGTCTGACTCTTTGCGATGCCATGGACTGTAGCCTGCCAGACTCCTCTGTCCATGAGATTTTCCAGGCAAGAATACTGGGGTGGGTTACCATTTCCTTCTCCAGGGGATATCTCCAACCCAGGGATCAAATCGGTGCCCAGGTAGAACAGTGTTAAAGAATCTGCTTGCCAGTAGGAGACGTGGATTCTATCCCTGGGTTGGGAAAATCCCCTGAAGGAGGAAATGGCAACACACTCCAGTATTTTTGCCTGGGAAATCCCATGGACCAAGGAGCCTCATGGGCTATAGTCCATAGGGTCACAAAAGAATTGGATACAACTTAGTGACTAAACAACAATAACAATGGATGTAGAGCTCTTAGCAATGTCTTTGACAAAAAGTAACTGTGAAAATTACTCTGTATATGTATCACACACATTGTTCACTTAGAAACTTCACACTTCAAGGACCGAAAAAGAAAACACACACACACACACACACACACACACACACACACACACACACACAAGCACAAAGTTAGTAGAAGAAAAGAAATAATAAAGATTAGACCAACAGCGGAGAAGATTAGCAAAACCAAGACTCAGTTCTTTGAAGAGGTAAAACAAGATTGGTAATTTTTGAGCAGGAGTAACCAGGGAGGAAAAATGACCCCAAATAAATTAAATTACAAATGAAAGAGGAGACATTACAACTGATACCACAGAAATACAAAAGATCATGAGACTAGTGTGAAAAACTATACATCAACAATTTCAAACATAGAATAAATGGATAAACTCTTAGAAACATACATTCTACCAAAACTAAATTATGAAGAAATTAAAAAAAAAAAAAACTTGTGGAGTTGAATCAGCAATCAAAACCTCTCAACAACAACAAAAAAACACTCTCAGCCAGATGGTTTCATTAGTGAATTCTACCAAATATTTAAAGAATGAACTCCAATATTTCTCAAACTCTTCCATAAAATTGAAGAGGAGAAATACTCCCAAATTCATTTTACAAGACCTGTGTTACCCTGGTACCAAAGTCAGTTAAGGATGCTATAAGAAAAGAAATATACAGGCCAATTTCCCTGACAAATATAAGTGTAAAAATTCTCAGCAGAATGCTAGCAGACTAAATTAGAAACTCATTAAAAAGAGCATGTAACATAATCAAGTGAGATTCATCCTTGGGATGCAGGGATGGTTCAACATTTGCAAATCAGTAAATGTGATACATCACATTAATAGAAGGAAAGATAAAATAGTCATGTCAACTGGTGCAGAAAAAGCATTTGACAAAATTCAGCATTCATTCATGATAAAAACTCAACAAATAGAGTACAGAAGGAGCATGCTTCAACATAATAAAAGCTGTATGTGATAAGCCCTACATATGTGAAAGCCTATGTGAACATATGCTATATGTGGAAGCCTAACATCATATTCAGCTGTGAAAGTTTGAAAGATTTTCCTCTAAGATCAGAAACAAAACAAGGTGTCCACTCTCATTACTCATATTCAGCATCATACTGGAAGTCCTAGCCAGAACAATCAGACAACAAAAAGGATTAACAGATATCCAAATTGAGAAGAGAGAAGTAAAATTGTCCATTCAGAGATGACATAGAAAATCCTAAACACTACACCAAACAAAAAACAAAAACAAAATTGTTATCGCTAGTAAATGGATCTAGTAAAGTTGACCTCATGAGAAGAGTTGACTCATTGGAAAAGACCCTGATGCTGGGAGGGATTGGGGGCAGGAGGAGAAGGGGACAGCCGAGGATGAGATGGCTGGATGGCATCACGGACTCGATGGACGTGAGTCTGAGTGAACTCCGGGAGACGGTGATGGACAGGGAGGCCTGGCGTGCTGAGATTCATGGGGTCGCAAAGAGTCGGACACGACTGAGCGACTGAACTGAACTGAACTGAACTGAAAGCTGCAGGATACCACACAATTTCACCATAGCTCAGTTTAGTTCAGTCATTCAGTCATGTCTGACTCTTTGTGACCCCATGGACTGCAGCACACCAGGCTTCCCTATCCATCACCAACTCCCAGAGTTTACTCAAACTCATGTCCATCCAGTGGGTGATGCAGTCCAACCATCTCATCCTCTGTCATCCCCTCCTCCTCCTGCCTTCAATCTTTCCCAGCATCAGGGTCTTTTTCCAAGGAGTCAGTTCTTTGCATCAGGTGGCCAAAGTATCGGAATTTCAGCTTCAGCATCAGTCCTCCCACTGAATACTCAGGACTGATTTCCTTTAGGATGGATTGGTTGGATCTCTTTGCAGGCCAAGGGAATCTCAAGAGCCTTCTCCAACACCACAGTTCAAAAGCATAAATTCTTTGGTGCTCAGCTTTCTTCACAGTCCAACTCTCACATCCATACTTGACTACTGCAAAAGCCATAGCTTTGACTAGACGGACCTTTGTTGGCAAAGTGATGTCTCTGATTTTTAATATGCTATCTAGGTTGGTCATAACTTTTCTTCCAAGGAACAAGTGCCTTTTAATTTCATGGTTGCAGTCACCATCTGCAGTGATTTTGGAGCCCAAAAAATAGTCAGCCGCTTTTTCCATTGTTTCTGTGTCTATTTGCCATGAAGTGATGGGACATGATCTTAGTTTCCTGAATATGGAGTTTTAAGCCAACTTTTTAACTCTCCTGTTTCACCCTCATCAAGAGGCTCTTTAGTGCTTCTTCATTTTCTGCCATAAGGGAGGTGTCATCTGCATATCTGAGGTTATTGATATTTCTCCTGGCAATCTTGATCCTAGAGTATGCTTCATCCAGCCCAGCATTTCTTATGATATATTCTGCACATAAGTTAAACAAGCAGGGTGCCGGTTTACAACCGTGACAAAATCCTTTCCTGATTTGAACCGGTCTGTTTTTCCATGTACAGTTCTAACTCTTGCTTCTTGACCTGCATACAGATTTCTCAGGAGGCAAGTAAGGTTGTGTGATATTCCCATGTCTTTAAGAATTTTCCACAGTTTGTTGTGATCCACACAGTCAAAGGCTTTGGTGTAGTCAGTAAAGCAGAATTAGATGTTTTTCTGGAACTCTCTTGCTTTTTCAATGATCCAATGGATGTTAGTTTGGAATGGGTGAATTTAACTCAGATGACCATTTTATCTACTACTATTGGCAAGAATCCCTTAAAAGAAGTGGAGTAGTCAACATCATAGTCAATAAAAGAGTCTGAAATGCAGTATTTGGATGCAATCTCAAAAATGACAGAATGATCTCGGCAAACCATTCATCACAGTAATCCAAGTCTGTGCCCCAACTAGTAATGCTGAAGAAGGTGAAGTTGAATGGTTCTATGAAGACCTACAAGACCTTCTAGAAATAACACCCCAAAAAGATGTCCTTTTCATTATAGGGGACTGGAATGCAAAAGTAGGAAGTCTAGAAACACCTGGAATAACAGGCAAATTTTGCCTTGTAGTAAAAACAAAGCAGGTCAGAGGCTAACATAGTTTTGCCAAGAGAATGCACTGGTCATAGCAAACAGCCTCTTCTCATAACACAAGAGAAGACTCTACACATGGACATCACCAGATGGTCAATATCGAAATCAGACTGACTATATTCTTTGCATCCAAAGATGCAGAAGCTCAATACAGTCAGCAAAAACAAGATTGGGAGCTGACTGTGGCTCAGATCATGTACTGCTTATTGCCAAATTCACTATACCTAGTAAATGGATTTAGTAAAGTTGCAAGATACAGTATCACTATACAAAAATATGTTGTGTTTCTGTATACTAACAATAAATTATCTGAAAAAGAAATAAATAAAACAATCCCATTTACAGTAACATCACAAAGATAAACTTTATACTTATTTAATAGGAATAAATCCCACCAAGGAGGTGAAATGACTGAGCACTAAATACTATAAGATTCTTCAAAGAATTGAAGAAAACACAAATAAATTGAGAGGCATCTCATGTTCACTGATTGGAAGAATTAATATTGCTAAAATGTTCATACTGCCCCAAATAATCTGTAAATTCAGTGTAATCCCTATCAGGATGCCAAAAGCATTTTACAGGAATAGGATAATAATAACATTTGTGTGAAACCACAAAAAATTCTGAATAGCTGAAGAAATCTTGAAAAAGAAAGACACATTTCCTGATTTCAGACACTATTGCAAAGCTATAATAATCAAAACAGTATGGCCCCAGCATAAAAATACATACATAGAAATGGCCAACAGTTATATGAAGAGGTGCTCAATATCATTAATCATCAGCAAAACACAAATCAAAGCCACAGTGAAATTAACCTCAGGTTGTTATAATGGCTATTATCAAAAAGACAAAAAGATAACAGGTGTTAATAAGAAAGCAGAGAAAAGAGAATCATTGTGCATTGTTGCTGGGAATTTAGATTAGTGCACCCACTAAGGAGAGCAGTATGGAGACTCCTCAAAACATTAAGAACTACAGTATGATCCAGGAATTCTACTTCTGGGTATATACTTGAAGGAAATAAAATTACTACCTCAAAGAATTCACCTCTGAATTCATTAATGCCTTATTTATCATAGCTGAACATGGAAATAATATGTGTCCATCAATGCATGATCAGGTAAAGAAAGTTTGAATTTATAATGGTATGTTATTCAGTCATAAAAAGAAGAAAATCCTGTCATTTCTTTCAGCATGAGTAGACCTTGAGACTACTATGCTAAGTAAAATAAGTCAGGCAGAGGAAGACTATCTGATCTCACTTATTGGTGGAATCTAATAAAACAAACTCAGTGAAACAAGGAACAGATTAATTTTTGCCAGGGGAAGAGGTTGGTGGGTTAGGGAAATAGGTGCAAGTGGTCAAAAGAGTACAACCTTCCAGTT